>NC_141082.1:7023392-7168392 GCF_041138505.1 Cibotium barometz | reverse complement strand
GTCCTAAGCAAACACCTTCACCACTTGAGCTATCACCTTATTTGGCACTGAAAGCCCCTATTTACAGCACAGGGTTTTCTTACAAAGCTTCCACCAAAAGTACTTGTATCCCAAACCTACTCCAAGTCATACTTATTACAATTCAGCAGATGGAGAGTAAATCCCATCTTTCATTCTTCCAAACAAAAGAAGATTTACTCCAGGACACATGGTAGCCTAAAGCTATCATCATGGGCTCAGTGGTGAAGCCTTTAGGTGGGAGCTTTTCCAGAACATACTTGCCTGACCAAACCTTAATCACACGGGTCTAGTTCCTAAGGGATTTTCCACAAATGCCACAAATGTATAGACTAGGTGTTTTTCCTTGAGATACCATCTTTTGGTCTTGGGTCCAAACTTGGGCAGCTTGATCTTCACATCTTCAGTTAGGCAAACCTGCATACTCTATTTACTCTATCTTCTCCAAACTCTATTTACTCTATCACCCTTGGCCATTGCAATAACCATTATATGAAGCTCTCTCTCTCTCTCTCTCTCTCTCTCTCATGCAATAGTACTTACGTTACGAAAAGGAAGGCAGACTATCAAAGGCAAATTTGATTGCGATCATTTTAAGTTTGAGGTACTCTCTCTCTCTCTCTCTCTCTCTCTCATGCATGATTTCTATAAACGGATGTATCATTTCATTCTATAGATTACTATACAAGGGATGTGTGTTTGTGTAGAATGAATTTGTCTGTGTACTCATATTAATAGATAGCATACAATATAAAATTAACATCCGTGCAGTCAAGCTTGATAATGTATCTTTGTCTATGCACTCTATGAATTTGTATAGCGTATCTTTGTCTATGTACTCATATTAATATATACCATATAATATAAAATTAATATCCATGTAGTCAAGCTTGATTGTATAGATGGACGCAAAGCTTATCAACTTGATTTTACAAGTCGAGGCCTCGACAAAAACCATGAATCTTTTTGCCATGTGAGTCCAGATACATTATCAAACGAGTATATTTCTTATTAATATTTTGTCATGAAATGAACATGTTATCAATACTATGCTATAGGTGGATGGAGAACACCTTACTAAGACAAATCATAGATAGCACGTGGTTCAATGATGTGGTTTCCTGAGTTAATAATGTTATTTCTTTGGAACCGTAGACCTTGCAAACACATGTTTGCTTTCTTTTCAATAATTCATAGGTATGTGTACTTGTTGATTAAGTTGGCTTATTTGAACAACGAATCTTAATATTGTTTAATTATAGTTGCCATTGGACTCTTAGCTTTTTACGATGCACATGTGAAGTGAGTTCATGGATTACTTGTTTTGTAACATTTTCGTCCAAATTGTAGTAATCCAATCTTGAGGCTTCAGCTTGAGAGCCCACATAATCACTTTAAGCTCATATAAGTGGAGGTATGAATCATATTATGTATGCACTTGTGTCTAGCATCATTTCAATTTGTTTACTAAATATACACATTATGTTGATTTAGGTATCATGTCAATAAAAGTGTTAATTGTGGATATTATGTCCTTAGCATTCATGAGGTATCTTATTGAAGGGGAACTAATGAATAAGAGGCCTAAGAAATAGGTTCTACTCTTGTTTCTTTAGCTTGTGTTGTCGTGTTCTTTTGAACGCATGGTTCTACTCTTGTTTCTTTAGCTTGTGTTGTCATGTTCTTTTTGAAAGCATAATGTTTTAACTTTCTCTTTTATCTTTGTATAGCTTACAAAGCCTTGGTTTACTCAAGAAGATGTTTTGAAGCTTAAGGAAGATCTCAATACATGGTGCTTGACCGTTTTAGAAACAGGATTAACTCCAAAGTGTATCCTATGAAGAATATTCACTTTTGATTTTCATATATGCCAAATGTTTACCTCCAAATGTCTTTTATGTGGTGAATATAGATATCTCTTATATGTCGTATGTCTCTCTTTGGTCTTATATGTCTCTCCCTTTACATAAATGAATCTTTGGTCTTATATGTCTCTCCCTTTACATAATAAATCATTGGTCTTGTATGTCTCTCCATTTATGGACAAATATGATGAATCTACCAATCCTGTTCAATTCATGTAAATGTTTGAGCAACGTTGTGAAGCATTTGGAATTTGGATTGCCCTACCAAGGTATAAGCATTAAATCTATGCTTAGTAGGCAAGGCCATTAGATGGTTCATCCCTTTGATACTTGTGATCAAGGAAAATTTTAAAACTATGAAAAACTTTATCTGCGAATTCATGAGACAAGGCTCTAAGTGGAGTGCTACAACAACAGAACTCTATGTGATAGAGTGTAGACCTAAGGAAACCGTACGAGATTACATCTTACGTACGAAAATCTATACTCACAATGTGAGGATTGGGAAAAACTCAATGATGCATAAATGGAGAGATGTTTCCTCATGGGATTAAAGAAGAACACTTTGTATAAGTTGATCATAATCTCAAAAACACTTTATACAATGTGATCATAGTCTCAAATCCAGATTCTTTCAATCAATGTTGCAAAGAAGAAATCTGCTTTTTTAGAAGATAACATGAAAGATACCATTGAGATGAACTCTTCCTCATGTAAACTAGTGAAAGCAAGGAGCAAAGAGACATTGATCTCCAAGATATCCATTGCCAAATTCTATAATGCCTTTCTTGGAAGCTTTGAAAGTAACTATAAGAAAGTGGATGAGTTAAATTGGTAGTAATCCTTTTGACCCCTTTCTCTTGTAGCCCAATGGTATTATGCACATTACAGAGCGGGCCACCACCATTGTAATTCACATTACATGTACCATAATAAGCCAATCTTTCTATATTACAGTCACTGTAAATATTTCAATCATGACATCTCACAATGTATGTATTTACATGCAACAAGTGTACAACAATCACCTCAAAATGGACACATTTAGTCTCTTGACTCAAATAGAAACAAAACTTGGGATAGAAAATGATAAGGAATTAGTTAGACAAACAATGCAATGCTTCTATTGTCATAGATTGCATAAGGTTATAGAGATTGCCCAATGTTAAATGCACCTATAGTTACTGACACCACACAGCCCCTCTGTGAACAATGTGCCATCCATCACATGTTAATAAATAGCTCGAGGAGAGATGCTTTATTACAAGCTACCCTGTGATACCCAACTCTTATCTTAGTGTGCAGAATGGACTTACATAATTCCACTAAATGTACAGAATGTGCCACTAAATTTGCAAAGAATACATGGAAATTTGGGGCTATTTCACTATTCTCATTTGAGGGGATTGACATAGAATGGGAGTTTCATGTTACTACTGAGACCTTGACGATATTGAAGCCATTTATATAGCACTGATGTGTGGATGTAGGCTGATAATGGATTGGGCACTTTTTCCTCTTTAGGAGATTTTTTCCCTGAGTGTGTGTAAGTGACCTTATCATATAGCTTCATTTATACTTCACTCATTCTTATCGATCTACTTTGAGTGTTGTGCTTATCTCTTTCTCTAGTTGCTTATTACATGTGTGTGTGTGTCAGACCCATCGATCAATACCGCGTGGAGCCAAACGGTTCTTGTCTTTGACAATACTAGCGAAAGTGAAGACCATCCCAAATACGGGACGAGAAACTCCTAACCTCGAGACAAGAGAGCCTCAACCTCAGTGCATGGACATACCACCTATCCAAGAGTAAGCTCCTACCTCTCCCACACATTCATAGAGAATCCTTGCTTCAAGGCTCCACAATTTTATCATGGGAAACACACAGTCTCAGAAGAACTGCAACTCAAGTCAAGAGGTATGGACCATCCACGAGAAAGTGGTCCCATGTTGTCTGTAGATCCTAGAGCGGAAGTAGGGCAAAGCAAAAGGCATCAGCAGACCCAGATTGAACCACGAGTCTGGAGAGCCATGCCTATCTCAAGTGCAGGGTCCAAAGAGTCTGGAGAGCCATGCCTATCTCAGGAGTGGTTGATTCTTACAAGGTCCAAAGACCTATACAAAACCTAGGGCTAGGTCCATCTTCTCAAGGACCAGAAACATCATACTAGAGAGAAAGGGTCATACCCATGCCCATCACATCAGCCCAGTCTGCCTATATATCAATAGTATCCACCACATGGAGCATACCCTGGGTACCACAAGGGGCACATTATAACCCACCTATAAGATAAGGGCCTCCAATGGTATATTATCCTCCTGGTCCCACTCCTCCTCCAAACATTCCTCAACCTACACCCACTCCATCCATGGCAGGGGGCTAACCCCAGAAATATTAAGATTAGCCATGGAAATAGAGAGGGGGTGGCTGCGGGCATCACGCCCCTAGCACCAGTGCAACCTGCACTTGCACTAGAGCGGAACAAACTCGCCAACATCTCAAAGCTAATTGCTAAATTTGATGGTACTAGAGACCCCATTCCACATTTGGAGATGTTTAATCAAATTTGTGAAGCCTTTTGCCACGTAGAAGATCAGGTTAAGGTGAGTGCCCTTGGCCTCATCCTCGATGGTAAAGCAGGCCAATGGTTTAGGTCAACCCTTATCTCCACAAGGGATTGTGTGGAGGGAGGAGGGCCAAGATTTTTGAAGGGAAGAACTCTCTCTCTCTCTCTCTCTCTCTCTCTCTCCCCGTCATTCACAGACAGCAAGTCTCCACGCAGGTAAGCAAAGCAATTTTCGTTTTGTTTTGTTTTTTTTTTCTCTGTGTTGAATGGCTGCGAAAGACGTTAATGGCTGCGAAAGGATTTGAAACCTGTGTATAGAGGTGGGGGGGCGCAGACCAACCCCACGAAATAAACTGAAACGCGTGTGTGTGGGGCGAAGCAAGCCCAGGGTGAAAAGCCCAGGACCATTAGCGTGGGGGGGCGAAGAGCCAAATAACTCTGCGTAGAGTTGGGAGGAAAGAAAACTGTAACTTTAATCTCCTCAGGTTCGGCGACGGGAGTGGCATTAGTGCCCTCCATTGTCTCAGCTTGCGCTGTCCTGAGGGGAGGAGCTTCCTCTGCTTCGCAACCAACCACACTTCAACCCCAAGAACCCACGTGTGTAGAGGGGGGGGCGCAGACCCGAAAGCTTTGAAACACACTGACCTTTGCGAAGACCACAGCGAAGAGCTGCTGTGTGTGAGGCGAAAAAACACGTCTACTCTTTGCGCCGTCTGAGCATCCTTGCACCGTCGAACAGCCTTGCGGGGTCTGCGTGCAGTGACGTCACAGGAGGAGGCGCCCAGGCAGGCCAGGCAGCCCCACGGCGGCGCCCAGGCGGCGGGCGGCCAGGGCCACGGCCAGCCAGGCTAGCCGGCGGAGGCCAGCCAGCCAGGTCGGCCAGCGGCAGCAGCGGCCAGCCCATGGGCGGCTGGCAGGCGACGACGACGGCCAAAGCAGCCACACGGCCAGCCAACCAACCAGCAGGCGACCACCAACGGCCAGAAGAAAAAAAAAGAAAAAAAGAAAAAAAGAAAAAAAACCATTTCTTTTTTATATTTTCATTATTCAATTTTAATAAAAATGAAAAATTCAAACAAACGCTCTCTCTCGGTTGGGGAGGAAGGATAATCCCCACAAGAAATAATCCCGGCAAGGCATCTCTCGATCATTTTAATTTTTGTTATGAGTTGCAGGCATTTTTCTCGTGGATCGGAGCATCCCGGAAGCGTCCTTGTAGAGGCTCGCAACGCAACACAAATCGACATGCGACCGTAAAGGGGTGTGACTATTCTCTCTCCACCACTGCTCATTTTTATTAGCATTTTTTTTAGTCATTTCCGAGTTCTCGGATTATTTTTTGCAAGAATTAAAATGTCTACTAGGCGTAGTGTGTCCCCACCGCCTTCTACTTCTCTAGGTTTTTCCAGTCTCTTGTCCTCGGTTGCGGGTTTGACCCCGACCGAATTGTCAAGCCGTACACGCCCGACCGTTGTTCGGTCCGGAGCGCGCTCGTCGATCACTCGTGATCCGCCAGCATCCTCGTCGTCTATTGACCCTGCCTTAGGACCCAGCGAGCCCGCAGCGGCCGCATTGGCTGATGACCCCTTTCTGGCCAATGAGCCAGAGGACATGAACACTGACGTCGCCGAGGGGACCGAGGAGGACCTCTTGGATTATGACGACGACGACTATGACCTATTGGACCCTGCTGATGTCCTGACAGAGACGGAGCTCTCTAGTGGACTGTTTAAATATCTTAATGCCAAATTGAACACTATGGGTAAAGTCCAGGGGCTGATTTAGTAACGATGCTACAGAGCATCTCCACACGGTTAGATGCACTGACAGCCACCTCGGCTAGTACTCCGACTCCTCGAGGTAGCCGAGCTCCTACAGCACGGGTGAGCGTAGCCTCGCCAGTGGTTGCAGGAGTACAGGCCGATGCGCCTGCGGGGCCGTCCGTAGTAGCGACAACTTCGTCGTTGTTAAAAGACTTAAAGCCGCCTAGTTTTGGTGGCGAGGAAAAGGAGAGAAACAAGGACTCAGTCAATATGTTTCTAGCAAAGTGGTCAGATTTGCACGCGCAGCGACAGCAGCCTAGCCGTATACAGCCCGTAGAGGCTAGCCTCTCATTAACCGGCAAAGTGTACAAGTGGTGGATGAGTTTGACAACTCGCCCTGCCACTTGGACGGAATTTGAAACAATGTTTCGAAAAGAATTTTTGCCTGTTAATGAGGCAGAGAGAAGCTGGGAGTTATGGGACAAGTGCTCGATGGACAACAAATCCCTAACTCAGTACATCTCAAACTACAGGGATATAGTACTCAAGCTAAAGGGAATCGATGCATTCTAGACATTGCGAGGCTTTAAGAGAGGCCCCAAAGATGATTACCTTGAGTACATAGAGCCCTTACAGCCTAAAGACTTAGCAGAGGCAATTCAATATGCACAGATATTTGATGACATCAAGCGCTGTAGTGTGCGTGGTGGTTCTAGCAGGGCCGAGGGTAGTGAAAAAAGGAGGTCAAGCCTCAAAAGAAAAGGGTTCCGCAGTGAAAAACAAGGGGATAGGATGGACCAGGAAGGACAGGGTGGTCATTGGTCTAAAAAACCGCGACCATCCAGGAAAAAAAGAGACACCGAAATCCAAAAGAAAGAGCAGTATATTAAAGCGCGAAAGGAAAAACGCTGCTTTAATTGCAATGAAGTAGGACACACGAAGGCTGAGTGTCCAAAGCCTAAAGCCAGCACGAGTGGCAACGAGCCGAAAAAAGATGGTAAATCTTCTAGGCAGTTGCATACAGTGTAGAGACTCCCTCTCAGTTCTGCAGAGTTCAGAGAGGTGACAGTGTGTCATTGTGATGAGCATCACGCTTGTTCAGTGACACCAGCGATGTGGCAGCCTACTGTAGGTCCGCATGACATGGTGCGCATGTATGGCACCATAGGTGACCGTAGAGTCACAGTTTTTATTGATGATGGAGGTAGCCACAACTTCTTGAACTACTGGTTAGTCAAGAAGTTGGGGTTGACTGAGACCCGGAGTGATCATGAGTATACTGTTGGCCTAGCCAACGGATATGACAAAACGGTATGGAATACCGTAGTATTGGGGGTCCCATTATCTATGCAGGACTACGAGGCTCCGCTTGACTTTCAGGTCATGCACTTAGCCAGAGCAGACGTATATCTAGGCAGGGAGTGGCTGTATGGCTTGGGCCCTAGTCTAGCTCGAAATTACTTACATAATACGCTATGTTTTGAGCACGGAGGTAGAGTCATTACCCTGCAGGGCAACCGTACTGTCCCTGCCACACCACTTATTTCCTCCATGGAGCCGTGTACAGCGGTCCGCAGAGACCAGATAGCAGAGGTATATGCTTGTTACCCTCTTTTGAATTCTGTTTCTGTAGATGAAACGATAAATGATGTTTGCGTAGACAAACAAGAAAAACAAAATAACCTTGGACGAGACCCACTGTTTGAAAACCCTGTTTGGCATGCATGTGATTCAAACAAGAAAAAATCCAAGGTGAATGAGACATTAAAGAAAAAGTACGTAGATACTTTAATGAATTATTAGAGGAATTTCAGGATGTTTTTCTTGATGATTTACCAGATGGTTTACCACCATCTAGAGAAGTAGACCATGGCATCGAAGTTATGCCAGGATCAAAACCTATAAGCAAACCTGCTTATAGATTAAGCCACTCCGAGGCACAGGAGGTGGAAAAACAATTACCGTACTAATGCAAAGGGGACGCCCAATTGCATTTGAAAGTAAAAAGTTAGATTGTGCGCAGCGTAACTACTCGGCTTACAAGCGAGAGTTACTAGCGATAGTTCATGCACTGAAAAAGTGGAGACACTATTTATATGGTGCTACTTTTGAGGTCCGGACAGACCATGAAAGTCTGAAATGGCTTTCAAGTCAAAATGAACTGAAGGGTAGAAAAGCTCGGTGGGCAGAGATTCTACAGGAGTTTGACCTTCAGATACGTTACCAGAAAGGTAAGTATAACGTGGTGGCAGATGCACTTAGTCGCATGCCACAGATTAATGAACTTAGTTTCACAGTCTTCAAGAATGATTTATTGGAGTCACTACGTGGTTTATGTGAGCATGATCCATCTTTTACAGAGGTCTGGCGCACTGTACGCGTACGCACTTCTTCACAGATGCGACCACCTCCCTCGTTGTTGGCACGTATTGCTAGTCCGGAGAGACTGGCCGAAGGTGCAACGAGAAGGGAAGCGAGAGTTAGTTCGGAGAGACTAGCCGTGTCTTCTGGGTATAGTTTGGAACCGGAGAGTTCTGACGTAGGCCCTTCATCACCTTTGACTGCCACGGCTTCAAAGGGGAGTGATAAACTTCGTCGGGGGGAGAAATATGCTAATTACTCCATTGACGAGACGGGTACTTACTCTACAAGGGTAGAATATGTGTACCAACTATTGGTGACTTTCGGGCCCAAATTCTTAAAGAAAGTCATGATAGTCCAAGTGCGGGTCATCCTGGGATTCAGAAGACCTATGCACTAGTAAAAAGACAGTTTTATTGGCCTAGTTTGTTTAAGGACGTCCAGGCTTATGTGCTGAAATGCAGTAAGTGCCAGGTCAATAAACATGAACGTCTTAAGGTTGGAGGACTACTCCATCCGCTGGATATTCCTCAAGGGAAATGGGAAAGCATTTCCATGGATTTCATTACCGGTTTACCCAAGACGAGTCGAGGGAATGACGCGGTGTGGGTGGTAGTGGACAGGTTAACTAAAATGGCAAAGTTTATCGCCACGAAGAAAACTGTAAAAACGCCAGAGTTGGCAAAACTCTTTATTGAACATCTCTACAAGCTATATGGCCTGCCCGCAGATATAGTGTCGGATAGAGACAGCCATTTTTGGAGGGAAGTCTTCAAAAAGCTGGATACTACTCTGAGTATGAGTACGGCAGATCATCCGGAGTCTGATAGTCAAACTAAAAGAGTTAACCAAATTCTAGAGGATATGTTGCGTTCTTATGTTAGTAAGAAGAAATCTAATTGGGAAGAGTACTTGCCCTTATTGGAGTTTGCCTATAACAGCTCCAAACACTCAGTGGACTGGATTTACACCATTCATGTTAATGTATGGATTCTAGCCAAGATCTCCGATGGCTGTAGGCCTAGAAAAGGAGAAGATTCAATCTGTCAAGGATTTCCTTGAAGATATGAATGATATGCTCAGAGCCGCACTTGAGAGCATTCGTAGCGCCCAGGATCGCGCTAAAACTTATGCGGATAAAGGACGAAGAAAGGTGACCTTTGCAGAAGGTGACTTTGTATTCCTCAAGGTTCCTGCGCAGTCAGAAACCATGAAAACGGGAAAGTGTGATAAAATTTCTCCGAGATATTGTGGTCCTTTTAAAATCCTTAAGAAGATTGGGGACGTAGCATATAAACTTGAGTTACCGGAGAGTTCTCAAGTCCATCCTGTCTTCCATGTCAGTAAACTGAAGAAATCAGTTCACGGGTTAGAGAACGCAGTTTCTCTAGAGATTTTGGTGGACTTGATAGAGCCACCAAAGATACCACATGAACCTGAAAAGATTCTACAGTATCGTGATAGACAAACTCGACATAAAGTGTACCAGGAGGTACTTGTTAAATGGACAGATAGGGATGAGGAGGTAGCAACCTAGGAACGCCGTAGTGCAATTTCCAAAACATTTTCCTAGTTTGTTTTCGAGGACGAAAACTCTTCTTAAGGGGGGGTAATGTCACGTAGGCTGTAATGCCTGTGACCGACGGGGCAGACCGGATGGCCATGTCCGAGGTTCAGTGGGAGAGGACGCCCATGCGGAGTCATGGGCGGCCAGGCTAGTGTGGATGGCAGGCCACACACTATATAGCCTGGGGGATGAGGGGCAATCCTCATTCTTCCTCTATGGCTGGGTGGTGAGCCAGAGGCTGTCCCCTCTTGTGGTAACGCCCGTAGTGGCGTTACGGTTATCTAACACCTATGGAGTGCTATCATTGCATGCAAGGCCTCACCGAGTGGCTGAGTGTCCTATCAAGAAAGGGACGGTGAGTACCTCTGTAGGTGCTCTCGCATTAACTCCCTTATACATTGAGTGTGGAATTGACTATATGTATAAAGATTGTCAGCTAAGACCTGGAAAAACAGGCTCGTGATAATCCAAGCAATAGCATTAACCTGCTGAGTGTGAGAGACAGCTTCATCCAGTGCTATCTAACACCTATGGAGTGCTATTATTGCATGCAAGGCCTCACCGAGTGGCTGAGTGTCCTATCAAGAAAGGGACGGTGAGTACCTCTGTAGGTGCTCTCGCATTAACTCCCTTATACATTGAGTGTGGAATTGACTATATGTATAAAGATTGTCAGCTAAGACCTGGAACAACAGGCTCGTGATAATCCAAGCAATAGCATTAACCTGCTGAGTGTGAGAGACAGCTTCATCCACATGGTTCCTCTCAACACAGTAACCCGATTACAAAACCAACAAAGAGTCGCAGATCATGCTCTAGCAAAGGCATCTACCTCTCACGAGACCAGGGACAAGCCAAGGTCTTATCCTCAAGGAATGGCCTTGAGCAAGCCGGGCAACTAGACGCTCAAAGAAGAAAACCACCAATATCGGCAAGGGAGACTGCATCCAAAGTGGTTCAAAAGATGGCACGACAACACAGGCATCAACCTCTTCGTCAGAAGATGAAGATCTACTACGCTTAGCTACCCGAGCCACCCGAGCCACCCGAGAACCGATTGATGCTACATCTAGCTCCTAAAAAAGCTTGTCGAATATCCTAACCCCATAGAAGAGAAAGAAAGTGTCACGTAGGCTGTAACACCTGCAACGGCTCGGCCAGAGCGCCGAGGACGTGGCCATCAGTGGGAGAGGACGCCCATGTGGAGCCATGGGTGGCCAGGCTAGTGTGGATGGTAGGCCACACACTATATAGCCCGGGGGATGAGGGGCAATCCTCATTCTTCCTCTGTGGGGCTGGGTGGTGAGCCAGAGGCCGCTGTCGCTAGTGCCCGTAGTGGTGCTACGGTGATCTAACAGAGAAAGACTACTGGAAGCCCAAGCGTTGGTCAGGGATTGCCAAGCACAAATATAAGATGAGCCTCCTACTGCCTACCTTGATCCTTTTCCATCGCTCTCCAACATGAGACTTGTGGAGGATGCTCTAGTATATTCTAGAGAGCTCCAAGACCATTCACCCCCACAGAGGCCAACAGAAGCAGCAGAACCCACTGCAACTACCCCCACAAGGAAGATTGGGTAATAGCAGAATATCTCAAAGATCTGGGGGATGACCACCTTAAGAGAAAGGATACAAAAATACTTATCCACATCCCATACACACATAAGATCTTAAGATTAAGGTAGAGCAACATTCCTCATGGAATAGCCTCTGCTCCTAGGAGACATTTCTGGTCTCTTTCTTCCTTTCCTCTCAGATCCAAATCCTTATCGGCACCTTGCTTCAAGGTAGCCCCAACTTATGGAAATATCTGAAGGACTGGATGGAGGGACACCTAGGAGTAAGCATCTAAGAATCCATGGATCTAGATAGCTTTAATGAATCCGAGGAAGATGAAGTTGTACCCTACGAAATAACTGGCACCCCCACAGTCCAAGTAAATAAGCTTGGAAAATACTTCAAAGAAGGAGACAAACTAAATGCATCTTTGCCAATAACCTTCGATGGCCTCCAGGTCACAACAATCTTGGATAGGGGAGCAGGAGTGAGCATTGTTACAAAATAATGCTAGGAAAAACGGGGAGCACCTGCCATGGATGACACCACATTGCTAGTCAAGCTCAGTGATGGAGCCATAGCTAGACCCAATTTGCATGTGTTAGTGGGCACCTTATAGCATATATCACTGCATGCAAGGTCCTCACAGCCGGGTTATGGTGGCCAGTCTTAATGAGGATGCAGCAAAATATGTCATGCGGTGTGATGAGTGCCAACATGCGGCAATTCCCCGCTCCTCTAAGGATAGCATGCCCCTAGACATGCCCCTAGACCCTGTAGTGTCCTTATAACCATTTAAAAAATGGGGCATCAATTTCATTGGACCCATTAATCCAGCGACCAGATACACTCAAGCCATTAATTTCATTGGACCCATTAATCCAGCGACCAGATACACTCAAGCCAGATATATAATTATTGCCAAACTATTGCACTAAATGGGTTGAAGCTCGGGATACTCGTAAAGTTGATGCACGATTGACTGCCAAATTCCTTTATGAATCAGTCATCACACACTCCTAGAGCTTGTGAGCGACAATGGAACACATTTCATTAATGAGGTAATCCAATTCCTATTTGCAAGAGTTTCTTGTCACTCACAGAAAGTCCTCCCCTTATTACCCCCAAGCGAAAGGTTAAGCTGAGAGCACAAACAAAGTTTTGTGTGCCATTCTAACTAAAACTATGGAGGCCAACCGCAACAATTGGGAACAAAAGTTTCTAGTAGCAGTTTGGGCTTATAAAACTTCCTACAAGGCAGCAACCAATGACACATCCTTCAGTTTAACCTACGGTATTGAAGTGGTCATGCCAATGGAGTTCTTGGTCCCCATCTTATGCAGTGCAGTACAAGAGAAGCTCATCGGAAATGTCTCAGGCTGTCATCTTTTTAAGCTTGAAAAGCTCAATGAAACACGTCTTCTAGTTGTATACAGTATGATTATCGAAAAGCTAAGGCGTAAACAGTGGTTCGACGACCAGCTCAAAGACAAACAAATGAACGAGGGTGATATGGTTCTCCTATTTAGTACAAAGACACACAAAAATAAGCTCAAACTCAGAGGCTTAGGACCCTTCCTAGTCATTGAGATAACCCCACAAGGTGTTGTGCACATAGAGACACTCGATGGTATCAAAATGGCTGGCTATTTTAATGGTAGCAAATTAAAATGCTACTATGGCCCACTCATCACTGAAGCCACGTTAAGAGCCATCCATGATAAGAAACAACATAAAAAGGACCATGAGAATATGAAACAATTTGCCCAACAAGAGGCCAAAGCGAGGCAATCCAACCTTCGACATAAACAAATCATAGTCAACAAGGCCCAAATGGTCAACCTCTAAGAGGAAGAATGGGAGGTGAAGCATGCCCGATTGTGATTAGGAATGACCAACCCGCCGGCAAGCTTCATCCAAAAATTAGCTCTTGTAGATACATGGGCTAATTACAGTTTAATGTCGCATAAAACATGGTGTTCCCTCCTTGGGGAACCTTCATTGAAAGATACCCCTGCCACAGTCACAATAGTGGCATCATAGCATGTTCACTGCTTAAGCATAGTCACGCTTTTATTCCACATTGGAAATAATCCCCTTAGAAGGGAAGTTCTTTGTGATTCCTACTGTAGGAACAATGCACAAGGAAATACTCCTTGGAAGGGGTTGGATGGGACATAAAAGATGCAACATTGATTGGGATGCAAGGACAATGACCTTATAGCTTGGCCTCCGGCCAAGTTACAATCCTCTCATGACACGGATGAAGAGCCTGTACAAGCTGGCTCTCACATGCCCCAAGAGGTCACCCCCCTCCACTCCCTAGCATCATTCCATACTCACAAATCCATTCCACTAAAAAAGAGGCCACTCACACTTCCAACCACATCACTCCCTCTCCCACCCTTGCCACCACCACACTCGGCAGCAGCAGCAGTGGCCCACTCCAACATATCCACACTCACACAAGCTGCTGGCCCACCACCGAAGATTAACCGTACTAATACTTCTAACCGTAACCCGAGCATGCCATCTCCCTATTGAGTGCGTAAGAAGCTTCTAATAGCATAGGGCTTCTATGAGGGTACATCTACATTGTGGATCACACGCAAAGATAAAACTCTCACCCTCATCCACCAGCACCTAGAGCTCCTCGCCTACCTTTGCCAGGAAACCAATTTGCCAACCACAAGCCTATAAGGTACAGGATAGGATGCCAACCCAAACACTCTCTAGCATCCCTATCCTCCATCAAATCCTCTATCGTGCCCAAAAATAACCTTCAGGTGGATCCCCAAACCTCTACTGCAAGCCCAACACTTCTACAAGGGAAATCAACATATTTGGATCCCCAAATCACCCCAACTCCCACCTCGTGTCACTCAGCAGACACCAACCTTTCAATGGAAACCCAAGGTGGCCTCCACCACAAAGATTGCCCAGGACAAAGGAAAGAAGAAGCTTCACAAAGACACTAACCCCGTTCTATCACTGACAGACCTTACCAATGAAATACCCTCAACGTGTCGGCAACTCCTCCACCCATTATGGTAAGGCTACCATGGAGTACTCCAAAGCCAATGTCAACCTCTTTAGTTTCAGGTACTTCCTCGTCATTTGCCTTTATAACCTCCCCAGGAATCGGACGTCCCCACCTTGCCATCACCAAATTGGTATCGACTCCTAAATTTGGCAAAATTGGGCACACCGTTAGTATAAAACCCGCAATGGGGTGCTGGCGGCATAACCCAAGGGTACAAAACCTGACTCAAGGTGCCCTAAAAAAACTCTTTGCTACGGCCATACCAAATCTGCCATAGCCATACCATTCACCTCTTCCATTTTCCATGGCCACGCCAAGTATAACTTCAGATTTGCCGCAATCGTTACGGTCACACCAACATTCACTGAAACTGCCATGGCCATTCCAACTTTTGATCAGCTTACCAGCTGTACCAATCTAGAACATGAAGTGCCACGGTCGTTCCATCATAGAACCTAACTACCCCGACTATTCCAAGTTTGTTGAGAAATATGGTGCCACAAAGAGCACAAGGAAAATATGGAGTGAGTGTGAGAAGCCACATCACTAAGTGCGAATTATCCCACATGCAAGAGAAAAGCTAGTTGTACTCTCATCATATAAAAAGAGGACATTTCAAGAAGCAATGGAATACAAGCACTACATCTCAAGTCTTTTTATGGGTACAAGTTTCCATCTTGTAACCTAACTAAACTTGAGTCTAAACTTAATTAGCACACACTCATCACCATGAGTATTGTTCATTTTTATCCACCTTAGATTAGTGTTGCCATCATTAGTGTAGAAAAAGTTTATGATTAGGTAAATGTCTTGTTATTGGGAAGTTGTTTTTAGGAGAGCTCGATCCATGCTTTTAACAAAGTTTGCCATGGCCACACCAAATTTTGCTCAGAACGACTTGGCATTATCATTCCCCCAAAGCAAGTGCCATGGCAATTCCCTTCTTAGCCAAAGATTGGTACCCCCATTCCAACAAGTGCCACACCCAAACCAAGGTTACCATGCCCGTTTGCTCAAAATGCCACACCCATTCTCGTGCTGGAAATGCCACACGCGTACCATTCAGGTTGCCACGGTTGTGTCCTTTTGGAAAAGTATAAATATGGGTCCCATCCCCTCAATTCTTGATTTTCAGCTCTCTGTGTAGCCCAACTCTTGTAATTTTTTCTCTAGAGCCTTCCTAGTCTCACACCCTTTTTCCCTCATGGCTGATACCTTGGACTCCTCCCTAGAGGTCTAGCACCACCTCACCCTTAGGAGAAAGCTCCCAACTAGAGCCTTCCTAGTCTCACACCCTTTTTCCCTCATGGCTGATACCTTGGACTCCTCCCTAGGGGTCTAGCACCACCTCACCCTTAGGAGAAAGCTCCCAACTAGGGGTTGCTTTGAAGAGTATGCCCGCCACCCCACACAACTGTCCCACTTAAGGGAACCCCTCATGAAGCAGGTGAGCGGACACACAGTACACTCATTGATGATGAAGAATAACCACAAAGTAGAGTACAAACTCCTCTACTTCAGAGGGCGATGTTACAGGAGGGCAGTGACCATCACAGACCATGCAGTTGTCACAAAGCTAGAGTAGCTTGGACTTGGAGGATTGCCTACTGTGGAGCCATGGGGGCCGGCGGACCTATCTCAGTGTCATTGAGACATATGATACTAACCTGTATATATAGGGGAAGTATTGGTCCAATGAGGGCCATCTTGAAAGAGTGCAGCTCAGTGTGGATCTTATCAGAGATGCCTTATAGCTCCCCCACATGGAACAACCATACGTTAGGCTAAAAAATTCTGCCAAGCTGACAAAGGGCACCTACAAGGGCACGACCAACAAGGATGGGGTCGAATGGGATAACATTATTGAGGAAGATTTGGTCTTGCCATAGCATAAGCCCTCCAATTCTTTTTGACCACCCGCTGGACTGATAGATTCAACAGATGTAGCATGTCCACCTTGGCCAGGGTGCACCAGGAGAAGATGGTCTACTGGTCTGAATATTTGCACAAAGAGCTCCATGCAGGGTGCTCTAATCTACAAGGGAAGCTCGTAGCAGCCACTCTCCTAACAAATGTCCTTTATCATGCTACCATATGGGAAGAGCTTCCTCGCACCATCCAACTTAGTGGCCCAGATGTCATGCCGATCTCCATGCCCCCGTCGCGCAATCCTCTCCCAAATCACCACCAACAAAGCACCACCAACCCGACCCTAAGGGCAAGGAGCAAGTATCCCCATCGCCTAGTCAAGGCCCTACACAGGAGGAGCTGGCAACTAAGGAAGCCCAACAAAAGGCCGAGGAGGAGGAGAGGCAAAAGCAAGATTTTTTCTAGCAAAACCTTTATGAAACACAACCCCTAGAGAGCTTCACAAATTTCCCCCCTCATTTCATAGAGGTAGGACCGTCCTCCACCCATTCTTCTCATCAAAACATTCTAGACACCCTTCGCTAGGCAAGGTCAGTAAGTTTCAAGTCAAGCCAGGCATACGAGAGAGTGCATGTGGCCCATGGTGCAGTGCCCAATTTTGCACTTAATTTTTTTCACATGGTTAGGTAGTTGATTACATAGAGAGATGACAGATTGTATCTACCATCAACAGGAGGTGGCCATTATTTCACAACAATGAGAGATGTTGCTAGAAGAGGCGCAGGAGAGACAAGTCTCAGAAGATCTCTACATAGCCAATTTGAATAACCTCTAGCCGCACACAGAATATGCTTGATGAGAAGGAGCAGTAGCTTGGGCAAGCCATCACTAGAATAATAGAACTCCAGTAGTAGCTCTAGCATGTGCATGAAACCACATAGAGGGCCCACCACGAACTCTCAATTGTAGAGACCATTGCCTAAGACTCCCAAAATAGAGCTCAAGCTGTAGAGGAGGCCCTTACGAAGGTACAGTTGGATTTCCAGAGATATAGGGAGGTCTCGGAGGAAACCATCCGCGAGATGGAGGATCAACTGGGTGAAGCCAAAGTCAGAGCCACACAGCTGCCACTACCGACTCCCTCTGCTCCCTCCTCCAATGCCACAGGGACCGAAAGGTGGACGCCCTTATGGATATGGTCACAGAGCTTCCACTACTCGCCCTCCCCTCACAGAACCCCTTCCAACTCACCGACCTCCACTATCGGAGTGTCCGGCTCAACTTACTCCAGAGCATAATGTATTTTTGGATGAGCCACTCTCCCGCCACACCTATACATATATCCTCACCAAGGTCACTATCGCCAACATCACCCTCATCCCTCACTTTTACTTCTAGGGCCTCATCTCTTTCACCCACCCCCATGACTTCTATGAGCTGCCTCCCCACCCTCTCCAAGCCACATTGATTAACTGGAGTCACCTCCTTTGCTTTGGATTTCCATCTAGCCCAGCTGATCTTATTTACCTCTCCATCCCTGAAGGCTTGTGTCCATACCCCTACTCCTCCTAGAGGATGACTGACGCATTGCAATATCTACATAGTAGGGGATGGCACATAGTCAATGAAGCCTACCACTCCCTCCGCGCGCAGTAGTGAAGAGCTTCCTCCTTATTCCGCAGACGGCCTCTTAATCCTCTACCAAAGATATGTACAAATGTAAGTCATGAAAGCCACAAGAATCTGCCAATTGATGACTCACACATGGCCTTCCCCATGGACTTCACACTCGAGGAAATGAGGGACGATTGAAGAATTTTCTCAATCACATGGACTAACTAACTTGACAAAAGATGATCACGACCACGACACGGCCATGATGGAGGTAATGATAGCGTGGTCTCCCACCTCCACCCCCACCATCTTCATCTCCGCCACATCCCCCTTGACCCCCTAGCTTCTCTCACCCAAGCACCCCCACCCCCACCCCCATCTAGTACATCCACACTACCCCTCTTCCCTCCCCAATCCTCTCTGCCCATTCATTTTCCTACCCCATCCCATCCCACCCCCCTCACCAACCCCACCCTCACCACCATCTTTGACCTTGAATTTGGGAATGCACACTGCATTCTGAGATATCCCTTCCACCTCAACCAATGCCCCACCATTCTTTGATGCAAACCTCGCCATGGGTGCTTCTACCTCGACTACCCCTCCTCCACCCTCATCACCGCCACATCACCCCTCCCACACCCAATCTTGGAAGAAGGCGAGATTCTACCGCCGCCACCACTTGAGCGCCAGGAGGTCATCCCTCTGCTTAATCCTCTCAAGTGGTGGGACCCTCTCAAACTAAACGAAGTTTGAGTAGGTGATACAAATCCTTCTTGGTGGTTGACAACTCCAGGCCACACCCATCACCTGCATCATGGACATTAACGTCCTGTGTGCATACATTTAGGCCAAGCATCGACAATGGTGGCAAGATCATCTACCACAACAATGAGGAGGCTACCACCTGCCACCCGACGCGCTACTCGCCCCATCACTTTCAAACTTATGGGCGAGCAGCTGGCTTGGAGGCACCCATTTCTTCTAAAGCCATTCATCTGGGAAACTTATTGCAAGGTGCTGTGACCCCTTTGAATTAGCCAAGAGTACCTACCAATCCGAAGACAATGGGCATGGAACCTCTTCCACAAGGAGCAGTAGAAGAACCCAAAGCTACAATTTAACTTTCCATGGTTTGCTCCTCCGCCAATGGTGCAGCAGCCTTGCACTGAAGAGAATGATCAAGCGCTTCCACGAATTCATCCGCCGTTATGATCAAGTACCAGACCCATCCGTGTGATCGAGATGATCAGTTTCTTCAACTTGATCCATCACGTTGTTAGAGGCCTTCCCAGATTGGGACCACTACCACAAAGGCGCACAGGGCCTTCCTAGAGTGGGACCACTACCATGAAGGCGCACAAGGCTTGGCCTTCGACATCAAACAAAGGGCCAATGCTCAAGAAGATTTTTGGATACTATGAGCGCACCATGTGGATGCCCACCTGGAACCTACAGACTTTTGAAGATATGATGGAGACAACATTTTGGACCAGCTTTGATGAGCACCCCCCCCTACTCTTACCTCGCTCCGTGACTTTATCTGCACATATTCGATCTACTACCGCTAGATCCAGCCAGCTCCTAGGATGGAACGAAATTAGGGAGGGGGTATGTTAACCACTCTGGTTAACATTACTTCTCAAGCGTGGCCACGCATATTGTACTCATCTTTTGTAACTGTGCAAATCCCTTAATGTAAAAGAGACATGGTATGACCGAGCTTACGGCTTGTGTAATGCCGATCATAAGGAATAGTTGGACATAGAGCTAGGAAAACTAGTTTTGGGTCCCCAATTATAAATGGGCAGCCGGCCATTATAACTATGAACTCTTGTATATAAGAATTTGATGAAATATGAAAAGGGACAATCCCATTAGTCTCATTTGAGTCTTGCATCTCTCTCTCTCTCTCTCTCTCTCTCTCATGAAAAGAGCTTGTGGTTGGATGCTTTCTTGTGTGCTTGCATGCTTGATTGTTGGTGTGTGCTTGTAGGGATGGTAATTCTCTAGCTTCTCTCCCCTCTCTTTCCTCTCTACCAAGTCCCTCTTGCATGCATGTGACATGAGGTGAAGGTTGAGCTTCCCATAGCTCCCTCCTTGCCCTCTACCTAGCCATTGAATCTCTACTTGGGTGACACAAGTAGAGGTGGAGTGATCCCCTAGCGGCTTCACATAGAGGAGTTAACACGTGCATGTTGTCTCTCTTCTCTCTCTCTCTCTCTCTCTCTCTCTCTCTCTCTCTCTCTCTCTCTCTCTCTTGTGTGCAAGGTAGTATGTTAGGTTTAACACAGGTTCCATCGCAAGATTTTCGAATGTCACTCAAAGAAAGGGGTAAGAAAGGCATGGAGTGCAATAAAGATGAAGCTTTTTGAATGTAGATCAAAGGGGATAGCGAGATGAAATTTTTGCTGCATGACTTTGTTGGTGCCAGAAATTTTACTACAAAGCAAGGTAACTTTTTCCACTTTGTTGGTTCTTATCAGTCATGGATGTTCACATCGTAGCACAAAACAAGTTGCTGCAGGGTAGCGAGACCAACTAGCATGGTATCCTGCAAGTTGATCCCATGGCCGATGATGGCACCATTAGAAAACAATACCAAAAGCTTGCACTACTCATGCATTCTGATAAAAGAACAAGTTTGTGGGTGTTGAGGCTTCTTTCAAACACATCTCGAAAGCTTGGGTTGTCTAGTGGTTCCTATGAGAGCAATGAAGGAGACTCCTAAAGTCCAAGTGAGGGCTAAGAAGGATATTCTAGAAGTTCAAGCAAGGGCAAAGACGCAAACTCTAGAAGTACAGGGGCAGAACCACGCGGAGCAAAAGCCAAAGGGCCAAAAAAAGAAGTTGAAGGAGGATCTTAAAGCCAAAAAAGCGGGCTGCACATGCCAAGGAAATCTTTGATCATTTAATAGCTAAATCAAAAGGGATGATTGATGAGAAGCTATTAGCAATGAAGGAAAGAAAGGTGGTAGTGGATGTGTGGATCAGCTACCAAAGTCACACCAAGGAATTGCATCCATGCCAAAAGTAAGCCTAGGTTGCGAATGAAGGAGATGAGCTATCATGGAGTTATGCTTGTGGCTCTACCTGCTCACACTGTAGAAAGAGCATCTTTTCTTGTTTACTTCTCCTGCACATTGGGTAGGTGTTACTTCTTCAAGACCTTCTATTCGGCCACACTACAAGGTAGATGAAGCATGTGTGATCACGCCACAATGTTGTTGGAGATTACAGAGGTGTTGCTCATGGCTCTAGCTCTACCATTTTGTTACAGCTTGCATTTTTCTCTTCTAGATAGAGCCCATAGTGCTAAGAGTCACCTCCCTTGATAATTTGGCAAAATTTGTGTTGGGAGAAGCATAGCCTTCTGTTTTCCTCCTCTTTTCTCTGTTCAACTTGTTATGCAAGCTTTGATTTTCTTCTAGGAGGAACTAGCCTCCTCTTGTTGATTTGTCTATAATATGCCTTCTTGTGTTGTGAGCTCAAGTTTGTGGGAGATATTCATGCCGACCGTGAGCTTGGAAGAGGGCAAGATTATGTCATGGGTGAAGGCAGAGGGCGACCGCCTTGCTACCAAAGGAAAGAGTGTTGTTATGGTGGAGTCCGACAAGGCGCATGTGCATAATGTACTTAGAGTGGCCAGATTCTATTATGCAGATTGATGGGGATGCTTCATGCATCCATCCTGAGTCTATCACGACTCCTATTGTATGTGTTGATGAGGGGGGTGAAGAACGTTCCATCACCTCACTTGCTAACATTATTATGTTTATCTGTAATGATGTAGGCATGGCCGATGATGCACATGGTCTACTAGATGGGTTCCCTCACCTTATTTGAGGATGTAGATGTTTTACTTGATGTAGCCATGGCCAATGATACGCATGGGCTAATTTTGATGATATCCCTCACATAGTTGAGGATGATGATGATGAGTTCTTTGATGTAAATGTAGCCATGGCCAATGATGCACATGGGCTACTTGATGATACACAATGTGATATGATGCACAAGCACTACTCGATGATAACCCTCGCGTCATTGAGGATGATACAGTTATTATGATTCGTTGGGCACCTTGGAATGATGGGGATATAATGCCTTTCCATGCATAGGAAATACACATAAGCAAGAGGTTTTTAACAAAAAGAACACTAAAAGTTAAGATCAAGAAGCCTTGCATGTGAATGGTAAGAACCTTGGTATTGCACCAAGCTCTACTTTATTGGAAGCACACATGGTCTTGCACTATTGCGATGCACTAGTTGGAGGGGGATTTGATCAAATCAAACACTAAAAATGCCGAGAAAGTGTGAGTTGTGTCACATGACAAGGATAACCACACTAAAAATTATCAATTCTATTTGTGTAAGCACTATTATTCGAGAATAAGTTCAAGGGAATCTTGCATGCCTTGTACAAATCTAAATCACATAAGAAAGCTAAGAAGGTAATTAAAAGTCTAAAGGATTTCATGAGCACATTAAAACACACCTATTATGGCATAGGACATGTTGGCTTTGATGATCCAACTCATCTATGCCCATTGCATGGAGTACATGGAATGCATCCTTCACCTCCATCAGAAACTCGGGGTGGACGACCTAATGAACATAGATGGTAAGTAATTAGCCAATTCAAATACATCAATTGTTAAAGTATTGTCTTGAAATATGGCGACGATGGAAACTTGATATTAATATAAAGAATGAGGTATGAGAGGGCCAGAGGAGTGCTCGATGAGGATACATACTACTAAGATGATTGTAAGACTGAGTGAGAAGGCATGAGGTCCGAGGAGGAATCCCATGCGAGGTCTCGACCGTGTCACCTATAAGTGCAAAAATGAGGCATGAGGGCCAGAGGAAGAATCTCATTGCTGGGATACTACTGAGATGCATGTAGACCAAGTGAGAAGGCATGAAGTTCGGAGGAAGCCCAATTGAAGATCCCTACTGAGTTGCCTATAAGTCTTGAATAAAGAGGTATGAAAGCCAGAGGAGAAAACTCAATGAGATACCTGCTGAGACGCTCATAAGACCAAGTGAGAAGGCAAAGGAAAAGGTCACTGAGGCCCCTTACCGAGTTGCCTGTGAGGAAAAGGAACAAACAAAATATAAACCAAAAGGAAAATGTTAAAATCATAAGAAAATTATAGAGTAAAATGATGTAATGATTGTTGGGTGTTGTAATTTTTGGACCCAAGGGAGGACTCACTTTTTGGACATTCTAGAAATAAAGTTAACTTCTCGGAGACATGGAGCAGAAGTAGGTGGCTACATCAACATAGATGGTAGCACACTCGAGTGCCCTTGGACAAGATTCTTCATCAGCATATACCTGTGGATTCTTCATTGGATTGATGGAAATCATCTTCCCACCATCTCCTTGGTCTACCCATTAGTTTTATGGGGTTTTGCATGATTGTATTGTAAAACTTGAAATGGCTTGCATTGTACCTTCTCTAGCAGCAAGTTATTCACATATTTTCATGATGTACTTAGCATTGATGGGAGATAAAACACACCCAACTAAACAAAGGGGAAGAGAGGTGTTGCGGTGTGAACACCCTCTAGAATTTTGGCATTAGCTTGGGTGTGAACACCCCTAGCATTACTAGCATTAGCTTAGGCTAATGAGTTGTGGGATTTGGTCATTAAAAGATGTCATATCAAGAAATGGTTACAAGAGGGCTAGTGGGGATTTAGGATCTTGTGTGGAGGTTATGGGAGCCCACTAGTCACATGGGTATCCCAAGAGTCACATGGGTATCCCAAGAGTCACATGGTTGGATGGCTGTATAAATCCCCTCTTGTATGCAAATTGGACACACAAGATGATGGATATGGAATACACTATGATGTTTTCTTGCATCTTTATCTTGTGTCTTTTATCTTATTCTTGATCCATGCCTCCTACTCCATGCTCATGTGTACATGTGTATTCTATGGCTATGTGTGTAGGAGCATGTGATTTCCCCATGTTAGCAAGGTGATGCTAACAATAATACCAAGAGTGTGAGCCTGAGCTCCTTAATGGAAAAGGGGGCATCAAATGAGGCACACATCAACTGAGGTATGGAATCCCAAACCTTCTACTATGCTCTCTCTCTCTCTCTCTCTCTCTCTCTCTCTCTCTCTCTCTCTCTCTCTCTCTTAGAAATGAGCCTTTATTGGAGAGGAACTAGTGACAGAAGTTCGAGGCAATAGTCCTGACCATATTAGGCTCCAAGTGGAGCACACAGTGAGAATGTCCTCACGCTTTCTCTGCTACGAGATGGACCATGAATAGCAAAGAAGTGTTTGTTGCATCTACTTCCCATATCATGATCCAAAAGGACTCTTGGGCATGATAACAATACTCTGCATAGTTCTCCAAAGAGTGTTTCAACTCAGTCCTAAACAATGCATAAAGTGTCTACAGTCCACTGGGTATCAGGATGCTTTTCATGTTCCCTTTGCAGCAATCTTATGTTAGACAACTCTCTCTCTATCAATGTATCTATTAACAACAACCTCCTATCTCATAGCTAAGTCCACCCTATGGTAGAAGTCAAAAACACATTCCAAATCCAAAGCCACTCTCTGCCAAACATCAAGAGCAACACAAGACCTCCAAACATTAACTACCTTGCACTCTAGATGTGAGTAAAAAGATGAGAATACACACATAAGGAGAAATCTAACTCCCTGGATCTCTAATGCTTAGTACTATCAAGAAGTACTATAAAAAATGGTTAGATTTGGAGGTTCCATGTGCTATGAGTGCATAACCACCTCTCTCAAGAACCCCCCACTTATCAACATGGAGGCAATCTAGTCAGGCATAAATGTAACCTCCTCTCCTATGAGTGCATAACCACCTCTCTCAAGAACCCCCCACTTATCAACATGGAGGCAATCTAGTCAGGCATAAATGTAACCTCCTCTCCTATGAGTGCATAACCACCACTCTCAAGAATCCAACATGGAGGCGGTCTTGTCAAGCGTAAATGCAACCTCCTCTCTTATTGACTCCACATACATAAAGAGAGCAATATGTGTACCCATAGGCATGCATAAAGAGAGAATTTTCATAAGCCAATGAGCAATATGCATAAAGAATGCATACTCTATGCATACAAAAGGCATGCATAGAGCATAGAGCATAGAGCATGCATACTCTATGCTCTATAAATGCATGCATAAATCATACTCTATGCTCTATGCATGCATGGAGTATGCATAGTCTATGCATGCTCTATGCTCTAAATATGGGGGGCTCTAAATAGTCTGTGTGTATACTTTATGCTCTATGCTTTTATGCATAGAGTATGCATGCTCCATGCATATTGCTCATAGATTTTATGCATAGAGTCTATGATGCATAGTCTTATGCGCATAGGAGTTTTAAGCATTTATGTTTTTGCATGGGTAGATGGCAAACAACTTGCAACGTGATGTTACACGTGAAGGAGGAGTAGATATCCTAACAATCTGTGTAAGTATACCCCAAATTGTATCTTCTCTTTTAAGAAATAAATATTACCTTATCACAACATAAAATCAATGTTTATTTGTTTGTATGCCTGTAGCTTGAAGCACAGGCCATCCCCTATGTAGGATGAATATAATTTTGTATTTAAAGCAGGGTTTGGAAGCTCTCTTTGAAAGGGTGCAAGAAGAAGGATGGATTATTATTTTTGGAGGCCCTTCTTGGCAAGTATGGCAAGTACATATACTCCTAAACCCATAACCTCTTTGAAAGGGTGCAAGAAGAAGGATGGATTATTATTTTTGGAGGCCCTTCTTGGCAAGTATGGCAAGTACGTATACTCCTAAACCCATAACCTCTTTGTTTTTTTCTAAACTGCATTTCATTTGTGTTAGTTTTGTTATGTTTTAGAATCATGTTACTACAAATCGTGCCCATGTGTAACCGAAAAGCAATGGAAATGTGAGAGTAGAGGCTGAAGCTACAAGGAGCAACAACAATTAAAATGTGTAAGAGTATTTATTTAGCAAAGATGACAACAATGAGGACCTCGATGCAATGAGGACCTCGATGCAATGCCACTCCCTAGACTTGTATTTTGTTATCCTTTTATTTTTCCTATAATAAGGGTTTACTCTTTTTTGCCTATGATAAAGGATTACTTTTTGTTGCCATGATCCAAGATGTATGTCTTAAGCAATTAAGTAATCAAAACTATATTTGGCCTCAATCTTGTGTAAGATTTGTTGTCATTCATGTCCCAATGTTAATATGTGGATATGATTTTCACCTTCACTTACACATGTACATGTACAGGTAGCCTACTACAAACAAAACAAGGGGCATAATGCTACTATACATAATGCTAGGCCTGCTCTATCCATGTTTAAATAGAGAGAGCATGCTTTTATGCATAATGCTATGCATGCATAAAGAGGGGGGATTGCACATTTTTTTTCTTTACCTTCACTTGCACTTGCACACCCCTTGTTTTTTTTATAGTAGGCTACCTGTAGCTACTATTGGCCCAAGTTTAGCGGGAATCTGTAGCCTAGACAATAGCCAAGCATTGATTTTAAAAGCTTGCAAAAATAACACTAAGTTGCCCATTAGCTACTATTGGCATGGCTATACCTCCATTATGTTATAGTGGAGGGAGGTAAAAGGAGGGAGTGGTGGGCTGGAGGAAGCAAGCTTCAGAAAGTAGGCTGAAGAAAAGAGGAGTAGCATATAGGGAGCTCCCATCTAGATTTTTATGCCACCCTAGATCCATGGTTTAGTTTGATGTGTAAACTATGTAATGAGAGTTGTGATGATTTAGATAAGTGCTATAGGATCTATTAAAAATCTTTGGGATGATGCCTAAGAGATGCTCTAATACCTAAGAGACAAGTGCCATAGGATCTATTAGACAGCTTTGGGATAATGCCTAAGAGACAAGTGCCATAGGATCTATTAGACAGCTTTGGGATAATGCCTAAGAGATGCTCTAATACCCATGATATGGTCTAAGATGCACTCTGTAAGGTCTCCATAGACATAGAACCATAGACGACTAGGGGTAGTCCCATATACTTGAGAAACCCTAACAAGGGTTTCACATACCCGATGTTATAATATGCATTACATGACTACAAGAATTGTGGTGTGACTAACCACCCAACCTTAGGTTTAATGGTTTGAACCACCCCCAGGCCCGAGGTCTGATCGCATAAGTCTACCAAGCCCAGATGACCCCAACCTAGCATCCCATAACACCAAACCAAGCCACCCACGTTTGCAGCTCCATGTCCCAAGGTCCCTACATGCCCTTGGCAATTCCACCACGTGGAGCATATACCACTAACAACTCATAAGTACCCCCAGAATCACTCTTATATAGCAGTAACCTAACTATTAACTGGGTTTTATGGAAATAACCTAGCTATTATTGGCCCTTGCTTTATTTATAAGTTTTTCTACTTTATTTATAAGTTTTCCTACTTTATTTATAAGATTTTGGCTAAAACTATCCCTTTGCTATTATTATTAACCCAATCCCTAAGCCTTCCTGTTAAGCATTAATCCTAATCTTAGGTTAACCTTAAGCCTAATCTTGGGTTAGCATATGTCCCTAACCTCAAGTAACCTAACTCTAGGAGCCCAATCAGGACGTAGTATTACTACTCCCCTTCTATTAAATTCATGTCCTCATGAGTCTATAAGGGTAGGATCCTAACAATCACTCATGGCATCTACTCTCAAGTCTTCTAGCTCTTACCTAAGCTAGTATGAAACTTCTATGGGAGATCGTGCTACTAATATCTAATTGCTTACTAGCAATACAATCTAACCCTCTTGTAAGTTACTACAAACTCCAATCCAAGAGTTGAATCCAACTCCAATCCAACAGTTGAAATACCAGTTCTAATCACATTATAATCCAAGAGTCGAGGTGCAACACTCGATCACAAAGTACAAGAAGTTTCATAAAAACAATTCTAGCATAGATCCACAACATAACTCAAATGTCATACCAAATGGCATCTTGCATTGTGTCGACAAACACTAGCCCACTTCGTGCAAACAAGTTTGAGCATATCATTACCCTCTTAACAAGATCAAACAACTAATGCTCATGTAACAAGATATACCACCTCTCCCACATCAAGCACATCCATGTAACAACTTAGTGCAAATAAGTTTGAGCATCTCATTACCCTCTTAACAAGTCCAAATAACTCATGCTCATGTAACAAGTTATACCACCTCTCCCACATTAAGCACATCCATGCATGTGTAACAATTGTTCATGTGAGAGAATCCCTCAAAGTATGTACCTTTTTGAGTATGTACCATCATGTCTGCCATGGCACAATATACCAAACATAAGATCTGAACGAAGCATGTGTTCAATCATAATATCTCCTTTTTCCAATCATTACCTAAGGTTAAACCTAACAATTACTTATAATTTAGCAAAGGTTTAAATGCCAAATCTCTTCTCTATCTTGACTCCATAGTTCTATGTCCTAACTCCACACTTCCTTTAGAGTCTATTTTACTCTCTCCAAACCTGACTTCTTAGAAGTATATTAACAATTGAGATAGAAAGTTTGGAAGTAAGAAATCCTTTATCCAATTATCAAGCCTCTTACTTGTAAAAGGTTTACAATTGAAGGAATTTATTCCTAGAGAACCAATTATTCTTCTAAATCACCTTCAACTAACAAGGACTTGAGAGTCATGTCAACTTGTTGAGTCATCTCGGCAAAGGCATGGAGGCAACAAGTATTGTAGGCTGCTTCCCCCGAAACCATGTGCTGCTCAAAAATTGCTCCTCGAATGACCGAGTATTCACAGGACAGCCTCCTGAAGGCACCCGCGTGTGAGTAGCCAAACTCCTATGCCGACTCATGCAGCACCTATAAGAGGATGGCCATTTCATGAGCTAGAAGGAGCGAGTGAGAGCACATTTCGAGCAGTAAGGCATTGATTTGCAGCAGTGAACATGAAGACACATTTTGCATTTTTTTAATGAATATATCACTGTTGGATTGTCCAACCACAAACTTAATTTTTATGAAGAGAAAAAAAGCTCGACCACAAAAGGAAACCTTAAAAAGTGAATTGTAACTTTTATTGAAGAAAAAAGTCTGAAGACAACAAGAAACCTTAAACCAAGAAACCCAAAAATAGAACACAAATAGTAAATGCTACACATATTCTCCTCCCAAGACCAAAAAATAGGTGACTAGCAACATTTTCCATGTGTTTGTAGTAGTTAGCATCCCAAATTTGTAAATGCATATTCGGACATCCGACAATTCCCTATGACTCTGCAACATTTGCATGGTAGTGAGATGACGAACAAACAATGCTTGAAACAACTCCACTTTCGTCAAAGCCTGATGATGGTGCATAAACTCATGCACAACCGCATCAAGAATCAAAACCTGTAAAAAACATAATACATATGTTTGTAAGGGAGGTACATCTCATGATTTGCTTCCCTCTTTTGGATAAGAGCAGCTTGGGTACTCAGATACATTCACCACATAATTCACTCCAGTAGCACGTGACACCTCTGTGCTCACATAAAACATGTGCAATTCATTACAGAATGACAATGTCTTCTCGAACCATGCAAGCTGAGATCAAATGACCTTTCTATACACTCAATTGGAATTCTTTAGTGAGCGAAATCCGGACAAGAGCAGCTTGGGTACTCAGACACATTCACCACATAATTCACTCCAGCAGCACGTGACCCCTCTGTGCTCACATAAAACATGTGCAATTCATTACAAAAACGACAATGTCTTCTCGAACCATGCAAGCTGAGATCGAATGACCTTTCTATACACTCGCTTGGAATTCTTTAGTGAGCCTCTTACACCGATGCATAACCTTACCGGCCCGGTATACTTGGGCTTGCATGAGCTTGCATGTATTGGTGGTTGGCCTAGCCCTACTATCGAATTTGGATTCTGTGGGATGGTGCTATCCATCTCCAATAGAAACCTTGATCTCTCCAAATCGGTCATCTCCTCTAATATAAGGTTTGTACCTTCTACAGCAGAGCTGGCCAAACACTTGGAGCCGGTTTTGGTGGTGCAATCACCCACTTGGTGTCCATGTGCCAGCAATGTGTATTCACATTAGCACAGAACCATAAAAATCCCTCCTGAATGCCACCCAAGGAACCATCATGTCTCGAGTAAGTACGTTGTCCCCAAAAATAAGGCACAAGCACACCACCTTGTTGTGGTCCACCCTGTGGATTAATCAAGGCACCACAGTGCTGCTTTGTGTCTTGCAGAAATCCAAAGCATGTAACTTTAGACTTAGGTTCTATCCGTCTTATCCCCCATAGTGTTTTCACTAGTTTCTTCTCTTGAATGTTGGGCAGCATGGATTTTGGAGGTGTCAAAACAACTGGTCCTCTTTTGTTAACTGTCAGAGTCACATACTCTGGCCTATGGATATCATTCTCTAGCACAACACTTGGAGATGCCAAGATAGGTCTTTTACATTGCACAGATTTTTGTTCTTGGTCTACTTTTGGGCTACCCAAATTAGCCTTTGCCATTGCACAGATTTTTGTTCTTGGTCTACTTTTGGGCTACCCAAATTAGCCTTTGCCATTGCACTATGAGTCAAGTCAATTAGTCTTTTTCTCATTGGATGCCCCAACATTCCTTGAAAGGAAGCAATCCTTGATTTCTTGCAGTCTCGGTCCCAATCCTAGTATAACCACACACCAAGTATGCATTACTATGCGCACTGTGCAACACAGCCAGGGAAAGGTCAACTGCAGTAGCCTCATACAAAGATAATTTCTTCTTATAGCCAATAGCTCGCATGCTAGAGTGCTTGTTCTCAGACAGGTTCGTGGTTGGCATGAAAGGAACATCTTTGTCTTGTGCCAAAAACTAAGAACTCCGATGCATTTCACATACTTCCCACCATGCAAGCCATGTTTCCATTAAAGGAAACTCACCCTCCACAACATGTCCATTTCTCCACCACTGTTGTAAGGCTTGTTTACAATTTACCGCCGCAACATCTGAGCTTGCATTCTTCCACTTTCTACACAAGACCTTGTGCTCCTCATGGAAAGGTGGTCTAATACACTTTTTTGTATGATTCACCATGCTATGATCCTAATGAAAAGAACATGATAGTTCTTTTTCTAGGTTATGCTTCTTCCTCCCAAAAAAACAAACAGAGCGCACTGCAATCCAATTTGCACCAGCCTCATCAGCCAAAACCCCTGAACTCAAGTTTAGCATAACCACATTCCTGCACAATAGCATTCAACATTTTTCAAAATTCCTTCTGAGCATATCTATCCTCCACCACCTTAAATTCATATGTAGCACTAGTTAGAAGTTCCTTGAGGAAAGGATCATTAAAAAAAAGCATTCAACATTTTTCAAAATTCCTTCTGAGCATATCTATCCTCCACCACCTTAAATTCATATGTAGCACTGGTTAGAAGTTCCTTGAGGAAAGGATCATAAAACAAAGCCCCCATTGTAGACCAACCATGAACACGATGCACGTGATCAAAATGCACCCACATCTCTTTTGCAAGTTACCACCGGTCTCATTCTGTTCACCAAGTCTACTCCACTCCCAGGACCGAGAGTTGACATTTTGAAAACATGTGGTTGCATGTTTGAACCCAACTACCCTGGGAAAAGAATGCTATGCAAAAATGGTTAACCAATCTTGCTTTTCAAATCCAGAATGGCTTCAAGTCCTTTTGGGCCACACACATTGCTCCCTTTAGGTTCTTGAATACATCTCTGAATTCTCTTCTTATCTGACAACAGAGTCAGAGTCTTAAGTAAGTCATTCAGCTCCTTGTCTCACCAAAATCTCCTTCTTTCCCCTCACATTCTTTAATCAAAATGTCCAGGACCAACTCTTGGGCCACACGCACTTCGACTTACTTAGGTGTTGCATGCGGACTCCCCTTTGCATGGTGAGTATAATTTATCTTCAATATTCTCTTTTTCTCCCTACTAATACCCTCTGCACATGGATGGTCATGGTAACCCAAATGTATTGCACATCTAGTATAATTCTCCTGATCTTTTGGAACACAATAATATATGACAACATGACACTGCCTCACACACTCAGGTGGGATGAATACAAATTAGATAAAAAAACACTTTCAAAGGCAACATGTATACTGCTCCCAGTGGGATGAATACAAATTAGATAAAAAAACACTCGAGCAATGCAAAGAGGATCTTGATCCACCACATTATATTTCTGCACTGTTTCCTCTTCTTTAAGCACCACCAAGTTGATAGTATGTAACCTAACCTTATAAAATGCTTGAACATCTACATCCAACACATATCCCTTGGTCTCATCAACAAGTGTCTTAGCTTCAATCTTAGTACTTTCTGCACCCAAAGTTATTAGGTGTAGAGTGAAAGTGTTCTTGTATTTTCGACAAAGATATCTCATTGTACTCTGGCTGGAATGTATAATAAGCTTTGTTCCCACCTCAGGATCATAGATGGTCACACACCAAGCCATTGTAAGAAAGAAAATTGCCTGATGATGTATATACATGAGCAAGAAAATGCATGTAAACCAATTGCAGTGTGTATACCTAAGCTAACAAGATAATTCTTGATTTTCAAGGCAAGCGACAACGAATAATTTATTATCATATGTAACAATAAAGATAATATTGTTTATTACACAACCACCTCTTTCAGATATTAAAAATACTAATATCAATGTATTATTTATTTATATATTCAATTTGAAGGTATTAAGCTTGTTCAAGATATAAACCTAAAAAATATGTATTTAAATAACTACATTAAATATCAATGGATTATTTATTTATATATTCAATTTGAAGGTATTAAGCTTGTTCAAGATATACACCTAAAAAATATGTATTTAAATAACTACATTAAATTAATATACTCAATATATATGTGGAATCATATTTATTCATTTATGCTTTCACATTATTCATGCATAATTAAATTATAACAACATAATCAAAAAAATAATCAAATCTAAAATATAATCATACCCAAAGCAAGAATATTTAAATAGCTTTATCAAGCTAGTTTTTTTTTTGTAGTATCTCGAGAAAAATCCATCCAATTACTACAAAGAGAACGTGGCCACAATATACAGAATCTGGCAAGAAATAACACACAAAAATTCCCAAGAATGAGTGTGACAACCGGCCAAAAGTTATGTAGACACTACCAGGTTGCCCAGGAGTTATGATGACCCTGCATTCCTATCTGTTTCTCACTTCATCTTCCTCTTTGTACTGTTGTGCTCCCTTCTCAGACAACTCTCTCCTCCATAGATCGTAGCATTCAGGCACTCTCTCCTCCAAAGAGGACATCTAGGCTCTTCCAAAAGGTATTTTCTAAACCTCCCCTTTTCATTTAAATCGCCTATTGTTGTGTGAAAAAATCAAAAGCTCCTTGCATGCGCTGAACCTTCCCTTTGCTTGTGCAGAATCGGATTTGCCCCTTTACATATGCGCTGAATTGCACCCAGATTTGGCATGGCTAGAAGAAATGTCTACTACATATTTGTTGCTCTTCAATTAAAAAAAGGGGGTTGGAAGCGGCCTGCGCCGATGCGGGCCGCTTCTAGCCCCTTTTTTTAAATGTTTGTTAAATTGTTTCTACAAATATACCTTGCCTTGTGTATAAACAAAATGTCTTAATTTATTTTTATGCTGCGCGGTTTCTGCTACTAACTGCACATGATATGGAACCATGGGGTCCAAGGATTCACATCATGGGGTTCAAGGTAGCATGTCTGTGTGCATGTCTATATCCATGGTAGCCAAGCCATGTGAACAAGGACACACCATTGGGAAGCATCCCGCATTGACACATGGGCTGCTTCCCAATGGTGTGGCCTTGGCCTACACAAGGCTTTGGGGAGGTATGTACTATTTGAAGCGTGTTTTGAAGATAGTGATGTAGAGGGTCGACCAAGCATGTCTATATTGTCCACGAGGGATCATCATCAGTTGGTTGTAACTATTTCCAATTGATTGAAGGAGATGTTTATGGACTGTTATCTACTCCTATAGCAAGATATAGTTCCACACATGTGATTATGGAAGGTTTGTGTCATGAGGCAAGCTAACATACCCTAAAGATGCATTGGTGGGTGACTCATTATTGGATATGGGCTCACAAAGTTTCACAATGCCATTCTACAAGATCTTATAGTTAATTGTACAACATGTGCAAGCAGCATCAAGTGCAAGATGCATTTGATACAAGTGCTTTCAAGTTCTCATAGTAGTTCTAAGCATCTCCAATGGTAGGGGAGATCTACCATCTATGTGAATTATATATAGTGGGAAACATGGGGATCTATATCTAAGGGTGAATTAATATACTGAGAGATGATATTGGTAGAAGCTAATGTTTGACTCCTTGTAGAACTTTTGAGTAGAAAAAGAGATCCACATGGTAGCCCATCCTTGTATATGTCCATGGTATCCCATCCTTGTATATGTCCATGGGTAGCCCATCCATGGTATATGTCCATGTGTAGCCACAACCAATGGAAGCAGCGCGCCAGCATGGGCTACTTCCCAATGGTGTGGCCATAGCCTACACATGGCTTGGCTACCATGGATATATACATGCACTAATACATTGTGTGTGGTAGAAGATACATGTACATAGACATACATGCAAAATGTCTAAGCAAGAATTTTAGCTTGTTCCTTGATGAGGGTTTCTATGTGCAAGAATGTACTTGAGTTAAAGTTTAGTTATTGATATGAATTTTGGGAAGCATGTCTACATCCAATGATAGCCTAGCCATTTTAAGGCCAAGGCCAAAACCATTGGGAAGCATCCTGCGTCAACATGGGCAAGCAATGGTTGTAGCCTTGGCCTTCAGATGTCTTGTGGCAACCCAGAAAGAAGCTACAGGTGTGAAGTCATGGATGGGACGGGAAAGTTTGCTAGATGGCAGGGAGGAGTTGATTAGAGGCATGCCTATGCCACCAGACGTGAAGTCATGGTGGGATGGCTTTGCTAGGATTAGTCCATTTTAATGCAAGTCTTGATTGGATGTTAAGCAGGGAGAAGAAGCAACATGTTTCTTGATTTAAGTTTAAAAAATAGAAGGACGTAAATATAGTGGTTATGTAAAGATTGGGTTATGCATGACTTGACTTGGTTTACAATAGTGCCATATTTTGAAAAGAATATTGGTCTAATGTATCCACAATGTTGAAGGACTAATTAGACCAATTAATTACACGGTTGCCAGGTGTACTCACTATATCTATTTGGGGAGTATATTTTTATTCAATTAAAAAAGAGCCTGCCAGTATTCTGCATGTATTTTTTATCACTATGCAAGGAACGCTCAACTCTCAGGTTCTTTGTCTCAACAAGCAGGTCATGGTACTCTGAGGTGGTTTATTGTTTTGATGGTTCACGGCCAAAACAAAGGGTGGCCAAGCCATGTGTAGGACAATGGTAAATCCATGGGTAGCCTCTGCAGGCCGCCATGGTGAAAAACCATTGGGAAAAGCAGCGTGCATCGACACGCGGGCTGCTTCCCAATGGTTGTGGCCCTGCCCTTCATATGGCTTGGCTACCCAGAAAGAAGCTGCAGTTGTGCTATCCAGAGACCAAGGAGGCTCACTTCTTGCAGGAAGAGAGGATGTTTAGGTGAACTAATGTGACTGGCGCGCGAAGTAGATTGGCTTCTTTTCTTGTCTCTATGCATGGATCTTCTCATTGTGCCTCCTTACCCTTATTGGGGGTTCTAATACAAATGCACTGTGAGAGATGTGGCTTTGTGCCACATATATAAGAGTCTCTCTTCTCCTTCTCTCTACTTCTCAATGTCTTCATTGTGCATGCGATTATCATTAAGCTTTGTAACATATTGTCAATCATCATCTATTAGCCATGCCATGTGTAGGCCAAGGGTAAATCCAGGGGTAGCTAGGCCATCTGTGTGCCAAGGCCACAACCATTGGGAAGCAACCCGCATCGGCTAAGGCCACAACTATTGGAAAGTAGCCCTTGTCGAGATGTGGACTATTTCCCAATGGTTGTGGCCTTAGCCTTCAGATGGCTGGGTTCTACAAAATCAAAGAGCATGCCACCATGTATATATACATTACACAAGGCTGGGGTTATGTCTCGGTGGTAGTTCTGCAGGGTGGTTCCAATTTGTGGTAGACAAACTTCATTATTTTAATGTTGTGGCATTGGAGTATGATCACTATCTTTATGCAAGAGAAGGGGTTGCATGGCATCATAAGGACCAATGAAGAAACAAATGGCTTGTCTCATTCATGGGTTTAGGTTGGTAATCATGGTTGTCTTCCTGAGCTTGGCTTATTCCCTAATGCATACTAATTTGAAGTGTTATGTCATGAGATTTTTTATTGTATGGATTCTCTTAAGAGTTCTTATGTTATAGTTGTTTTAATGCAGAAGGTAGGATACATATTCTTCAAGCATGATTTAGTTGTGTGTTTGTTTTGTGTTCACAGGATGGAGAGAAAAACTGGTAGGAAAAAAAACAAACGGTGAAGAGAAAGAGCAATTGAGTGTTGTTGAAGGAAAGCAACAAAGAAACAATGGAGAAAGTTAGTCCTCCGACTATTCATGAGTTGAAAGAGGCTTCTAGAGATGGCAATGGGATGGATGAAGAGCATGGGGGGTTAGCGGGGGGGGGGGGGGGTGGGGGGCAAGGATTTCATATTCACGTGATCACAGCCTTTTTTCTTGTGATCACAGCTATTGTTCACAAATCTCAATGTTCACAAAATTCACAGTTCTCAAATCCTAGAGGGTGGGATGACCTGGTAACCCACAATTGGCCCGCCGGGCGTGCAGAAGCCCGCCGGGCCCGACTCCCGGCCCGGCGGGCTATATTGTGGTATAAAAGGGTGGTCCAGGGGGTCACTGTTCACAGAATCTTCCTTGTACTTGGTGTCAGTGGTGCTAGTGTGATCAATTTGAGGTAATTTTTAAGTTGAAAGTGTTGGTGTCATTTAATTTTTTGCATACGCTTAAGTTTAACGTTGTTTGTGATGCATGTGCATGTGTCGTTAAATGTTAAGAGGCCCGCTGCAGATGGCCGAGCGATTGGCTAGGTCTGCTGATGTGCACTCTTAATATTTAACTTATGTAGAAGTTTTCGTTGTGGCACGGTATCTGCAAATGGTCGGTTTACTGACTAGGTTTGCAGTTACCAAGTTACAATGCGGCTTTGTTTTTGTTAAATGCTTTGAGAGCCCGCTGCAGATGGCCGGTTTACTGGCTAGGTCTGCTGATGTGCGCTCGTAGCATTTGACATGTGTGATGCTTTGCTACTTAGTACGGTATCTGCAGATGGTCGGTTTACTGACTAGGTCTACTGACACCAAGCTATGTGGTGAAGTTTGTTTTTGTTATTTGGTTTGATAGTCATCTGCAGATGGTCGGTATACTGACTAGGTCTGCTGACGATGTGTCAAAGCATTTAACTTGTGCCATAGTTTTCATCTTAATGCGATATCTGCAGATGGTCGGTATACTGACTAGGTCTGCTGACGTCAAGTTAAGTCGTAAACTTGTGTTTTGTGTTTGTTTTTGACGATGACTGTGATTATTTAGTTTGCATGACATGAGTCATAAGTGTGTTGGATGTAGAAATCTCTTAGTTAGCTTACAAATAGCATTTTTTGTGGTTATAAATGTTGCAACTATTTGTCAATTATATTGTGCAGATTGATGGCGACGCTTGCACTTACTCCTGAAATCAAGAAATCAATTCGTATCAAACTCGTTACCCTCATTAGTTGCTTGTCACCTAATCACATCGAGGGTATTGTGTCTGATAGGAATCGATTTGAGCAAATATTAGGTGAGGTTGTCCGCGCAGTGAAAAATATCCATGTGGGTGCTGATGGAGCAGCCATCAAGCATTTTGTTACTAGCATTGTGGGCAACATGCCTAGATGCGCTGTTGACCTAGGTGACGACAGACCAGCGGAAACAAATGAATCCAAGCTGGAGCACTTCCACACAAAATGGAAGGTAGAGAAAGAGAGGTCCAAGCGTGCAAAGGCCATAGACACCCAAGCTATCCTGAGCAAGAGAGCTCGCAAAGAGCTGGACCGGCCTGCTGATGAACAAGAAGATTTATCATCTGGTGCACGTGAGGTCTCTAAAGGCACCCACTTGCAGCGCACAATGCATAATACTAACTGCAGCATGACAATTGGGTTGCCTGCAGAGGCCATCATCACAGAAAAGAAGATGGGCTCTGGATCGTACGGCGTTGTACATAAATGCCATATTCAAGGTGTCTCCTGGTTTTCAGAAGGCATTTCTTATTGTGCAAAGCAATTCCTTGGTAGCCGAAGGGCTCAATTGAAGTCTTTTGCTCAGGAGGCTTCAATCGACCTAACCCACAGGGGCATAGTGCGTGCCATTGGGCACACAAGGAAGGAGCCATGGATACTGCTCTTCCCCCTCTTTAATGGGGGAAGTCTTGGAGATATAATGGAGTGTGTTCCGCCTCCTAAGGGGACCCTCAGTTCCATGCTTGCTGCAGGCAAAGGCAACAGATACAAGAAAAAACAAGTGGCTCCTCATGAAATGGAGCGATACAAGTCTTTGATTTTTCATGCTCCCGAGCTTATCTGTGCCCTTGTGAATACCATGGCCTTTGCACATGCTGAAGGGATCATCCACAATGATTGCCACCCCTGGAATATAATGATAGATTTCACCAAAGAAGGGGTGCCACGGGTAGGCATCATTGACTGGGGTCTTGCATTGAGGGATGGGATTGAGTTCAAACCCACAAATATCGCCAACAAAGCAGAGCACGATCAACGCCCCTGGAGAGCCCCTGAGCTCGCTGATGTAAGGTCCCCTTGTCCATGGAGCAAGGCATCAGATGTCTTCTGCTTGGCTTGGGTGATTGAAAAGTTTACATTATTTTGTGCTGAGTTTGCAGAAATGACCAAAGTGCCGTGGGTGGGTAAAACTGCCATCCACACAAATTTGATTAAGGAATGGACGGCTGCCTATATGACGCCATCAAAGGAAGATAGGAAGACCATGGCAGATTTTGAGGAGCAATTGAAGAATTTGGAAGTGTCACCTGCTGCATGCTTACGTCCACTATCTGAGATGACACCACACTTATTATAAAGCCTCTTGTAAATGATATGTTTTGGTTGGCTATCTATTCCATGACCTGCCTTTAATCGACTGACACTATTTTGGTCCCAATTGTTAAATATTATTTTGATCCCAATTCTCTCTCTCTCTCTCTCTCTCTCTCTCTCTCTCTCTCTCTCTCTCTCTCTCTGAGTATTTGAAAATAACAAGTTTGCAGTAAATAAACATTGATTTTATAAACTTATACCTAACATCTGAAAATAACTTTAAAGCTATTCCTAAATTAACATTGATTCTATAAACTTAAAGTGTACATACTTTTTCTCAGATGGCTGATAATAATGAAGCCGCAAAGAAGGCATTTGAACGCTTAAAGCAAATCTCGGGCAGTGGCACTGTGAATGATGCGGCACGTATTGCCGGACGCACCTCCAAATGGGCACCGGCCCATGGATTACAGTATGCCCAAGTAAACAAGAATGTGTCCAAAGAGATGGTCAAGAGCATCTGGCCTGACGTCTCCAATGATGCCATAGAAAAAGGGCGCTTGAAGCTGACACAATGTAGTGTTCCTTTAATTATCGAGCATGCGGAGCGCATTTTTGTGGATGTCATGGCCCAACCCGTGCATCACGGTGACTGTCCCCTCTGGTTTGCTAAAATGCTATATGCACAATTTGTGCAGAATTCAGTTGTAGACTTTAGCTCTCGACCTCCTCATCTACATGTGGAAGACATTCGGAGTGAGTCAATCACTATGCCTTGAGATGAGTTGCAACTGGCCATTCTTGGAGCCTCAATGGAAGTTCATCACACGGTTGATGAGCTTCAAACTCAAATCAACCAAATTAGAGGCACCCAAGGCCCTCAACAGACGGAAGCAGCACCAGAGCGCGGGCAAGCACCTGAAAGTTCAAGCGCTAGAGATATACTAAGAGAGAACAAGCTCTTGAAGAGACGCATAACGCAAATGGAGGAGCAAGGCCATGCAAACTCTCCTATGACGGCATTTGAACACCCGAATAGTTTGGAGCAACCACCTCTACATGGGCACGAAAGTGGCGGACCATGCCCTATTTGTTATAGTTTCTTTCACTCATGGTCTGGCCACTACACTGTCCCATGTGGGCACATGTACCACTTGACCTGTCTTTTGCAACACATGGTCAACAGTACTTCGTGTGCTTTGTGCGGCAAAGAATTTCACAAAAATTTGTATATATGTTTTAAATTGGGTGCCGACTATGATCGGTTGACCAATGCAGGACACATGGACGAGTTAGAGCCGCATTTAAACTTATCTCTCTCTTAAATGCAACCCTGGAATTTAACAAGATTCGGCAACTTTGTTCAAAAGATTTCCAATGCTCTCTCTCTCTCTCTCTCTCTCTCTCTCACACACACACACACAAACACATGCACACAGATTACTTTGGAGTGTGTCAAAACTAACATGATTTCGTATTCTAAGTTTAACATGACATGACTAAAAACCATACTCTCTAAATTGACACTAACATGTTTGATATCCAGTTGTTGCAAGACGGATTACTTTGGAGTGTCTCAAAACTAACATGATTTCGTATTCTAAGTTTAACATGACATGACTAAAAACCATACTCTCTAAATTGATCACCAACATGTTTGATATCCAGTTGTTGCAAGACGGATTACATTGGAGTGTGTCAAAACTAACATGATTTCGTATTCTAAGTTTAACATGACATGACTAAAAACCATTCTCTCTAAAATGTTCACCAACATGTTTGATATCCAGTTGTTGCAAGACAGATTACTTTGGAGTGTCAAAACTAACATGATTTCGTATTCTAAGTTTAACATGACATGACTAAAAACCATACTCTCTAAATTGACACTAACATGTTTGATATCCAGTTGTTGCAAGACGGATTACTTTGGAGTGTCTCAAAACTAACATGATTTCGTATTCTAAGTTTAACATGACATGACTAAAAACCATACTCTCTAAATTGATCACCAACATGTTTGATATCCAGTTGTTGCAAGACGGATTACATTGGAGTGTGTCAAAACTAACATGATTTCGTATTCTAAGTTTAACATGACATGACTAAAAACCATTCTCTCTAAAATGTTCACCAACATGTTTGATATCCAGTTGTTGCAAGACGGATTACATTGGAGTGTGTCAAAACTAACATGATTTCGTATTCTAAGTTTAACATGACATGACTAAAAACCATTCTCTCTAAAATGTTCACCAACATGTTTGATATCCAGTTGTTGCAAGACGGATTACATTGGAGTGTGTCAACTAACATGATTACATCAAACGTGACGAGCGTCTGCGGGTGGCTTTACTAACACCAAAATCGGGTTGCAAGTTTTCTTCTATCTCTTCAATAAAGCACAAGTTATCGCTCGTATGTGGGACATTAGGCTCTACATCTCCATTCTCTTCTGCATCATACTCATCCTGAGTAATGTCATATGTCCACTTAGGCATCTCTTCGTTGTAATCATCTGACTCAATTGACTTCACCAATTTATCATTACAATACATATACACCAACTTCTCAGCTCTATCACTCAATAAACGATTTCTGCTAATAGAATGCACATACTTGTAACTGCTCCAATTACGTTCAGAACTAGAATTTGAAGCACATTGCGCAAGCACTCTCACAGCTAAGCGTCGCAAAGTTGGAACACTTCCCCCATTCAACATCCACCATTTCCAAGCAGGCTGTTCCTTAGCAAGCTTTTGCACAAACTCCAAGGCAAATCTACCTTCTTTCAATTTATACTTGGTTAGCTCAATTACCGCTGTTGCTTGCTCATCTGGACCTTCATAAAATCGCTCCACAACATCATAGAAATCATCGATTACCTCCTCATCTAGGGCATTCACGTCCATATGCCAGTATTCTGGGTCAAGACAATATGCAACACTATGCAATGGACTATGTGCTCTACCCACCGAGCGCTTACATACTTGGCCAAGATATTTCTCCTTGCTCTGGTGAATGGAGGACTCCAATGCTTGACAACAGTTTTAGTGGGCTCCTCTGGGTTTGCGAGGCTTTCTTGAATGGACCACCACGCCATCCAAACCTTCCCGATATTTGGCAATCTAGAATCCAACTGGCGCAAAGCAAGCATAACTGGCATCATAACATGATAACAATCTGCTGCTTCCTCCCATAAACTACGATCCGATATCAAAGATCGCATGTACCTCACCTTTTCTTTAACCTTTTCGGACTGGTCAACCTCCCACTCAGAGAAGCCAGCACACACAAAGGTTTCCATGACTGCATTCCTATTTCTTAGGAGAGATTGAAGCATATAAAAATTAGTGCAAAATCTGGTTTCACAAGGCAACTTTAGCATAGTTTCCATGCGTTGACGATACATATCTAAAACACGTTGCCATTTGAGCACAAATTTGACAATCTTACTTGCACTATCGATAATCTCCTTGAACCACTCTGTATCAGCATTTTTGTACCAATCTTGTAACACCAAGTTAAGGCTATGAGTGTTACAACCAAATGTATAGATATTGGAAAATCGAGATTCCAACATATGACCTGCTGCTCGACAATTAGCTGCATTATCCATAATCACTTGAAGTACATTTTCAGACCCAACTTGGTCGATAGCATCACCAATGATATCGGCGATAATTTGACCAGATTTAATTTCCCCGGAGCTATCAACAGCTTTGATAAAGCATTCCCCACGAGGACATACCAACATTACATTTATCAATGGACGTCTTTGGGCATTCGACCAACCATCACTGACAATTGTGCATCCAGACTGATTTGTGGTGTCAATTATGAGTCTTTGAACACTTTCCCGTGTGTTGTCATAGCACTTGTCAAGTAATTGATTTCGCATGTGGTGATAAGTTGGTGGACAAAACCCAGGTCCATATTCTCCAATCTTCTTCCAAGCCATCTTCCATGAATCTTTCGTGACCATAGACAATGAAGAACCAGTAAAGAAGATCGCTTTCGCTAAAGCAAGTTGAGCATCCTCTAAAGCAGTGGCATGAAAGCTGTCAACTAGATTAGTTTGTCTGGTACGAGACATACCCACCTGAAACTCAGGAGATGCATCCATCGGTATTGAGACATCTGGACCTTGGGTGTCATTTTGGCAAGTAGTATGTGTTGGAGTCACTCCTTGGTTGGAGATCCCTCCACTTGATGCTGCCAAATTCGGCGATTGGTGATTTCTTGCACAGAGATTGGGCCTCTTGTTTTGTGATACTTGTTTACTTATCAAAGCTCTAAGGCGCTTTGCAGCATCATCAGCTCCTGCACCCTTGCATTTACCTCCGGGATTTTTTGTGCTAGTGCCAAGCAAATGCTCCCTTATTCTGGGAGCACCCCCAGATTTTACCAAGCCACAAAAATTACACTTCCATTCGACAAATCTAGAAAGATTGGAAGCAAATTGCCATTCAGGTCCCGGTGATTTTCCTCCGCTCCTCCTCTTGCCACTTTGAGACGCAACATTCAAAGTTTGTGCTGTCATATCTCGTTGCAAGGAAACTCCACTAGTTTCTAATGGTCTGTTGCTTCGTTGGGTTGATGTGCCGCAATTAGAAGCAACCATTGTAACACCTAAACAACAATCATGCAAGATTTGAGATCCAAAACAGCCTGAGTAAAACTAAAATATGCAATTATAAAGTCTAAAACCCACTTCTTGCCAATGCAACCGAACGTTTGGTGAGATGCATTTGAGGCAATCCATCCCTAAATAGAGATGATGTCCCGAACATCTCACCACCTATATCCTCCTCTAGAGAAGCTCCTACCCAGACCAAATGGCACTCGAGTAGACCACCCAAGAGGAGGTATTGCTAGTCGACCTAAAGAAATCAAACGTTTGGTGAGATGCATTTGAGACAATCCATCCCTAAATAGAGATGATGTCCCGAACATCTCACCACCTATATCCTCCTCTAGAGAAGCTTCTACCCAGACCAAATGGCACTCGAGTAGACCACCCAAGAGGAGGTATTGCTAGTCGACCTAAAGAAACCAAACGTTTGGTGAGATGCATTTGAGGCAATCCATCCCTAGATAGAGATGATGTCCCGAACATCTCACCACCTATACCCTCCTCTAGGGAAGCTCCTACCCAGACCAATTGGCACTCGAGTAGACCACCCAAGAGGAGACATTGCTAGTCCACGTAACAAATACGATAAACCATTTACAATCAAAATCTTATAAAATACAAAATATTATTAACAAGCTTCAAACAAAAATCCAGAATATTTATACTCACCTCTTGTGTCTTTTAGCTTGAGGTGAGCCACCCAAGTGCTTTGGTAAAGTACATTTGGAAGTGAGGGGAAACCCTTTATATAGGTCCCTCCAAAACGGCAAAGTTTTGGCGCAAAAAAAGGCCCGCCGGGCTAGATAAGTAGCCCGCCGGGCTAAATAATGGCCCACCGGGCCAAGCTAGTAGCCCGCCGGGAAAACCGGGATAGCAAGTTTCTCCCGGTTGTGTGAATATCTATGATATTAACAAGTGTGTGAGAGTGTTATTAACTAGTGTTATTACCACTTCGCGGTTAACGTGATCACGTGAATGAAATCCCTGGTGGGGGGGGAAGAGGATGAGGCTTCTAGAGATGGCAATGGGATGGATGAAGAGCATGGGGGGTCAGCGGCGGGGGGGGGGGGGTGGGGGGAAGAGCAATAGGATGAGACTCAAATTGCAATGGGAGCTTCCCTTCAAATCATGCCATATGTATCCACCTAAGTCCATGGATTGGGGCTAGTGAGGAAGGTGACATGACCATGATTCGTGGTGAGGACATGATAAGGAGGACAAAGATTATGAGCTCTATAGTCTGTCCACCTATTCCTATATGTCGCTTGATTCCACATGCCAAAGTCCATGGATTGGGAGATGATGTTTCTTCTCTAAAGGTAGCCTTTCAACATGAGGGTTACATGGAGGAGAAAGGGTTTTTTATAGTGTCCTTATGTACATCACTTAGGGAGGAGAGCATGGTCACTGATGACATTGAGCAGAGCTGGGATGAGCACTGGAGGGCTATCAATATAGAGTTTGAAAATGACATCGCGAATAGTGAGAAGCTAAAAATCTTATCCGGACACATGTTTTATGTTTGGGAGGGAAATCATAGGATAGTGGCATGGTCATCAATCATAAAAGAGAAGTTCTCTGACACACAGAGTCGACATGTGAGAGTGTTTTGCACACTCATTGATCCTAGGAAGGTTAGTAAGATTGCTTTATTGATGGGACTTCAAAGAATGAATATGTAAGTCTCTCGGTGCAATATTTTTTTGTTATGTAATATTTTTAGAGTTTGATGTGTCATTGGGATGCTTGTCCAAAAATTTAACCTTCCTTTTTTTATATATATGTAGTCTCTCGGCGCATGCCCTTGTGGTGCCCTCACTCAGAGACAAGATTGTCAACACTGCAAATATTTTCTCGGCTAGCTCTCAAGATTTTTTGAGAGAGCTTCCCAACTCCGATGTGAAGACAATAGATGCTGGCATCCATCAGAGAAACACCAAGGCAGTCGAGCTATGGTTCCCCTTGCCACGGGGATGCCTTGGAAAGCTTGTTTATAAAGTAGGTTTCCATGCACATGTTGGATATCAAATGTAGTGTTGTGATTTTTTTAAAGTGTATATAATGTGGTATGTGTAGGTGCAATTTTAAAATGCACTGGAGAAGAGGCTTGGTCCTCTCAAAGGTCAACTATCCAATAATGAGGAGTTTACTAAGTTGGAGAAGAAAGAAATTGAAAACCTTACTCAAAAGTATTTGGACAGAATAGGCAAGGTATAGCATTGGTGTATTCATTGGCTTCTACCATGCATTGTATATCTGAAAAGTATTCTGACAAAATAGGCAAGGTATAGCATTGGTGTATTCATTGGCTTCTACCATGCATTGTATATCTGAAAAGTATTCTGACAGAATAGGCAAGGTATAGCATTGGTTTATTCATTGGCTTCTACCCTAGAGTTGAAGATTGTTTTGGCCATGCAGATCTTAAATATTTTGGATCCAAAGTTGGGTGATGAATGGAAGAAGGTAGTACTCTCCTTGAAATGGAGTGCAGATAGTTTTGTTTCATTGGAGAAGCTTAATTTACTTGCTTTGTGTGATGTGAGCATGGATGTGAGGCTACGATGGCTTTCACTTTTTGAAGTTAACAAGACTTCAGAAGTTATGTTTTCTCTTCTCAAAGGTGACCACCACTACAAAATGTGATCTTCCAACTTCAATGGCTATATGAATGGTATCTTTTCATGAATTGTTGTTGCGCCTTGGTTTCATGTATTTTGGTGTCGTGTCCTCAGGTGGCTCCCAAGGGAGCTCGTTCTGGACAAAATCCAGAAACATGCTCTTGAGATTTTGGCAGCCTATGTGTCCATCCCATAGGGCCTTGTGTCGCCATCCGATTGTATGCTACAAGATTACTACTATGAGGAAGTGAAGATAGAGGCAAGGAGATACATGTTTCCATTGTTGAGAAAGATTGAGGTGAAATCAAGAGACAAAGAGATGCAGGCTCTGAAGAAAGTGGATATGGTTTAGATGGCCACGTAGCGTCTAGTGTTCAGGTACATACAACCTGGGCTCTTCACTTTGAACCGCTTTCCGTGGCTTTAAATATTGCTTGTGTTTTGGTTGAGTTTTGCAAGCAACCTGTCTGTGCATTGTATTTTCAATAGATATTTACTCTATTTGAAAGGAAGCCAGCTTTTGGGTGCTATGCTTGTCTGGGCAAGGTAGTGGATCTCTTTGGCTAATATGGAAACCACCATATACCCCCAAAATTTCCATTCCCTCAGCCGTGGATAATTGTCCATGGTGGTTGGACATGGAGAAAGGCCACATCCTAGAACGAGATAAAGAGACATTCAAGACGCATTCTATGATGAGAAAGGATACGTTGGATGATCCCCCATTGTCAACACAAGGCAAGTAGAGCAATTTGTGGAAACTTAATGGCAAAGAATGATATTTGTTCTTCCTAAGCTTGTTTGTGGGCTTGTAGATGAAACAAAAAGAAATCAGGGAGCCAGTGTTGTTGAGCTGCACGTGGAGCATATTGATGAGTTGCCTGCACGAGGATGAGTTGGCTTATACTCATGAGTGGGTGGCTTCCTCCTTTGGTAAGTCTAGTGGCCATTGCATCATGGTGTTTTGGTGATGGTTTTCCTTTGTTTTGTGCTCTTGTGCAGAGCCTTTGTTGTCATCTACATCTACTTTGAAGCTTCCCATTTCATTCGTTTTTGTGACGGAGCACACTATAAACTTTGATGGTGTCCCTCCATGCATGGCTATTAATGGGGACTATATTGTGATTGGCAAGGCTTTTTCTAGTGGTCAGAGAGATCCCATGTACACTTGCATCCACGAGTTCTTCACATTGAATAAGAGCCCCATGAGTTGCGTGCACACAAGGAAAGGTAGGCTGGTCGCATCATGGGCAGCTGACTTTATTTTGCTAGAACTCCCATTTGGAGGGAGTCTACATGGGAGTGCAGAGAGGCCTCCATGGGATATGCTTACATAGGACCATGCCTATTATATGACCTATCTTTAGTGGTTGCTACTCTTTCTGATAGTGGTTGGTTGGTGGTGGCGTCCTACATGGCATGTTTGAGATTTCTTTGAAATCAATTTTGTGTTTCGATTACTTGTTGTAGGATCCAACCTAGTCAAGATTTTTGAGTAGGAGATAGCATGGGGTGGATTGAGTGCTACTCACCCGAGTATATGACTTAGAGATTTGGTGAGATGAATTGTGGTCTTCCATCACTCTACATATGGTTACATTGAACAAGAGGGCAGCATGAGAGAGGTAATGTGACTTTCCCTTTCAATGCCCTTTGTCAGTTGAGTCGATGTTTCTATAGCGTTAAGTAATTAGACTTTGTTGCATGGTTGAGTTTATACTTGTTTCTTTATTGATAACGCAGTTCTGTACTTCTATGATGTACTTGGTTCACAAAAGGGGAATGTTTGCACCCACTTTTGCTCCAGCCCCAGTAGACCATTCTTTGAGGCTTTGCGCATGGGAAACATGAACTCATGTGTTATGCATTACCTACCAGCAGTGAGTGAGCACACTGTTAGTGGTGGAGGATTAGAGCTTTGAAGTGGGCTAGAGATGAGCCATACATTTTTGTCATGCTTCTTGGAGCTGCTATGTCATCCACACGGGGTATTGTCTTGGAGTTAGTGTGTGACACAGCACCCGCTCTAAAGACATGCCTCCATTCAGGGAGATCATGTGTTTCATTGGACATAAATGATGCCATCATCTCTAGCCATGTAGATCCATACTTGCGCAGCTACACGGGTGCAGGTTCTTCTTCGAGGATGATAGTGGATGAGCACTTGGAGGATGAGGTCGATGCTCATGCGGGGGTGAACCCCTACGATGACTAGTGAGCTTTGACAGTCCCTATGTGATTTCTTTTGCTCCTTTTTGCTACATTTGGTGTGGTGCTTTTCTACTAAACTTGCATTCCCATTGTTCCTCTTTGTGTCTTTATCTCTATCATATAGAGTGTTCCTTGTTCACTGTATGTGGCAATGGGTGACTATTTTTATCTTGGGTATTTGACTTGTCCTTGGCACATGTAGTTTGGACATCGGCATGTTTGAATTCACCATGTACTTTCTATCACTCTCTATTTGGTTGATGAGTTGAAATGTGGCTATCAAATATATCATTAACATTTTGGGGTTCAATGCAAGCTTTGTATTTTTGTCACGTGTGCTTTTGTTGTGTTGAAGTGCATTGCCTTCTTATGTGAAGGCTGAGACTAGAAGAATGGTCGCTGACAAGAAGTATGAAAGGATGACACGAGCATGTCATCAAAACTTGTGCTTTTATGTGGATGATGAGTGTGAGGAGGGCTAGATAGTGTGCTAACAACCATCCACTCCATCCTCTTGAATGATGTGTTTGCTATCTTTGATGTCATGATATTTACACTTTGAATTCTATTTCGTTTTTTTGGTTCGTGGCAATTATGAGATGACTGAGGAGGGTTGGATTGTGCGCTAACAACCATCTTCTCGAATGATGTGCTTGCTATCATTGATGTTATGCCACATGTACACTTTGATTTCCATTTGGTTTTTATTTGGTTCATGGGTCTCACATGTACTTGTAGATTGTCGATATGAGTCAGTGCTTGAAAAACACTTGTAGGGTGAGAAAGTGTTAATTGCTTCGTCTTGCATTGAATCTATTTTTGTGCTCTGAGTATGTTGCATGATTTGCCATTTAGGGCTGCATATTGAATTGAAAAGACTAAAATGATTTTGAAATATATTACGAAGACTTAAATGAAAACACTAAAATGAATTTAAAAATATTACGAAGACTAAAATGAGCTGGAGCACAATAGGGTTTTTTCGTCCCTCAATTTTGGGGCTTGCTCAATTTTTCTCGCTCCGTGTGTTGTATGCCTCCACCTGCAAGAAGAGATGGTCGTTGAGGAGTGAAGCCTTCATCACGTAGTATGTGCAGTCCTCACCTACAACAACAAGCAAAAATCTTTTTAGCACCTTAATACTTCCTTGTAATTATCCAAACTTCTAGGCATCAAAGGATGGACCTCTCACCTTCTCGTTGTGCCCTTTTGACTTGCAACCTAGAATGCGAGAACAGAAACTGTGCAAGTTTCTAAAGCTTTTGGGAACTTGGGATTTAGCGTTTCAAATTTTGATGCAATCACCACCATACATCAAGCCCCACCATGGCCACCACATGCATGGCCTTGGCTAAATGCTATGGGAAGCAGCCTGTGTGATGCGGGCTGCTTCCGATAGCATTTAGCCAAGGCCATGCATGTGGTGGCCATGGCAAAGCAAGTGAGGCCATGTTAGAATGGATTCAATGTGTGTTAGCAGGTGAGGGAGGCCATGGATTCAAATCACAATCATTCATTGGGGTAAGCAAAAGAGAAAGCAATGCCACGTGGTAAGAGCAAGGCCCTGCAACACCACAAGCTTGGAAATGGTAAAAATATATGGGAAGTAGCCCACGTCGATGCGGGCTGCTTCCCAAATAATTTAGCCAAGGCCATGGAAATGTGGCGATCATGGAAAACCCCCTTTTGTTAACTACATCTCATAAAATAAAAAGCATGGTGATCGTGGTGGCAAACTTGGCAAGCAATGGTGAGCACAGTGGATACACGATGGTGATGACTCCGAATTATAAGTGATGATGCTGTGAATGGCGATGTCCTCTCCTTCTAGGCGATGGTGCAACCTCTCAAGGCAAGCCACATGTGAGTTCAAGGTGGAGGATATGCTCGGATTGAGTTTTGGAAAATGCTGAATGTTGTGGTTAAAAAGTGTGGCTTTGAAACTCCAGAGTCTCAAGGGTTCATGGGCTGATGAGGTTAGTGCTAATTGGTTAGCTGTATAGTCCGTGTATAATGGCGATGATAAAAACATCTTGCAGGGCAAGGAGAGGTCTTGTGTCTTCCACTGGGAGAACAAAGCATGCTCAATCACACAAAGAAATGTATATGTGCATCCTCTCGTGTACAAAATGGAGAGAAGCCCCCACAAAGGTGGCCACCGAATAGTACAAGCAAGAATTGCAAAATTTTTGGAAAAATAATCATGTCATGAAGGGAGAGATTCCTTGCTTGGAGACTTGGTTGGAGACTTGGTTAGTATGGTGGGAGAGAAATAATCATGTCATGAAGGGAGAGATTCCTTGCTTGGAGACTTGGTTAGTATGGTGGGATGTTAGGGGCTTCCATTGGGGGTCATGGTTTCTTATGCAAAATGAGGACAACTTGCTTATGTTGACAACAAAGTTGGCCAAGGCAAAGCACTCAAGCATAGGAGTAAGTGTGGGATTCAAAAATCACATTTCCTTGTATATGAAGCTACTGGTGGAGCCTTGTCCTTGGCAATTTTACAAAATTCAAACTATAATGCATTTCTTATTGGAAAGCACTTGGGAACTGGTCTGCAGCTTGAGGGCATACGAGACAAGTTTTGCAGTGGGGAGGTTTCTGCAACCTCTGGTAAAAAGCTTGCTGATTTGGCTAATTCAACAATGGAAGAGGTGGGCATTAACTCTCCTGATATGCCGCATGTTCATAGGGGAAAATGTAGTATGAGATGTAAGTGCCTAGTGCTAAATACTCCTAGTGTTATTATTGAGAATGATAGTCACGTGTTGTAAATGAAGACGGATGGGCTATCATGCAAGAGCGTCGTTGACATTCTCCAAGAGGGAAATGTGCCATTATAAAGGCTTGGTTCATGAAATTATGATAATTACGGCCTCATCTATCATGTCAAAAAAAACTTACACCCAAATTGTTAATGACATTAAGGCAATGTCAATGGAATTCTCGATGTAAATTATGTTGATGAAGGTGTAGAAATTTAGAATACAACCTGCCTATAAGGTGGGTTAATTAATAATTAGTTGATTAGCAAGTTAGCTAAACCGTACAAAGTATGCAGTTGGGCGGAAGTATATTATATTCGTGATTGAGAATTATTACATATTTAGAGGCTTAGTGTGACTCCCTGCACGGTTGGACTCTCCTGCGCATAATTTAACCACCAACATGCTAGTAAATTCATTAAACCCACCTACATCCCCATTAAATATACATGTAAATCATGTAACCAACGTTCTATAATCAACTCAATAAACCCCCACCCTTTATCTTTTTGCTTAAATAGCATCTTTGTGAAATGGCCCAAAATTGACGTGATTAGAACCGAAATCATAGCTTTACCCCTTTAAGGCTAGATTCCTGTGGGGAATTTTACCTCACGGTGGCTTATATGTAAGGCATCTCTTAGCCATCCATGGACCCAAAGATCAATGATGGGCAGGCTAGAAAAGGACCAATCAACACAAAGCCCCCTTTTTGAAAAGAGAATCCCATTGACCCACTTTTTCTTGAGAGCATTTTAGCAATGTATATAAAGGGGGGTGGCCTACCAAGTTACATATATATTTGAAATTTGGTTCACAACACCTATCCATAGAATAGGCATGCAAAAAAGAGAGCGATGGTTGTGTGTAAGACTGATGAGAAGTCAAAATGAGTTGTCATTCTTAGATCAAGTGTATCTCCATTATTATTTTTTGGACCTTTTTTCTTAATCACTTTAATTTAGGGCTTCGACCTTTTTACTTGGGTAGCGTAGAAAGGCCATTTTGAAAAAAGAACAACCTTTTTACTTGAGTAGCATAGAAAGGCCATTTGAATAAAGCACGACAATACATTCATCCACATGGCACCATATGAGCACCAGTTTCATTTTTCTTCTTAGCCCAAAAAAACAACGTCATCACCAAATTTGGGGACTTCTTGAATATGCAAAATTTCCCATCATGCTATACATCTTGGAAAGGTCTCGAAGAGTAGATTCCAAATATCCAAACTCTGCTCACTTCTGAGTTGATTTGTAAAAATTTTATCGTGCGCCCATTTATGTAGAGAAAGAATGTGTAGAAATCCTTAAAGGGCCCAATTTGAGTCCAAAATTTCCCTAATAGTTTGAAGAAATTTGTTGAAATATGGTGCCCGTCATGTCATGTATAGGGCACATGTATGTGGGAGCAATGTAGATGGAGCCTATGATAATATGAAATAGGAATGGATAAAGGCTAAGGTTATTTGGGCGAATGGATGAATGTAAAAGGGAGTCAATGGTCAAAAAGTAGGCACATGGAAAGTGCAAGGGTGCACAAGGCATGTGGGCATTTATGAACACAAGGGTACATGGAGAATGTGAATGAGAGCTCTATCAAAGCTATAAATGGATGTATCAAACTCATTTTTTAATTCAAAAATGTGAGTATGTGATTAGCCCTAGTCCAAATCTTGTTTATCTTCATTAGTGTCAATACTATACTCTAATTATGTCTTCTTCCATCTTTCATCCACCATAGCTCTCATTTTCTCATGTTCATGCACTCATATCCTATTCAAAACCATCTCATTTAACATGGTATCCAAGCCAATGTCATCCCTCCATCTCATTATCATCCCACAATAGCATAATTAGCAAGATTAAAATCCTAATTAGTGAGAAACTAGTTCATCTTATCTATTAGAATCTGTGGCAGAGAACCACCCGATCGTGGAGGGCTTCCCATTGCCTACTCTCTCCACCATTGGGGAATCCCTTCAAGGACATTGTAGGGGAGCTTTGGGAAATTGTACAACTTAGAGGATTCAGCTCGATTCGGTGCATATCAACGAGAATCAACGCTGTAGTTGGTGCTTAAAATTTTGAGGGAAATCGACCTACTGTCAAGCTCACGCAGCCATTGCCTAATTCCACTTGGCTTCGGGGGTTTTGGGCAGCCCCAAATGCACTGATGAAGTTCGTTTTGCAAATGGTGGAGTAGAAGTGGAGATCCAAGCCTGCACCTCCTTTCTTATTAAGTTTTTGTTAGGCTCACTAACCCTTGATTAAAAATTGGTTAATTCCAAGTATCATTAGCTCAAGATCATCTTCACTCATTGCTATTTCACTCTCTCAAAGCATTTGGGCTAAATGGGAGTACAACTATTCCAATTGATCACTTTAGCTCAGATTTTTGCCTATAAGAGCAACTTTGGAACAAGGTACATAAGCAAAGCAAGAATTGTGAAGCCTATCTGACGTTCAAACTCAAGATGAGTAGCAAGTCAAAACACTGGTGACAACTCACCTTGAACCCTCTGAGAGATCCGGGCATTGGCAGATGCATATAAAGTATAAAAACACACGTAGTATAAATCTTGTTATGATGCCCAAACTGCCACACTGTCCATGCCATTGTCCTGTGATTTCCCTCCCAAACATAAAACATGTGTCCAGATAAGATTTTTAGCTCATCGCTATGTGCGATGTCAAATTCAAACTTCATATTGATAGCCCTCCAGTGCTCATCCCAACTCTGCTCAATGTCTTCAATGACCATCCTCTCCTCCCCATGTGATGTACACAAGGACACTATAAAAACCCCCTTCCCTCATGTTGAAAGGTTGCCTTAAGAGAAGAAAAATCATCTTGGAGTCCACGAACTTTGGCATGTGAAATCAAGTGACATAAAGGGATAGGTGGGCAGACTGTAGAGCTCATAAACTTTATCCTCCTTATGATGTCCTCACCCACGAATCATGGTGATGTCCCCTTCCCACTGGCACATGGCTCGTTCACAAAGGTTTTTAATGCCTCTCTCTCTCGCATTCAAGACACATCCTAGTTTTATAGTCGCTCGAGTTTAGGGCTTGCTTGTTTATGTTTGCTCGATGTCTTGTAACACTCAAGGTTCTATTAACCAATTCTCACACTAGTCCCTCTAGGACTTGACCCCCCAACATTCTAAGGACCTAATATTTTAATTGACTAACAAAACTAATAAAAATTCAATGACTATTGATCTTACTTTTGGGCAAGTAAAAATTCATCATCCAGTGTTCTATGTGTCCTTTGTCCTCATAAATCCTAAAGACACAACACACAACTGCCTCAACCTAGAGGTTCACTTGTAAAAAATTAGAAAGTATAATCCTCACCTAATATGTCCACATGGTCGGTAACGTGTAGGATATGTGGCATGACTTCAAATTCTAAGAATCATCATGATTCCTCATAATTCCATCCCCTTGGTGAGCGCTCAGTTAATTTTAGACAGTCCTTAACCTTGGACCCACCACCATCTATCTTAGGCACTCAATTCTAGACCGAGAAGTTCCCAAACTCCTCATCTTTCTAATGTACACTTTAGGCTACCTCTTGTATCAAATACATCATTTGGCCTAATGAGAGACTGTTTGATGAATCATAAACTTTGTTACCCTTGCAGTGATTTCCATGCTTAGACAACTAAGAAGATCTATTATCTTATTTCCAAACAACCAACAAAGTCCATTATATTGTTGTCGTCTGCAAACTAGCACCACTCCTCATCATAGCTATTGGAGGTTAACTATGCCATGCTCGAGCAACTAAGAAGATATGTTACCTTGGCTAATCCCACCCACTTTGGTAAAGGAATTTGACATTGGGCTCTTTTAATGAAACATTTCATCGTTAATCGTGCACTTAAACATATGTTCCGATAAAAAATTTAAAAAAATCAAACCCCAAATTTCCTACGTCATAAATAGTATATGGCACGTCCCAAACTTAAACATAGTATGATCATAAAATGTTAATAACTTCCTTGTTTTTTAACTCCAAGTCCATCTCCACTTTGCATGCAAAGAAATTATGTAATGGAGATATTAACTTGATTTATTGAGTGATTTTTTCATGCAATTTCTATTTTAAATTAATTATTATATATTTTAAAAGTATATAAAAAGAGTAGTTTTTTGTACAATACATCTTTATAACAAAAATTATGTATTTTTACTTGATTGAATGATCCAAGGATAGATAATTATGAGGACAATGTGACTATATGGTCAAATTTCATTAACGCGGGCAGTTAGGTTTTTCGAGATCTCTATTGGAAATTTACTTTAAAGTTTTAGAGCAACTGAACATAATTAGTAAATTAATTATAGATATTCATTTTTATGTGATTATGTAATAATTTTATGTGAGAAAGTAGCGATAATTATGAGGACAATGTGAATATGGTCAAATTTCATTAACGCGGGCGGTTAGGTTTTTCGAGATCTCTATTGGAAATTTACTTTAAAGTTTTAGAGCAACTGAACATAATTAGTAAATTAATTATAGATATTCATTTTTATGTGATTATGTTATAATTTTATGTGAGAAAGTAGTGCTAATCATGGTGAATCTATGAAATTTTTTTGGTTTAATTTAAGAAAAGGTCTATTCTCTTTTTTTAATTTTGTAGAGAATTGTATTAATAGAAATATCTCAAAGAGATAGAAAGAATATAGGAAAATTGTTCGTGTAGTGCCCATTCTAAGCCACAAAATCTATTCTGGAACAAGGGATATGGACCAGAAATCTAAAGACAGAGTGCACAAATCCAAACTAGGGAACGGGAGATCCAGAGATGGAAGCGCAAGAAGCCCGAACTTGAAATTTGGAGATACGATCTAGAGATTCGGAAGCAAAAAATCTGTCGGATCCAGAGTGAGATCGACAAACAATTTGAAATGTTAATTGAAGCTCATTGTTTTCATATCGGAGACAATGATTTTTGTCACCTTACTGATTTTACTCAGCTGTCAGTGGAGAAAGCCAAAGTTACAAAGAGGTTCAGTAGATTTTCAAATAGAATCTCTTTCACATGCCCTTCATCCATTTCTTGTCAAATTCATAAAAAGCTTTGTAACCTTGTCCCCAAAGATGTCTCCTTTCTTTTCTTTCTATTTTTGAGAGCAAAAATACAAGATAAAGAGCAAGAATCAGAAATTGATGCAGAGAAGGAGGAAGAAAACTTAAATGTCACCACAGTCTCAAAGCTAGAGAAAAGTGAGATTTTAGAAGAGGAAGAAATTGATGTTCAAGCTGAGGAGAAAGAAAGTGCAAATCTTGATGTTGCTAAATTTAGGGCTTTCACTGTTACTGAGAAGAGCCCTCAGAGGAAGTAAGCATATCTGAATCCTCTGTTACTGTTCCAAGCCTTCCTTTCTTCTATATCAATGAGAAAGATTTTATTCCTTTGTCCTATCTTCAATGTCTCTTCAATATCAGGGAAGACTACTGTATTGCAGCAATTTCAGAAGCTTGTGAGGTGACCAAAGACTTTATTGATACAGAAGTAGAGTCAAAGGAAGAGTTTTTGGCACTTGATTTGCAAACATCTGACCACTCATTTATCCCTACTCCTGATGCACTTGCCTTGTGCCTTAAAAGAGTGGATGAGGAGAAACCTTCCCTTAGAGATGAGGATTTTGAGAACAGGCTTATTGAGTTAGGTGTAGAGTCTTTTGGCAGAGATTTCAAGCTTCACGCAGATTATGATAAAGTGGAAAGGGTTAGCGCATGCAACCTGATGAAAGACAAAGTAGTAAGTGAGGATGAGTTGCAGAAGGTAGTTTCCTTTAATCTTTTGCAAAATGTTATTGTGATTGTAATTTTTTTAAAGTGAGGTTTTTGTCTTGCAGATTGAATTGCTTGATAAGGATGATTTTCTAGGAAGAGCTAAAGGCAGCAGAGTGAAAGCTACAGAGACTAGGTCAAGAAGGCCTTCATCTGCTCTCATGCACTACTTACCTACATTGGATAAGGCTGTGTTCTGTGCATTCCACATGAACTTCTCTGAAGATGCTGAGTTGCCAATATTTGCCTTGAAGGTGTTGTCAAGGTTCATGGGATACACTCCCCTTCAAATAAATGCTAACAAGGTCTTGTTTCTAGAGAGAGCTGCTGCTTTTAGAATCTTTGGATATGCTGTAGGTTTCAATGCCTCAAGAGCAGGATACTTTCTTTGCTACTCTAGCTATGCAGCTACAGCTGAGGAGTCAGATATCAATCTTCTTGGAGGTTATAGAAGGAGAAAATTTTTGAGATACAGAGGTGACATGCCAAATAGTCCCAAGAGAATAAAAAACTAATGTACACACAATATTTTGCAAGGATTGATTATAATTCAGGAAATATTTTGTAAGAGGTACAAATGTGTTAGTAAATCATTAGTCTCTATCTTGAGGTGTTTGTGTAGTTTCAGATTGCTGGTTCTTTGATCTCATCCTTTGTAATTGCCTCCTGTAGAACCAATTGAATAATTCTTTAAGTGCATTGCTTCTTCTTTGACCACCTCCTCTTCTGGTATATCTGAAAAAGGAAGTTCTCGCTTGATAGTAAGACTTTTCCATTCCTTGTGTGTTCCATGTTGCAAGGGGTCCCTTTGTAGCAAAATATGGTCCATGCAAGTAAAGAATATGCTACAAAGATAATTCTTTGTTAGTAAATTTAAGAAATTACACTTTAATTTTAACTGTTTTGATAAGTCTGAACACTCACCAAGTAATAAGTTATGTCTTTTTCTCCCCAGGCATCTATGATAGCTTTTATTAAAAGTTTTATTGCTTTTTTGAAATCATCTGCAGAAGTATTTGAACTAACTTGTTGTCTTAGGACTTTGAAAAAATTGTCGAGTTTTTTCCAAACTTCCATACGTTTGTTGGATACATCTGGTCTACTTTTGACATTTGTGGTGATGACACATAGATGTTTCCAGCAGTTCCACATTGCATTGACTTGTTTAGTGTCATGGTTGCTCAAAAATCTTCTTGCTTTTGCTCCTCCCATTGAAACATCTTGCAGAACATCACCTGTACCTCTAGAAAGAACAGGATCTTTTTTAAGATGCACTTCGCCACCATGGAAACCCATTTGAGAGAGCAAGGCTTCACATTTTTCTATGCACTCATCTCTGCAAGTTTAGTCAGCTTAATAGAATATGCATAGTCCAGATGAAGTCGGAGCAATATGTCCAAGATTCTTATCTCTGCATGCAATGTACATATATGCACATTTTTTAAATGTATTGGTAGAATTGGATCCCAAATTTTAACAGAAGTTGGATAATCGACAACATTCACATTATTTCTGGATGGTGGTTTTTCAATCTCATTTTCTGCAAGCCATTCTCTTGTCCCTGTGCTTGCCATGCAATAAAGACATGGATATTTGGTATTTGCTCCTCCACATACACCAAACATACACTTCAACACCTTGAGGTCGGCACTCAAATGCCATTCCACAATGAAATCACCTATGTCGTCTACATGAAGGTGTTCACCTGCATTTTGGCTCTGAATAACTGAAGGAATGTCTGTATGTGAAAAGAGCCACTTTAATGTTTCATGACTCTCTACTGGCACATGAGCTTATCCAATCCACCAGAGCTCCATTTCTGATTGAGTTTTGTGGTATGGAGAATCAAGCTTACCTCGACTATAGTCTAATGCTTTATTCATTAGGGATATAGATATTCTTTCCATTTTTTGACATTTTTGGATTTGAGCTTCATCTAATTTTATAACAAATACAAGTTTTCCTTCACAATCTATTTCTCGAATGTTGTAATATCTCACCATAAAAGATTGGACAATGTTCATCCAAATATTATTATAAACGTTGTATTCAAAAGACGATTTTTTTTTTTTGTCTCTCATATGGCATTGTTCCCTCAATATAGAAATACTCTCCGAAATGTTTGGAAATTTCCTCATTTAATAGAGTTCTATATTTTTCAACATTGTGAGGTCCAGGCAACCCAAAAGCTTTGATTTTGTAATACTTAAGGACCCTGAACCAGGTTTTAGAGATGGCTCTGTATCCTTTTCTACTCACTCCCACTGTGTCACAAACTTCTTGCATTTGGGAAGGCTGGACCAATAAGTCCATATCTTTTAGTAGATGTTGAAAGGGGTTGTTGCAAGATCAGGGTGTCCAGTTTTATCCAGTTTTATCCAGTTTATGCTGACTGGGACAATGCATGGAGAGCAAGTTTTGGGGGACAAGGTACTTAAAATGAGATCAAGCAAATAATAGAAAATACGCTTGCCCTTAAATTAACCCAATATAACTTAAATTAATATAAATTAGTCTAATTAATCAAAATTAATCAAAAATATGATGAAATGATAAAAAATGATGTTTCTATACTTAGAGTGATCCAATTTATTTTTCCATAGATGCACCATTACAAGCACAGTAGTCCCTATAGGTTTTATATGATTCACATCAAAAATGTAATTTTACTAATTAGATTATTAATATTTGCAGGCCTTCTGATAGTCTGGAAGAAATTTGAAAAAGAGATTATTAAAAATCCAACCATTGGATTTGTAATTTTTACTAACCACCACATTCTACTAATGTCTCAGTATCTACCCACTCTTTTGATCTACAAGATTGAGGATTTTAAGTGGTAGCTATTGTGGGTACAAAAAGTGGCGTATAGTATAACACTTTAAAGACCTTGAAATATTTAAAGAAAATAGACAAATATCTTAAAATTTTCTCAAAAAATCAAGTTAAGCTCCATATTATGTGAAGATCTAAGGTACAAAGTGGGAATCTCATATGAGTTTATATGTAAAAGATATTAGCATTTTATGGAATCAGTTCAAATTTGGGACAGGGTGTATACATTGACTTTGTACCTAAGAAAATGAGGACTTTTGACTATCTAATGCTTAATCAAATTATGCAACTATGTTTCCAACTTTGAATATGATGTCCCAACAAAAGAACTTGAAACTAAATTCCTTCATTTACTAGGAGAGATTAGCCACTAAAGGTAAACAAATGCCTGTTTTTTTACTGTTTACAGGGTGCCTGAGTGGACAAAACTGGGCACCCTGATCTTGCAACCACCCAAAGACTAGTTTTTTTTTAGTTTGATTTTCAAGAAGTTTCAAAAGTTTCAAGATATCCGACCTATTCATAAGCTCATTCAAAAATCTTACCCTTTCCTGAGCATTAGACATGATAATGGTCCATTAGACCGAAAGTTTCCTTCGGAACATTCCTCCACGGAAATTTCAGTCAAGCAAGTTGTGTTCTCTCTCTCCCTCTCTCTTACAACTCTAATCTAGCATGTGTGGTGTGCTTAGGGTTAGGGTTTGGGAGTGAGTGCTAATCACTTGTTCCCTCTTGCTCCCCCCCCCCCCCTCTCTCTCTCTCTCTCTCTCTCTCTCTCTCTCGTGATTAGGCTAACCAACGCGATCCTCTTCCTTGGAGATCTCACACGATCTTTGCGAGAGAGCTTACATCACCAGTTAGATTAGAGCAACCGCCTCGATGTGACAAACTAGTGCGAGAGGATGGCGGCGACGAGCGGCTACGGTACAGCTCTTGAGCCATGCTCGAGCTCGACGGATAGGCAACTTCCCACAACACGGTTAGGGTAGGGTTTCCTTAATATTTTGGCGCCATTGCCGAGAAGTGCCATCCGCTCCTTGTCTCTACGCCATCTTTGATTCTCGAAGCCAACAGAGCCCCTATAGCCCGATGCCATGTAGGCTCTTTGGCATGTGGTTTTTTAATCTTTTGTATTTTGATGTTTTTTTTTTGTTTTGATGTTTTTGTTAAGATTCATGTATAGTTTTGTGTTTAGAATAGGATTATCACTTGTTTGAGCAAAAAAACTTGTGATTTGGGTGATTAGAGAGTCTAATCAAGAGGATTTTGCTTAAACCTAAACTCTTTTTGTTAATTTTTAGCTTAATCTTACTTTTTTATTTAATTCCTTTACATAGGTAGGTTAGCATAACTAGATAGAACACTAATCAACAAAAAAATCAAAAAAACACATAAACTCTCATTTTTGCTAAGTATCACTAACCTACTAGTTAGTGTGATTCATGGACTTAAAGAGAACTAAAAACTCAAAAATTGAGCCTAATTGCTTGCAATCAGACTAATTAGAGTGGCATTAGTGTTCTAAACACTTGTCTTGACTCAGATCTATGCTTGGTTCACTTCAATTAGTTAGCAAGAATTAGCACTAATTTGGTCTCTTTTATCTAATTCTTCCTCTTTTGTGATTGGATTAATTAGTGACCTAATTAGTAAATTATTTGGGGGTAATCACATCTTTGGATCAGCATAAACATTGCTAATCCCTCTTTTGACTGGATTAATTAGTGACCTAATTAGTAAATTATTTGGCGGTAATCACATCTTTGGATCAGCATAAACATTGCTAATCCACCTATCAAATCCCCATGCTTAAACTCCTCACCAATTAGGAGTAATTTAAAGGTAAAAAAGAGGGTTAAGGAGTGATTAATAGTGGGATTAAGATAATTAATCTTTAATTATGCTAGACCTCTAAATTAGTCAAAATCAACTAATTTAGAGGTAGCCTCTAACTTTAGCCCTATCCCACCCACTTAGCATTCAAGAGGGGGTCTTAGTTGTCTCCCACTCACTTCCCTCCAATTTGAAATTCAAATTTCAAAAGTGCCGTGGACATTCCTTCCCGGAAGCTCCTTCGCAAGTGTCGTGGACGTTCCTTCAGCAGCAGGCGTTCCTTCCCAAGTACCATGGGCGTTCCTTCCCGACACGGTTCCTTCCCAAGTGTCGTGGACGTTCCTTCCCATAGCTGTTCCTTCCTAAGTGTTGTGGATGTTCCTCTGCTCGTTCCTTCCCAAGTGCCGTGGGCGTCCTTCTCGGCCATTCCTTCCCAAGTGCCGTGGATGTTCCTTGTTGGCCGTTCCTTCCCAAGTGCCACAGACGTTCCTTCGTGGCCATTCCTCCCAAGTGCCATGGACGTTCCTTCCCGGCCGTTCCTTTCCAAGTACCGTGGACGTTCCTTCCCGACCGTTGCTTCCCAAGTGCCGTGGACGTTCCCTCCCAAAATCAAAAATTTAAAAAAAAATATCCAAATTTCCAAATCTTTTGAGGTGCTTTTCATCTACCTCCTGCAACTCACTTGGGTCGTTTTTACATGGATAAAACGCCTCAAAAGACCACTTTTAACCTTAAGGGTGCATTCATGAGAAAGGAAAAAGTGAGCTAAAACTCGTATTTTGGGCCTGCACGTGCACCATTGAAGCTTCTTTAAGCTTCCCCGCACACCATGGACACCTTTCGGTCATGGTTGCATGTCCCCAATGCCTCCATTCCATTTGGTGGCACCTCGGCCTCAATTGTTCATTCACATGTGGTCGCCATGCCACACATGCTTGGCCAAGAGGGTGAAACGATCTTTGAAGAGCCTTCATCTAGTGAGGGCTCTCCATACATGCACCCTATCATGGATAGATGCCCTGAGCACATTCACATAGCCTCTGCTCTATCCACCATGGATCTATTCCCACCTCCCACCCTTGAAACACCCCCCCTTATGCCACAACTTGACATTCTAAGCTTAGCAGCACAAGCTCTAAGAAGTGGAGCGTCACAACACTTGCACCCACAAACATCATATACAAAATCTATGTGGGTGAAAATTTTCAAACTTCTGCCAAAATTCCACGAAGTTGGAGACCCTATATTCCATATTAAGGTCTTTAACCAAATGTGTTAGGCATTTGAAATTTTTGAGACGTGCAACCAAAGTCCATCTACTTGGACTCAACCTTGAAGGCAAGGCCATGTAATGATTCCAATCCTTAGACCCTCAACACAAAAGCGCTTTCAAAGTGGTGAGAGTATGCAATGATTTCAATCCTTGGACCCTCAACACAAAAGCGCTTTCAAAGTGGTGAGAGATGCCTTCATTCTCGAATTTGCACCCTATGGGCCCAAATAGAGCCCCGTCATCCAACTGTTCCAATTGGAACAAAAACCCGATGAAACATTACACGACTACATCACTCACACCTTGATTCGCATTGCAAAGAGAGGAAAAAATTAAGAGATAAGAAATTAATGGACCATTTCCTCTTGGGCTTGCACAGTCCAAGGCTTCACAACCATATGTTGGTCAAGGACCCCTCCACCTTTGATCAGGCCTGGGACCCCTCCACCTTTGACCAGGCCTGCAATGGGTGATCTTTCTCGAACAACATGCGAGAGAGATATTCCATTCAAATCGCCACCGTGCCAATAACAACCCAAAGCTCGTTTGTAACGTTACCTTCCTCTCCTCCCAGGCCCTAAACCTTATTGGTGGCACCACCACAAACGACTCACACATGGCACCACCATGACCTTCTCCTATGCACATCTTTCCACTCCGACCGTTGCCTCTTCAGGTAAACCCCATTACTTATGGAAAGATCCCAACTAGGTCTAGTGCTAAACCTGTGGAGCCCATGCACTTTGCCATCCTTGAGGAACCCCTAATACCTCATCTCCCTTTGCCAATGCCTCCACCTCTTCTGTGTTTCCTCTGCCATAAAACCCATAGAGTGGTAGACTGCCCTCAAAAGATGTCTACCAATGCAACCACAATGTCATGGCTTTGGAATCGACCATTACTATATAAGGATTTCCCTTTGCAATCAGTTTCTCATTCCACAATCGAAGGCATGCCGTCCCTCAACGTGTTAAGTGTTCAACATAGGAAGATATACACTATCCCATTGAATGTCGTCACACGGTTTGCAGGCCAAGCTAAAGAAGGCCACATCCCAAAAGAAACAACGCTCTAAGCACGTTAGCCACGGTGACGATCGGGTTAGCATCCACTCGGGCTCAACAAAGACCACATCATCCTCCTCCATGAGCGATGATCGTGCCGAACTGCCCCTCCCTATGCAGCCCACCAAAAACTCACTAAACAAGAAAAATGGCTGGCCACATATTCCAATGCCATCCTTGAGAAGCAAGGTCTTCAGGAGGCCTGTAGTGCAATACCAGTCTCAACTTGAACCGCCGCCCGTTTTTATAACCTTTGACCCCGTACTAGAGTGTGCACCATCTCCCATTGAACCTAAACTTCTGCACTGAGTTAAGCAGGAGCCCCCGTAACCACTCTAGGGTGAGGAAGGTTCGTTTGCCAACATGATGTTGTCAAATGATGATTTTGCCCTTCATGCGCCTCCTCATCCTCCTATGCCTATTCCACGAATAGCCAAGCCCAAATCCCCTGTTCACATCAAACAACTCAATGCGAACACTAATAGTCCGCACACCAAATTTGCTGAGGTATTTTATTCTCCTATTGTAACCACCTCTTGACCTCCATACCTATCAAATAAGGACCAAATTGAACTTCCATATACTATAGTTGGTCCACCCTATGATCAAGGCCCCACCCCTCAAGAAGCCCCTATGCATCAACGCGACCTAGCCGGCCTCTCTGCCTTCCTTCCCTCCCAAATCACATGCCCATTGGAACCTTGTTAAAAGGTAGTCCAAGTTTATGGAACGACCTTCAAGATTGGTTGAAACACAAACTACAGGCTTATGTGGAGGAGGAAACTCCATATTCCTCAGATGAATCTAAGCCCCATCATCTAGACTTACTCCATCACCACCGCCCACAACTCAAAGGTGCACCAATAATTCACATCAATGCAATGGGACAATACTTTGAAGGCGATGACACAAATGCAGCATTGCCCATTTCCTATAACGAACATGTGGTCAAAGACATCCTGGAGGTGCCGGTGTAAGCATCCTCACACAAACATGTTGGGAAAACTGGGGCAGCTTGATCCCACTAAATTGATGAGATCAAGCTTGCGAATGGGAACTCTGCAAAACCCATGGGCCTAGTGCATGGCCTCAAGGTCAAAGTCTGTGACATGACATCCACCTCACATTCGTGGTCATGGACTTTTGTAATGCTGTCTATGATGCCATCTTGGGCTCGACCCTTCATAAGACAAACCTGACTAATCCATGACTGGGACCTGCATTATGTCTACCTCCGTAAATAGTTTCAAACACTTAAGGTCAATTTATATACTTGCACTCACATCCCATGGCCAAATCTCCCTTTGCTGAAGACTCTGTGTGACCACACCACCAAGACCAATGATCTCTTGGTTTGCAATGCTTGTCATCAAGCCCAAGATGACGTGCAAGTGCCATTCATGGTCGCGTCTATCAATACTGACAAAGTCGACCACGATTGACTTCAAATCCTTATTACACTTGACACCCTCCCAGGTCGCAAATGCAATGGGAAACATGCGTCTCTTTGGGCAAGCCCTCTCTTAAAACTTCCCATGCCAAAGTTCAATTACCTAGTGGAAAATGTATACAAAGCCTTGGGTCTTTCAATTACCTAGTGGACAATGCATACAAAGCCTTGGGTCTTTTATACAAATTGTATATAATGTATCTAACCCATCGGCTTGTAAGTTTTATGTGGTTCCCATAGGTGAAACAAAAGAAGCAGTCATCCTCAAAGGAAGCTGGGTCTCAGAACGCTACAAGTACAATCAACTTTGCTAACAACACAGCTATCCTCAAGCTTCCCCAGGGCAAGGTAACAATGATCCTCTAGGATGACGAGTGCATCGACTCTCTACCCCCACCAACTGCTTCCACAAAGGGTACTCCCTCACCCCCCACAATAACTAGTAAGTTTTCCACTACCCCTGAACTACCACCAGAACTCAACCCACCAAGAATATGCATTAGACTTTTGACTGAGAATGTTCTATAATAGTGGCAAGCCCATATATATCCTATGGTCCGCACCAATCTCATATTCTTGGAGAGGCGTGGAAAGATCTTGGAAAACACTAACAAAAGAAAACACTTACATTCAAATTCACATGAAATGCATCTCATGGGTGTTGGGTATTTCATTCCTAAAATATCTATTGGAAATAACCAGTTGGAGTGCAAATTTCACATCATAGATGCAGACGCACTCCAAGGCCAAATTACCATTGGAAAAGAGTGGATTGATGCCACTCATCATTGCCAAATCAATTGGCATGAAGAAACAACCACACCATGGAAATCAACGGCAAAAAGGCCATTGTCCTCTTTTGTCCCCAAGAGAAAATCATCCACACACCCTCACCCTCGACTGCCCTTCCCTCTCACACCCCCTCCTTGTCACAGGCAGTCTCCCCTATTCCCACACCCCATGACTCACCAAACCCGATCGATCGGCCACCTTCAAGCATTAGGGCCAAAAACGGCTAGAAAAGGGCTGTTTGTTAATCCAAGGATTAAGAAATTGTCCAATTGTGAATTGACACGTATACAAAAGTATGGCATTCTTGTCTCCTCCAAATGTCTTCTTAACGGTTCTATTTTAGTGGCGAACGGCTAAAACGGCTAAATTTAGACGTTTACGATGGCTAACATTAAAGTTTGGGTCCAAAATAGTGACATCTTGTTCCATTTTTTATTTCAAAAAATCAAGCATTAAGATACGAAATCCTCTTTTCAGGCCTTGAAAACAACGCTATTAATGACAAAACATCAGACGTCTACTTTTCGCCTTCCTTTCATTTTGGCATATGGTTTATTCTTTCTTCTTTGCACTTTCAAAAGATTCACTATTCAAAAGATTCACTATTCAAAAGATTTACTATTTTTCTCTTATCTGTGAGCTTCTATGGCGTCCTCACGTCGTCCTTCTCATAATATTACTTCTTGTGATTTTCATAACACGAGAGAAGATGGTGTTTGGAAACCCATATCTTTTCGTGTGAATGATTGGGTAACAATGCTTCCCTCTTGCAAAGGTGCCCACAGGGTGAAAAGAACCAAGCGAAATGAAGTGAAATCCCATTGGAAAGGTCGTGTTCTTGCATTCAAAGTGACCGACAATGGCTGGCTTGCAAAAGTTCAACATGTCTACATGGCCAAAGACATGGTGTTGAACTTGGATGAACATCCAATTCTCCATTCTTACTGTAATTCAACAAACCTTTATCTATTTGACACAACACAATATTTCTCTTTCTGATATATTTGTTGTTTGTTTCATTTCAGTTATCTTTCCGTTAACAGCTGTGGAGTGGCAGCCTGTTGAGAGCTTAAGTGGCACATTCAAGGCAATTCACAAGGGGATTGCAGATGTCATGTACGCAGACAAACCACCTTCATTTTACAAATCAGTGGATTTATTTGTGTATTTTGCAGAATACAGGGTTCCATCAAGAGAAGGTGTTCATGGAGAATTGTATGACATACCTATTCCCACAATAATGTCACTAGAATGGGAAGTTCCTGATCCAAATACCATAACAAGCTTCAAATCCAAAATCAAAGATGATATTCTTAAAGCAATGTCTCCTGGAAGGATTTCAAGAAGGATTAAACTTCAATGGTTCTTGCCTATACATGTCTTTGTGGCATGTTTCAAAACAATGGAATTGGAGAGGACAAGAACGATGTGGCTTAATAGAAGACTATCTCTGACTGATCTGGACACTGTACTTGGAGAAGGATGGAGTACCAAGGAAACTTTTCATATGGGGGACAATATCAGTTGTAGAGTAAGCCCAAATTCTTTGTCCATCTCATACCAACTGTGTCGCCAATCCTTAGTTTTGGGCTATGACTATAGGAGATGGAAAAGCAAGCTTGGTAGTTGGGTCCCTTTGGACTCTGAAGAGAATTGTCCAGAGTTTGAATTTAACATCATAGTCCATCCATTCATAGATCCTAGGAAACTCATAGTAACATCAAACTGGCGACTACAACATGTTAGAGAGTCGCTTGAGTTTCTGGATGAAATATCACCTGAATATAGATTCAAAGTAGATGATATTGTTATCCGTACAAGGATGGAGAGTGTAACCTCATGCATCACATGTCTCCCCCCAAAAAAAGTTGTATTTGAGCCACTTGCAAGGGCAAGTTTGTATAGTTGAAAATGATAATGTAATCAATATATTCTGCTAGATTTCGTCTCGTCTTCTTCACAAAATTGGTTAACAAATTGTTCGCGACACAAAACAAGGTTTAACAGATTGATATCAAATTATTGATACAGAATTTTACAAAAAATTAACCCAAAAAATGTGTGTTCATATGGACAAAATGAACAAAACAAAATCCAATATGTGGAATCACTCTGCAAAATCAACTTTCCTTTTGGCATGAGATGACCCTGCATCTTTAGAGAATCTTTCTCTCTTCTGTTTGCTTCGTTCAAATTTTGCTGATTGAGGTTCAAGTTCTGGAGTTTTCAGCACTTGAGGTGTTGGAGAGGAAGACTTTAGAGTGGATTCCCCTAATGGTGGTAAGTTGGGCTCCTCTTTTAGACCTTCACGTGTTGGCGAGGGAGATTTGGCAGTGGGGTCTGGTTTTGGAGAAGATTCTTTGGAGGTTGGCCTTGGAGACTTGGCAGTCTTCTTGGGGAACTTGAACAAGAAATTAAATGGAGAGCCAACATTTGCCCTCTTACTACCTTTAATGGACAAACGACGCTTCTGAATTTTAAATTTCACTGGTGAGTGAAAAGGAAGACCTTTAGCAGCACTCCTCTCTTTGACAGGGGTCTTCTCTTTGATAGGTGTCTTCTCTTGAGCTGGAGAAGAGCTCTTCTCTTTGGTAGGAGGACTAGGGATCTTCTCTTTGATAGGAGAAGAGCTCATCTCTTTGGCAGGAGGGCTGGGGGTCTTCTCTTTAGCAAGTGGGCTAGGGCTCTTCTCTTTAACAGGAGGGGTAGGGATCTTCTCTGTAGCCTGAGGGATCTTTAATTTAGAATGGCTCTTCTCTTTAGAATGGCTCTTTTTTCCCTTGGAAGACTTGCTCTTGGAAGGGCTCTTCTTTCTCTTCTTCTTCTCTTTGGCAGAGGTCTTTTCCTTCTTGAATGAGTCATCCTTGTCTTTGCTTTCCTTCTTCTCCCTTTTCCTTTTCTTTGAAGTTGTATCCTTGGATCCAGGTGGAAAGGGAGAATCAGGATCATATGGATTGATGGATCTGCTCAAAACCATGGACACTGCCTTCTCCCTTACCCAACTTACCCAAGAATCTGAATACTCATGCAACTAAGACAAAAGAAAATAAGAAAGTAAGAAAACAGGTCACTCAATGTATTCACTAAATCAATCAATGGTTTTTATTCATGAACTTACAGGAAGTGTTGTCATTCTGAATCTTGACTCAAGAAATCTCCAAGCATTAGCAAGAACCATCCATCCACAAGATGTTGAGTCTTTTTGCAAGGGAACTTCCTGATTGAAGTACTTAAAATCTTCAAGTTTGTAGTCTACATAGGTAGAGGCTAGAAAACTCAAGATAAGTTTGGCAGCACTGCAAACAAAAAATTTTGAGGGTCAACCAAATAATTGAAATCATGCAAGAAATTTGAGGGTCAACACATGGCAAAATTGATTCTTACATTTTACTTCTCCCATGGATGGATGCCAAAGAGTTCATAAAGATCACATCTCTATCCAATAGATTGATAATAATAAGACTCCAATGGCCTCTGTGATAATATGAGTACTGAAATTAGTAATGAAAACTGTCATGTCTATAATAGGCAAAAGGTAATTGAGAATGAGTCTTACACTTCAACATAAGGGTACACAATGTAATTGCAGGTAAGCATATCAAAGTTTTTGAGAAAACTTGCAAGATCCCCTTGCCTATTGAAAAGGCACTGTGTAACAAGGGGATCAAGAATTGTCACTTGCACAGCCATTGATTCATGAAGATCCCTCATAAGACATCTGGATACACAAACAAAACATGCCAACAAAATATGGTTCCTGGGAAATTCATCAAGAAAACAAAAGCAAATCCCTACAAACCTCAGGCAGATGAAGAGGACTGTGTCAGATATCTCAATATTAGGATTCACAAGCATGCTTGTGTCCTCAGGGGCAATGTCACAATACACTTCATCCTCTCCAGGCATGGACACATCTACTATCATCTGACCTGTCACATTCTTATAAAGCTCTGAATTGGATGAATGGAGAATCTCAGCTTGCTGAGAAAGAAGTGCATCCTCTGAAATTTTCTCTTGCTCTCTCTCTTTTTCAACTTCTTCTTTGATATCCTGAGCTTTTCTTGTATCATAAGGATGAGAAATATCTTCAATAACAACAGACTGCTTGGGTTGCCTTGCTGGAGGGATATTAAGAATTTCAAAAGCCCTCATATCTTGACTTGGAATAGGCTCCAAAGCTTTATCAAACTTATATCTAAGTCTGGACACCAGCACAAAATCTTTGCTCATAAGAGTGATCCTATGAGCAAATGCAGCAGCAATGTAGCCATCATTCATAAAGTCGATTAAAAAATCTTCAGCAGCCTCTTGAAGACACATGAGGGCCTGGGTTTCCCATCGAACTTTCTGAAGATATGTGTTTCTCATTTTACCAACCAACCTTTCTGATATGTCCCTGACAACCCGTGTAAATGGCAGTCGAGGGATGAGGAGACTTGTAGATTTCTGTGCTGCTCTTATCTCTCTTAAGGACTTCACCTGATAATTCAATCTCTTTCTTGCTGTCGCCCTCGCACGAGGCTTTGGAAGGGGCTTTTCCTGTTCGGAAGGACCTGGCTTGTCTTCAGCTTTTTCAGTCTCCAATGGTGGGTAAACTTTCCTTGCAGTCTGCTTCGTCCTTGCCATTGAAGCTAGAAAAGGAGACCAGATCAAGCAATTTGTATTATAGGACAAAAAAAGGAAGTAGCCCGAACGAAGCGATAAAGGGATTCCAAAGATTATGGATGGTGATTATCGCTTGATTCGGGCACGAAGTAAAAATAAGAAAAATCCCGAACGAAGCGATGATGAAAATCCGGGAGGTTCGGATTTGTGTTATCGCTTGATGCGGGATGGAGAAAACAATGAAGACCCGAACGAAGCGATGAGGGAAATCCTAGTGGATCGGATGTGAATAATCGCTTGATTCGGGAATGAACGAAGCGATGGGAGAATGCAAGGATCTCGGATAATCGTTATCGCTTGATTCGGGTAGGAAATTGAAAACGCTTGATATGGGAAAAGTGGGGTTGAGAAACAAAAGGTAGCCTGGTTTCGCTTGATACAGTGACGGAGAAAAAAATGAATATTTTTAACAATATTAAGTTTTTATACCTCGGATATGTCGTACAAAGTACCGTTGAGTGCACGTGGTATGTAATCATTATTGCCACGTGGCATAAACGGTCACTATTTAATGTCTTTTAGTCACGCGCTTTTAAAATTTTTCCCCAGTTTTGGACCACTCGTTTGCGTCAGATCAAGCTGTGCACCGTTTTCTCTTCCAAACCCTATTTTGCAAAAATTAAAATTAATTTGGAGACCTTGGAATTCTCAAATCCCGCACCAAATTATAGAGTCATTCCAATTTTTTTGGACCTTTCATTTTCGCTTGGTTCTGGCACATCAGAATTTTTCAAGCATTTTTGTCAAATATCTCAATGAGTAAAGGTGTTGCGGGTCGACATGAGCTTGTTGAAGAAAGCCCAAGTGAGAAGCTCTTGAATGCTATTTTGCAAGATGGTCATGATATGAAGGTATACTTTGATGCAGTGGAGATTTTCAATCCAAGGTTTTCTCTTTCAGATGTTTTGTTGAAGCTCAAGGACATTCTTGAAGATGAGTACAACCAATTTGAAATGTCAACTCAAGCTCATTGTTTTCGTGTCGGAGACCATGATTTTTGTCACCTTACAGATTTTACACAGCTATCTGTGGAGAAAGCCAAAGTAACAAAGAGGTTCAGTAGATTTTCAAATAGAACTTCTTTCCAATGCCCTTCATCCATTTCTTGTCCTATCCATAAAAAACATTGCAACCTTGTCCCCAAGGATGTCTCCTTTCTTTTCTTCCTATTTTTGAAAGCAGAAATACAGGATAAAGAGCAACAACCAGAAATTGATGCAGAGAATGAGGAAGAAAACTTAATTGTCACCACAGTTTCAAAGTTAGAGAAATGTGAAATTTTAGAAGAGGAAGAAATTGATGTTCAAGCTGAGGAGAGAGAAAGTGCAAATCTTGATGTTGCAGAATTTAGGGCTTCCACTATTACTGAAGAGCCTTCAGAGGTAGCAAGTATATCTGAATCCTCTGTTACTCTTCCAAACCTTCCTTTCTTTTATATCAATGAGAAAGATTTTATTCCTCTTTCCTATCTTCAATGTCTCTTCAATATCAGAGAAGACTACTGTATTGCAGCAATTTCAGAAGCTTGTGAAGTGGCCAAAGACTTTATTGATACAGAAGTAGAGCCAAAGGAAGAGTTTTTGGCACTTGATTTGCAAACATCTGACAACTCATTTATCCCTGCTACTGATGCACTTGCCTTGTGCCTTAAAAAAATGGAAGAGGGGAAACCTTCCTTGAGTGATGAGGATTTTGAGGACAGGCTCATTGAGTTAGGTATTGAGTCTTTTGGCAGAGATTTCAAGCTTCAGGTAGATTCTGATAAAGTGGAAAGGGTTGGCTCTTGCAACTTGATGAAAGACAAAGTAGTAATTGAGGATGAGTTGCAGAAGGTAGCTTCCATTTAATCCTTTGTTAAATGTTATTGTGATTGTAATTTTTTTTAATTGAGGTTTTTGTCTTGCAGATTGAATTGCTTGATAAGGATGATTTTCTGGCAAGAGCTAGAGGCACCAGAGTGAAATCTACAGAAACAAGGTCAAGAAGGCCTTCATCTGCTCTCATGCACTACTTGCCTACATTGGATAAGGCTGTGTTCTGTGCATTCCACATGAACTTCTCTGAAGATGCTGAGTTGCCAATATTTGCCTTCAAGGTGTTGTCAAGGTTTATGGGATATACTCCCCTTCAAATAAATGCTAACAAGGTTTTGCTTCTAGAGAGAGCTGCTGCTCTTAGAATCTTTGGATATGCTGCAGGTTTCAATGCCTCAAGAGCAGGATACTTTCTTTGCTACTCTAGCTATGCAGCTGCAGCTGAGGTGTCAGATATCAATCTCCTTGGAGGTTATAGAAGGAGAAAATTTTTGAGATACAGAGGTGACATGCCAAGAAGTCCCAAGAGAATCAAATACTAATGTACACAATATTTTGCAAGGACCAACTTTATTTCAGCAAAACTTTTTGTTAGAGGTACAAATGTGTTAGTAATCATTAGTCTCTTTCTTGAGGTGTTGGTGTAGTTTCAGATTGCTGGGTCTTTGATCTCATCCTTTGTAATTGCCTCCTGTAGAACCAATTGAATAATTTGTTTAGTGCATTGCTTCTTCTTTGTCCACCTCCTCCTCTTCGGGTACATCTAAAAAAGGAAGTTCTCGCTTGATAATGAGACTTTTCCAATCCTTGTGTATTCCATGTTGCAAGTGGTCCTTCTGTAGCAAAATATGGTCCATGCAAGTAAAGAATATGCTACAAAGAAAATTTTTGTTAGTACATTTTAGAAATTTCAAGTAATATGTCTGGACACACCAATATATAACTGTTTTGATAAGTCTGAATACTCACCAAGTAATAAGTTATGTCTTTTTCTCCCCAGGCATCTGTGATAGCTTTGATCAAAAGCTTTATTGCGTTTTTGAAATCATCTGCATAAGTATTTGAACCAACTTGTCGTCTAAGGACTTTGAAAAAATTGTCAAGTTTTTTCCAAACTTCCATACGTTTGTTGGCTACATCTGGTCTACTTTTGACATTTGTGGTGATGACACACAGCTGTTTCCAACAGTTCCACATTGCGTTGACTTGTTTGGTGTCATGGTTGCTCAAAAATCTTCTCGCTTTTGCTCCTCCCATTGAAACATATTGCAGAACATCACCTGTTCCTCCAGAAAGAACAGGATCTTTTTTAAGATGCACTTCCCCACCATGAAAACCCATTTGAGAGAGCAAGGCTTCGCACTTTTCTATGCACTCATCTACAAGTTTAGTCGGCTTAATAGAATATGCATAGTCCAGATGAAGTCTGAGCAATTTGTCCAAGATTCTTATCTCTGCATGCAGTGTACATATATGCACATTTTTCAAATGTATTGGTAGAATTGGATCCCATATTTTAACAGAAGTTGGATAATCGACAATATTCACATTATTTCTGGATGGTGGTTTTCCAATCTCATTTTCTGCAAGCCATTCTTTTGTCCCTGTGCTTGCCATGCAATAAAGACATGGATATTTGGTATTTGCTCCTCCACATACACCAAACATACACTTCAACGCCTTGAGGTCGGCACTCAAATGCCATTCCACAATGAAATCACCTATGTCATCAACATGAAGGTGTTCACCTGTATTCTGGCTCTGAATAACTGAAGGAATGTCTGTTTTTGAGAAGAGCCACTTTAATGTTTCATGACTCTCTACTGGTACCTGAGCTGATCCAATCCACCATAGCTCCATTTCTGATTGAGTTTTGTGGTATGGAGAATCAAGCTTACCCTGACTATAGTCCAATGCTTTATTCATTAGGGATATAGATATTCTTTCCATTTTTTGACACTTTTGGATTTGAGCTTCATCTAATTTTAAAACAAATACAAGTTTTCCTTCACAATCTATTTCTCTTATGTTGTAATATCTCACCATAAAAGATTGGACTTTTCTAATGTTCATCCAAATATTATTATAAACGTTGTATTCAAAAGATGATTTTTTTTTTTGTCTCTCATATGGCATTGTTCCCTCAATATGGAAATACTCTCCGAAATGTTTAGAAATTTCCTCATTTAACATAGTTCTATATTTTCCAACATTGTGAGGTCTAGGCAACCCAAAAGCTTTGATTTTGTAATACTTAAGGACCCTGAACCAGGTTTTAGAGATGGCTCTGTATCCCTTTCTACTCACTCCCACTGTGTCACAAACTTCTTGCATTTGGGAAGGCTGGACTAATAAGTCCATATCTTTTAATAGATGTTGAAAGACCAGTTTTTTTTGAGTTTGATTTTCAGGAAGTTCTAAAAGTTTCAAGATATCCGACCTATTCATAAGCTCATTCAAAAATCTCACCCTTTCCTGAGCATTAGACATGTCAAATCCTAGAAGGTTAGTAACATGATCTCTTACAAGTTTTAACCTTTTTTTTCTTTGTCGAGATCTCTCTGTTAAGTTAACTACATCCCGCATTCGTTTTACTCGTGCTCTTAATCCTATTGGAGTTTCTTTTAAGGATTTCAATTGATCATTTTCTTGTTTCAAAGACACTATTTCGTTTTCAAGTTCTAAAATTTTTGTTGCATTCAAAGATGAAGTATTTTGAAGATATGTAGTATATTCTGCATAATTAATATGTGATTGAGATAGTCTTGAACTATAACCAAGTAAGCCATCCTCCCCATCACCAACAAATCTAATCAAATCATGTGGTGTGTGAAAAGAAGGATACCTTCCTGTTTTGGGATCCGGTGGATATAGACTTCCATCTGTCCATAGGTCAATATGCTTCTTTCCTTCGTTGCGAAGATGTTGAGCTTCATTTGCACATGATAGGGATCTTTGGTAGACACTCCGTGTAGTTGCATACTCTTGGTTGAGCTTGATGTTCAAATGAAACTTTCGATTAGATGTATCACTCATTACTAACCGAGCAAAAAGTATAAGCAGAGCTATTAGATCATGAGAGACACAGAAGAATGAGAATGAGATGTAGCTTGTGAAATTTTTAGAGAAGCAGAGGAGTGAAATTTTTTTGGAGAATGGATAAGAGCGCGTTTGGAGAGAATGGTCATTTTGCCACGTAGTCACTAAAAGAGGACAAATTTCGAGACGAGCCATTAAAGAGTAGCATGAAAACGATCTATTTTTTAAGATTTTAAAATATGCACTTAGATACGTATTCAGTCAGATAGATACGCTTTAAATACCCAAAACGGCTAAATTTGGAGCCGTTTTGACCGTCAACATTCTACTAATTAGCAAGTTAGCGAAATTCCTTACACAGCCCATTTTGAGACGTTTTTGGCCCTAATGATAGCATCCACCAATGACAATCAAGCTTCGTCTCGTCGACATTGCCCCTTAACTCTACACCCTCGCCCACCCACACTGCAAGCACCCTGACCTCATATCTTTATCATGGTAATCAATGGTGGGTACCAAAGAATATTTTAGCCACTCAAAAATTCTATGATGGCTATACACAGAACTATGGATCCCCAAATGGCCATCTCTAAAACCCAAGCGCAAAAGGCCATCTCTAAAACCCAAGCACAAAAGGCCAAGTAAGCCAACAACCACCAACCGTAAGACAAACCTTCAACGTTGGCTAGTCCCTAACCATCTGCTAAACGCTTGCCTTTGGCTACCCAAGCATGCTGCATGTGCTCATTCCCCATAGCAACTCCCCAGAAAGCCATGACAAAAGGTCCCACAACCACGAGTTTGGCAACCCCAAGCACAACAAAGCCAACAATGCTGGGTGCCTACCAATGTGCTCTAAGCACAAGGCTTCCATGAAGGCAACACACATCTGTGGCTTCCCAAGCCACAATAAAAAACCTCTCCTCTGCGTCAACAACCACCTCATAGCTCAAAGCCTCATCGACAAAAAATCTGGAAGCCTCGCCCAACGAAGACAGACCTTCATCACTCGGCAACATTGGGTGCCCAAATGCTTCTTAGAATCCCAAGGCTTCCATGATGGCGATTCCATTATTTGGATCCCAAGGCATACCCCTCAGTAGTTCGTCCAAACCACACCCACCCCACCAGTACGTATTCAATTGACAAAGATGGTTCGACGACCAATGGGTAGACAAGTCCCCTTCTCTTCAACAAAATCCTCTGGACTTGCCCACGCACCTAACCCATGGGCACTCCAAAGCTCAATTCTCCCAACCCTTTCAACCCAAGGAGCCTCATCCACAAAGCTCCACGTCGCTCCTCGACTTCATCACCAAACCAAGGGGCAGTGCTACACCATGACTGAGCTTATCCAACCACTAAACGATAAACTCAAAGGTAAGCTCACAACTCTAGCCACATGGGTCACTCAATACAAAACCCTCTTTAGGGGTGCTGACCACCAATAAACACATGCAAAAAAAGTCTATAGGTAATTAGGATCTAGGTGATTAGGACGACATGTACACCTTTTGCCGTGGCCCATGCACAACACCTACAAATCTCATTGCGCTCTATCCTATGCGCACACACCGCATAAAGCTTCATCATCGATATCCATCCAAGTACATCTCTGGATGGGGGGACCATGGTGGGTGCCAGCTTTTGGTCCATGATGGTACATCCCATCGCCTGGATCTTCTTAATCACCCCTACTACACCCGAATAATTGTGCTTCATGTCCTACCCACCCAAGACTTCTTCTTTAGCAAAACACTTATGGATCCTTGCCCCATCAACTACCACTCTTATCAAAACAAGATCCCAGCTCCATGAGCTACCATGACGATAGAAGAAGACAAAGCATAAAAAGAAAAAAAGAGAATACCGCAACCTGATGATTCAACATCCACGGAAGCTAAGATACTCATTATCGTGTTTCCTCATCCCTCCGGAATTCTCCCCTTTCCACTTGCTTACTAACCCCATTGTTTTACTAACTCCTCTTTAATCATACCACCTACCACTAGGATATTGGTCATTAAGTATTCCATGCTAGTCTACTCATTCAAGTACTCTGACTCCTCTACTGAGGATGTCCTGCCCCGCAAAGGTGACAAAAAATGAAAAAAGAGTACTACTTGTTGGCACATACAAAAAAAGCAAACTCTAGAGCCCGTACGACTAGCTGGATACTTAATCACTAGTACTCCACTAACTTCTTTCCATCATACTAACTCCCGCACCCCCTCTCATTTCCGGAGAGACATGAGAACCAACCAAGTGCGACCTTCCCTGCCTGCCTCACCAACCTCTCACCGATCACAAGGACGTAATTGACTTTAGGAAGGGGAGTATGTTAACCATATATTGGTTAACATATTCCTATTACAACTATGTCCGTGACACACTTATGTAATGGGCACCCATGCTATATTGTAAATCCCATCATTTAATGAGGGAAACCCCCTAAAGACACTCCCAAGTATTGAGCTTCAAAGGACAGACAAGAGGTATTGGTCAGTTGGCCAAACCATAGAGAAAAGCCTTGTAACTATGTTTTGGCACTTACTCCCGGGCAGCCTAGTGTGAAAAGGCCTGGAACTATAAAAGCCAATTTCTCTTGTTTGTAACTCATTCTCCCATTTGTGCAATAGAAGTGGAGTTTTCTCTCTCTCCCTCTCTCTGACAACTCTAATCTAGCATGTGTGGTGTGCTTAGGGTTAGGGTTTAGGAGTGATTAGTAGTAATCACTTGTTCCCTCTTGCTTCCTCTCTCTCTCTCTCTCTCTCTCTCTCTCTCTCTCTCTCTCGTGTAGGGTAACCAATGCAATCCGCAGAGATCCCACACAATCTTTGTGAGAGAGCTTGCATCAACCATTGGGTTAGAGCAACCGCCTCGGTGTGACAATGAGTGCGGGAGGATGGTGGTGATGAGCGGCTACGGTGGAGCTCTTGAGCCATGCTTGAGCTCGATGGATAGGCTGACACAGTTAGGGTAGGGTTTCCTTAACATGTAGATTGGAGAGCCCCACCCTTATGTGTTTCTTCTCCATTTATCCTCTTACATTAAGCTCTTTAACTAGCTACATGCTCAGCCACCATAATCACAATGTCCATTTCTTTCAATTCTCCCAAATGGCATGCAGGATATTGCATCAAGTGACATTAGGCCCAATTTGAATTTAGACCTCAATGTCCGTATATGGAAAAATATGGATGATGAAGCTAAAGGAATATCACCTATTTATTATCATGCCTCACCTCTTTCCCATACATTGAGAAATTACATGAGATACAAAATCAATACAATACTCATGAAAGGAGGTTTGGTGATAATAAAGTGCCAAAAGAAAATATTCCTTCATATAAAGAACATTAGAAGATTTATTTTCAATGGAGTTATTTGATGCTAATGGATGAGAACGGATACACTATCTTTGGTGTGTACACATTTCATAATGTCTAATGTGTTTTGCCATAGTTGGTAGCATAGTCTTGCAAAAGACTTCCTTAAAAATTCATCTCAATAATATAAGGAACATCAAAAGGCCAGACTTGTGGATAGAAAAAGAGAAGAGGACAATTGTGCCACTTGAAAAGCATATGCAAATGTTACATCAGCGTCGTGAAGAAGAAAAGAGGGCCTCAAGGGTTACGTTGCTCATTCATGTGGTTTATTTCCTTACGTATGAGGAAAAACCACTATCAGAATTTTGACAAAATGTTGAGGAGTTAATGTTTTTTAATGTGTCAAATGTTCCTTTGCACTAATCATATGCTGACTATACTTCTACAAATGTTTTTTAATGTGTCAAATGTTCCTTTGCACTAATCATATGCTGACTATACTTCTACATATGCAGCAAAGCTTTTTCTAAAAGCTTGCCATACTTTCTTTTATAAGAAGATGTGTGCTGAAATTTTGGAGCATCCATTATTTTCTTTGATCATGGGCAAGAGCACAAACATCTCTTGTGATGATCATCAAATGATCATGTGTATCATATACTTTGTACGTATATCTTGAAAATAAGGAAAGTGGCCCAGTTTGTAATCATTTTATGAGATTGCTTGCTACAAGTAATTATTGAGAATGCAAGCTCATCGGGATCTAGTGGATAGCGATAGCATGTGGACACCAACCTAGCAATGTGCGTGCGTGCGTGCGTGCGTATGTATGTGTTGTGTGTGTGGGGGGACAATAATGGCCATGTACAACTAGCCAAGTGTGTGGACATTAGCTTTAGCTTATTTCAATGTGAACTTGTTAGTAGGAAAGTGTGAAGGAAAGCTATGGAGCTTCTCTACTTGGTGTGTTGATGAAATAAGAGAAACTATGGTTTAGGTGTGTCTCGTGCATTCCCTTCTATTCTCTTTTCATGGTAGCAGAGCCTGGGTAGCTCTCATTACGGTTTTGTGAGTGAGTAAGATTTTAGGGAAATTTTTTGTTTTTGGAGCTTTCCATTGAAGCTATGGAGCACACCAAACCAACAAATCTGAGAGCTTGTTCTATCCGGTAAGAATAGCTAAACACCCTTGAGCCAATTTGCAGGGTGATTTGACAAAGTTTGAGCGAAGAGTGGGTTGCCCAAAGCAAGTGAAAAATAGGTTTTTTCAAGCTCTCCATGGAAGCTGTGAAGAGGCTTGTGTGAATGTATGGCATTGTGGAGTGGATGTATTGATGTATGGTAATTTAGCAAATGTTTTTTGGAATTTTGATATGAAGCTATAGCAACATTTGAAGCATTGGTTGTGAAGGAATCTAGCAGGTGGTTATCCATGGCTATGTATGAAAGAGGTTGAACCATTGGATCACTTAATGTTATTGTATGCACACATTTGAGGCATTGGATATTGCCTATTGAGGCTAGCAACAATTTGGAAGGCATTACACTGTAGTATCAAAGGAGGCAGTAGCCTACAAGTAACGCTATCTGCGGTGAGTACAGTATGAGAAGAACAAGGTAGAAGCTATAAATATGTGTTAAACACAGCCAAAAGACTCAATTAAGCATGATAATGAAGTGGTATAAGGACTGTGAGCTAGGCATTTGCAGCAGCAATTGAAAGCATGCCGCCAAACAATGAGCTGAAAATCAGCGCACTAAATAGAGGGAAGCTAAATGTGTTGTACATAACACAAAGAAGACCCATACAATGTGTTAAACCTCATCATTATTGGCTTATCAACTCAAACTAATCCTCACACAACATCTTGGGAGCTAGATTAGGTCAAAGCATTGATAAACAAGCAGGCCAGCGGCTAAGGAATTCAACGCCAAAAGTCTCACTGACTACATTGCATACAGTAGGAGAGCTGTAGCAAAATAAATGAATTGGATGGTATAAAGTGAATCATAGTTTGCAAGGGAACCATAGCAAGTAAACCAAATTGGTGAATGTGATTGCCCAAATATTTGAAAACCTACAAATTCATCAAGTGAGGAGGTTCTTGGACTGGTTATCTAGAACTACATCAATGGTGATGTTGTACATGTGCATGACATACATGAATGTAATATGTGGAATGTATGGATCTAATATTCTCATGATTGGAAGCTACAGAGTGTTGCAAATTAGTAGACAACAAAAACAAAGAATTTCATTTGTCGGAAGAATTAAAACCAAGATGTATGTGATGCAAGCATATGGTATGCTTATGTGATGTGTGCATGTACCACACACATGACTGATCTCATTTTGGAAAGTGGAGGACTATTTTGGATGTGTTTCTCATAACTTGTGAGTGGTGCCAAGTGATTTTCATCTTATGCAAATAGTGGTTTTAAGTCCCGTATTCTATCGCATAAAAATTATGCCAAGTGATTTTCATCTTATGCAAATAGTGGTTTTAAGTCCCGTATTCTATCGCATAAAAATTATGGAATGTGTGGATAACATTGATGATCAAGCACACGTATGTATGAGTGTTTGAGTTGATTGATTGCTATACTCAGTGAACATTGTGCATAGCAAGATGAGTGATGGTTTAGACAAGATTGTTGGGAAAAATCTTAATAGAAAGAACTTCTGAATTTGGAAGTACCACACATAATGAACTTTTTGAAAGACAAGGACTTTGGAATTTGGTGACAGGTGAGTAGACGGAGCCAAGGGTTCCACCAATGAATGCAACACCTACCCAACTTACAATATAGCACATAGAAACTAGACAGACATGTCATTCAAAGTGTTGCATTATTTCTCGATTTATGTGATAGATGGGATGTTATGCCATATTTAGGACACAAATAACCCCATCGGATGCATGTGATACATTGGTGAAGTTGTATGATACAAATACTCAACCAAAGAAGATGTAGTTAAAGCAAAAGATACATAGTGTGACTTGAAATAATAGGAGCATCAATGACTATGTGCAGGAGATTAAAGGATGTGCATATGCACTTTGCATCTATTGGTGCCCCTATAGAAGATGTTGATTTGGTTGCCATTACATTGAATGGTTTGGGAAAAGACTACAAGGCATTTGAAACCTCTATCAGGGTTAGAGGTGGAGACTCCCCAGATTTTGATGAGTTGGTCTCTTTTCTTATTGTGGAGGAGATGAAACTTGGTTTAGGTACTTCATCTAGTACTAGTGGGCATGTAAGGGACCAGGAATTCTACACTCATAAAGGTGCTAGAGGTAGGGGGAGATCTAGTTCAAGAGGACGTGCCATCTATTTGCAAAGAGTTTGGCGTCTGTTGGTGGACAAATGGTGAAACAAGGATTATAGGTGAGATTTAATGAGCATGGTTGTTTTGTTGAGGACTTTAAGCATGGCTGCAAATTGATTGCCAAAGGTCAAAAGAAGGAAGGGAGGTTGTTTAAGCTATATGTAAGCATAACAGAATTAAAGTCAGCCATGTTTTCTCATAGTCATGGAATAGTGCTAGCCATTGATATTTGGCACAAAAAGGATTGGTCATGTAAACATACAAAAGCTGAAATCTATGCAAACGAAGGGCATTTTTGGTGGTCTACCAAGATTCAAAAACGATGGGAATACACGTTTGTGATGCATGTCAATTTGGGAAACAAGCAAGGTTACCATTTCCGAGAGATAGTCAAATGTAGTCAAATGAGTAGAAGAACACTTGCATAGTGACATTTGGGGTCCCACATAAACCCAATCAATAAATGGGAACAGGTATTGCATCACATTTATTGATGATTTTGACAAGATGACATGGATTTATTTTTTTCAAGAGAAGAGTGAAGCATTGGGCAAGTTCAAAGAATTCAAAGCACTTGTGGAAATGTAATATGGTCATTGGATTAAATGTTTGAGGACAGATGGTAGTGGTGATTACAAATGTTACAATCCGAAAACTAAATAGGTGCATATTTCTAGAGATGATGTTTTTGATGAGTTGGCAAGTTGGTACAAAAATAAAGATGATGTTATGGTTGATGACATGGATGCAGATGTGCATGTGAACTTGCCAAAAAAAAGAGAATTCTACTTCATTTTCTGGGCCAGGTGAAATATCCAGTAGAAGTGATAATGTCAGTCCATGGTCAGGAAGGTTAGTGTGAGAATAAATGGAAGAAATGTTGACAAGGGCAAAAAGAAGGATGAAGGAATTAGCATAACAATTATGAGTCATTTACCTCAAAAAGTCTAGATGAAGAACTTGGCATCCTAGCCTTACATACTCAAGGTGTAAGGCAAGAGAGATATGTTCATCCACATGCTAGAGTGCAGGGTGTATAAAGTGAGGCATAGGTTTTGAGAAGATCACAAAGGATAAGGTATCCAATGGAGAGATTGACATATGATGGGTATGCAATGCATTATGTATACATGACATCAATGGTGAAGCATGTGAAACCATCATGTTTTGGAGAAGCTATTCGAAAGCATGGATGGGAGAAAGAAATGGATGCCTTGGTGCATAATGATTGTAAGATTCCTCCCCAGCCTCTCAGGATGTCCAGTATCTTCCCCTGTAGTCAAATCCCTCTTCAGAAATATAAAAGATCTTGTTTCTACCTGTTTTGGCCTAGAGAGAGAAAATATTCTAGAGAGAGGTTATTCAAATTTTGGATATTTTTGGATGGAAAAATATCTCTTTGTATTTAAATTGATTTTCCTAATCTTCCACGGAGATTCCATTTTGTTATGTGAATATATTGCCAGTTACCTAATGAGCTACTATCGAAAAGGCCCTTGTGTGAACAGGTGGTGAGCGTTCTAGTTGCCAATTATGCCATAAGTACACCGATGAAGAAATGATTAGAAATAAGGATTCAACCAGAGATTTTGAGGATTGTGATCAATGGTTTCATTGAAAGATTGTTTTAAAGATAGCTGATGCTGAGAAAAAGGCAATTTCATATTGGGTGTGTAAGTGGTGTGACTAGTTTTATGTTTGCATGAACATCCAGCTAGGGGACCTGGGAACTCTTTTCCCCGGTACCCGGGACAAAACCTAACCAAATTCCTAATTGGATCCCATCACTACAGTGGTTGGGCGGTTAGCTAACCCATGGGACTGGATGGGGTTAGGCTGGACTGATGGATCCGTAAATCGAGACTCAATTTCTGTTTAGTTCGATAGATGAAGTAAATTCCGGACAAAAATTGTTCTATGGAAAAGAATCAATGGTTGTGCCTCTCAATGAGGAAAAAAGCGTTGGTCTCTATGATCCAAGTACAGTCTTTTTCCCTGATCTGACTATGGGACTTACGGGTTCCGTCAGATGAGCTCAGTTAGTTAAGGCTTTTGACTACATTAGGGAAAAGTTATCCTGGTGGAATCGCCCGTGCTTTTCGGGCAAAGGAAGTTTTTTCGCATTCGGTTTTGGAAAAACCGATGGATTAGTCTCTTGTCCGGATATCCGTGGGCAAGGCCTGGAGTGTGGGACCCTGCCCCGCGCAAGAAGTTTTTCCAGGTTCGGTTTTGGAAAAATCGATGGATTAGTCTCTTGTCAAGATATCTGTGGGCAAGGCCTCGAGTGTGGGACCCTGCCTCGAGTGTGGGACCCTGCCTCGCGCAAGAAGTGCTACTTCCGCTGCTAACACCCTTGAATTTGTTATGCGGTGTGGGGACAGGGATCTCACAGTTGGTATTAGAGCTATTTAGGTAATGAGGATCAACCGAGAAGCCAAATATGTTAAAAAAATTTCAAGAGGCACTAAAAGGTTGTAATTGTGTGATGAAATTCATACAATTTGATATTCAAACTAAAATTCGTAAATTGGTAATTGGGTCTTCAGATGAAGGTACCACAATTGTATGGAATCCCTGACTTGCTTGAGGCCTAGACATGATGGTATTTACCTTATAGTTCCAAGGACCATGACTACCCGTATATATACCGAGGGTATAACTGTAGCTCTTTACTGGCAGTATAAAACGAGTAAATCTAAGACTTGAAATTATAAGCATTAATGCTATCCAGATGATGAATTCGAATGTGGTTGATATGATTTTTAAATTTTGATTGAGAACTGATGAGTTGATTTAGATTCTGATTGAAAAATGATGATCCCTAAAATTTGGTTGAAATGTAATAAGCTGAGCAAAACCACAATGATTGAGGATGAATGGGACGAGTCCCTGTGTGATGATGTTCATAACTAGAATGACATTAATGACTTCAGTAAATCACTAAGAGATTAGTGGATTGTGTTGGCAGATTACTACTGTTAACTTTTGATCAGTGGATCAAGTTAAGGGATGATAAATTAAAAATCTGAAAAATTGAAATCCCCATGGAGGACTGTTCAGATGGAAAAATTCAGTCTGATGGACCATTATTATGTTAAAGATATGAATGAGATAATTCTGAATGAATTGTTAATTGATAATGCGTTCTATATGAGTATCTTTATCCCTTGACCGACCTATTTAGAGAACCCCGAAATTAGCTGAATCAAAAATCGGATTGAATCATAAGTAAAGAGACTTAACAAGAATTTTTGTATTGATAGGAACATGGATCGAGGTCGTCGTGGTAGACATGTTAACCCCCAACTCGATGAAGAAGAGCTCAACCTGGATGTTCGTAAAACTCTTCATAGTTTGCAGCCTAGACCTTTCAAGGGTGAAGGGGAAAACTTGGGTGAGGGTCTGGAGAAGTGGATCGAATCAATGGAAGAATACTTCGATGTCACCGGGTACAATGAGAAGAGCAAAATGGCTCTTGCAAGGCTGAAGATAGTGGAGAAAACTAGAGTGGCATGGAGAAACCACTGCGAGACAAACCGTCTCGACAAAAATACCCAAACTTGGACCGATCTCAAGGCTTACCTCAGAAAGAGGTTTTGTCTCCCAGGCTTTCTTGAAACTAAGATGAATGAATTCTTGGAACTACAGTAGGAAAATCGGACAATTGAAGAGTACCATCAGGCTTTTACCCTTCTCCTTAAATATTCCCCTCAATTGGATGAAGAGGCCAGGTTCATTCGGGGAATGAATGAGCCATTGGATACTTTAGTCAAGAATGCCAAACCTATCTCAATGGCCGAAGTAGTTGTTGAAAATACAAGTGAATAGGGTGTGTGTGGGAACAAGCTCTTGGATAGAGGCTGTAAAAGAGGAGATGTAATTGTGAAAGAACCTGTGAAAAGGTGAGAAGAATCTACTGGGAGAGAATAAAGGGTAGCATGAGAGAATTTAGGAGTGTGGAGTTATTCTGGGAAATATTCAGGGAAAAGAGAAGAGGTGGAGAGAATCAAGCAAGAGGTGGAGATATTCTGGGAGTGAATCATGGAGAAATCAATGGGATTTGATGCTTGATGTAAACTCTATAAATTGAGGCATAGCCCTAATGAGAATTTGCTGGTTTTTGAGTATCCATGCCTACATTAATCTATTTGCTAATTATTCACTAATTACATCTTAATCATTTGCTAATCACTTTGTTAATGATGTTGATTCTAGTGTATGATCCACCATAGCTCATCATTATGCTCAAATTTCAACATGGTATTAGAGCCATGCCTAGAATCAATTAGGTTTATGAGCCCATTAGTTAATTAATTAGGATTAGTAGATAATTAGCAAAAAAAATCAAATTTTTAGTGAGTTTTCACTTCTCCCCTTCACCCCCAGCTAGTGGAGGAGTCCATTCAGCTTGCACACATAACATTAGGTCTGGCCCTTCTAACACAAGCTAGCCAACACCATTGGCTTCAAGCCCATCCAAAGGGAGCAGCAAACCGCCGAGACGGATGCAGCCGATTTTCGCAAATTACTGGGTGCCGTTTTTCTGAAGCAGTTTGAAGATTTCTCCTTGTGCAAGTCAAATCCTTCTAATTCCTCCTAGCCCAAGGGGTAATCAAGCATGCTCTATAAGCTGGTGAAGACAGAATTCAATTTCATCAAGTCTACATTGAGATCAAAGCTCTTCATCAAATTTGCAGGTGACTTTGGTAAAACAGAGATTAAGCTTTCATTATTTGGTCAAATCTTGTGTTTCTTGGCTTAATCCTCTACTAGACTCATTGCTATTGATGCCTTTGAAAGAATTTGAGCTCATTTGAAGTGAAAGGCACCAGATCTGGGCTCCCCGCATACTCTGTTTTTTGCACACAAACAAGAGCATTAATTTGCTAATCAGTGATTAATCAATGCTAATCACTATATTTTGGTGCAATTGAGGGTTCAAATTAACCATTAGGTATCTGATACAGATCCCTAAAGCTTCAGATTTCAAATCGGAGTTGGTTTGATACTCCAACCATCCCGTACAAATTGGTTACCCTTAATTTAGTGTAATTTCTGGTGATTTTATGCTGATAAAATTGTTGTAATCATCTATTAAACACCAGATTGAGTTGTAAAAGGGTAGACACTGCCCTTGAATCTTGAAATTGGATCAAGAGGTAAGACCCCCTTCACATCACCATGAGTTCAGCACAGGAAATAGCCAAATTTAATGGGGAACAATTTTATACATGGCAGACAAAAACCATGTATTTGCTGATGAGGAAAAATCTGTGGGGATTAGTTGAAGGGAGAGATGAATGCCCAGAGAGAGGGAAAAATGAGTGGAAGAGCAGGAATGAAAAAGCATTGGGACTTATTGCACTCAGTTTAAATGATGAAATCATTCATCATATCACAGGGATACAGTGGGCAAAAGATGCATGGGATGAACTCAATAAATTATTTGGTACACAAGCAAAAAATTCCAAGATAAATCTGTTAATGCAATTCTACAAATTGGACATGAAGGAAAGTGAACCTTTAATCACACACTTGAACAAATATAAAAGCATTAAGCAACAGCTGGCAGCTATTGGCAAAAAGGTAGAAGATGATGAAGCATTAGCTGTACTTCTGAAGAGTGTGGACAAAGGAGATTATGAAAACATTGTAGCAACACTAAAGAATGTACCTGAACTAAAGATACACGAGATAGAAGTAGCTCTACTAGAGCAAGAGAGCAGAGGCAAAGAGAAGAAAGGGCTCGACTCAACAGCAGGAGAGGAAAAAGCATTCTTCACCCGAGGAGGATTCTCTCGAGGACGAGGACGAGGAAGAGGCAGAGTAGGAGGGAGGACCTTCACTTGCCACAAATGTGGAAAGCCAGGACACATGGCGAGAGACTGCTATAGCAAACCCAGTGAAGAAGGAACGACATCGACAAACTTCATGGAGGCTCCAAGGGAAGTGGAGTCGGATCATCTTTTCTGAGAGAGAGAGAGTGAGAGAGAGAGACCCCACAACCCAATGTAACCTGCCCCAACAAAGTAAAACCACCTCTGATGATGTAGGCCACGTGGTAGATGTATGTGTGAGCACTTTAGTCAAGGTCGCAGGCACTTATAGTAGCCTTGGACACATAGAGAGAGAGAGTGTCAAGGACTATGGAGTTTAGGGACTTGAGGCACTGGTCACGGGCTATCAAGTAAGAGGGAAACTTGATACAGGGTCCAAGTGTGCTAGGATTATTCACTTGAGGGGAGGTGTTGAAAATACAAGTGAATAGGGTGTGTGTGGGAACAAGCTCTTGGATAGAGGCTGTAAAAGAGGAGATGTAATTGTGAAAGAACCTGTGAAAAGGTGAGAAGAATCTACTGGGAGAGAATAAAGGGTAGCACGAGAGAATTTAGGAGTGTGGAGTTATTCTGGGAGATATTCAGGGAAAAGAGAAGAGGTGGAGAGAATCAAGCAAGAGGTGGAGATATTCTGGGAGTGAATCATGGAGAAATCAATGGGATTTGATGCTTGATGTAAACTCTATAAATTGAGACATAGCCCTAATGAGAATTTGCTAGTTTTTGAGTATCCATGCCTACATTAATCTATTTGCTAATTATTCACTAATTATATCTTAATCATTTGCTAATCACTTTGTTAATGATGTTGACTCTAGTGTATGATCCACCATAGCTCATCATTATGCTCAAATTTCAACAGTAGTAAGAACGGCGAAGGATTTCGCCAAAGCCTTTGATGTCAAAGTCTCGCCAAAGCCAGCACCATCACCTTTCAAAAGGTTTTTATTCCCAGAAGGTGATTCCAACCTTCCTCCGCCTAAGAGATATCAGGGTCAAACCCAAGATATGGGAAGTTCCAGAATGGAAGAAATGTCCTTTTTTCGAAACTCAATCCCCTGGAATTCAACTTCAGAAGTTCCACCCTTGAACAAGAGAGTGAAATGCTATAATTATCAAGGATTTGGACATCGCAATATGGATTGCCCAACGCCTTTTGGATCAAGGTTTTCAGGAGGGCAGGGAAATCAGGGATCAAGATTCCAGACTCCAGCCCCTTCCTTCCAGAGTAATCAGGGTTCTATCCCCGCCAAAAATTAGGGAAATCCTAGAGGTAGTCCCTCTATCCAACCTGTAGTTTCAATCCAAAGTAATGCAAGACCTCCACCTCAGAATAGAGGAGGTCAAAAAGAGTTGTTCCCAAATTGGCCATCCACTTCCAAGGCAGTAATGCTGGAACTGATTAAAGAAGAAGAAGAAGAAGATGAAAGAGATCATACTCCACCTGCGAGATGAGGACATCTCGTGTTTCATCAGAATTGAATTTATTCATAAATAGATGCATAAAAGAAAGTTTTTATTTTAAGAGAATTATTTTTCATTGGATTTAGTTTTTATGCATGGGAAGATGCATAAGAGAAATTCTTTTATTCTAAAAGTGTAATTCCTACTAAATTGGATTTATGCATGGAAAGATGCATAAAGAATTTATTTTAATCCAAAAGTGTTATTCTCATCAAATTTGATTTTATGCATAGAAGGATGCATAAAGAAATCCATTTTTATTTCAAAAGAGTTATTTTCATCAATTTTGATTTTATGCATAGAAAGATGCATAAAGAATTTTATTTTCAATTCAAAAGAGTTATTTTCATCAATTTTGATTTTCTGCATAGAAAGATGCATAAAAGATTTATTTTTATTTCGAAAGTATTAGTTTCATTGAAATTGAATTTATGCATAGATAAATGCATAAAAGATTTATTTTTATTTTGAAAGTGTTATTCTCATTAAAATGGAATGTATGCATAGTAAAATGCATAAAAAGTTTATTTTTAATTTGAAAGTGTTATTTTCCTTAAAATTGAATTTATGCCTAAATAGATGCATAAAAGGATTTTTATAAAAGTGTTATTCCTACTAAAGTTGTCTTTATGTCTAATTAGATGCATAAAGAATCTTTATATCAAAAAAATTAGAATTCTCTTACATTCTATGAATGGATGGATGGAAGTGATATGAATCAGATAAGTGTAAATGGATGAATGGATGTGATGTCCTGCGAATTAGGATGTGAATGAATGGTATAGGATGTGAAGGAATGTGAATCGTGATATGAATGAATGATAAGGGATGTGAATGGATGTGATGTCCTTGTGAATTAGGATGTGAATGAATGGTATAGGATGTGAAGGAATGTGAATCGTGATATGAATGAATGATAAGGGATGTGAATAAATGACGGCATGTGAATCGGATATGAATGGATGATGTGGTTTGATGTGTGAATGATGTAGGTTAATGTAGATTGATGTATGGATGATGTGGTTTGATGTGTGAATGATGTGCGTGGATGTGGAATGTGGAAATGGATGTATGTATGTGGATGTGGATGTGGATGTGGATGTATGAATGTGAATGGGGATGTGTGGATGTATGAATATAGATGTGGATGTGGATGTGGATGTGGATGTGGTTGTGGATGTATGAATGTGGATGTAGTTGTATGGATGTGGATATGGATGTGTATGTATGAATGCAGATGCAGAAGTGGATGTATGGATTTGGATGTACGAATGTGGATGCGTATGTAGAATAACACGTGCATCGTGGAAGATATTGAATCAAGGAGTAAGAGTTGTTTTCTGAAACCGGGCATGGATTTGGTTGATTGACCTCGCTGGTCCTTAACGGATGAGTCCATGAAACCGGGCATGGATTTGGTTGATTGACCTCGCTTGTCCTTAACGGATGAGTCCATGACTCTTTTATATGGATTTGTTGGTTGATCTTGCTGATCTTTCACGGAGATTCCATTTTGTTATGTGAATATATTGCCAGTTACTATGAGCTAGGAACTATCGAAAAGACCCCTGTGTGAAGAGGTGGTGAGCGTTCTGGTTGCCAATGATGCCATAAGTACACCGATGAAGGAATGATTGGAAATAAGGATTCAACCAGAGATTTTGAGGATTGTGATCAGTGATACAATTGTTTCATTAAAAGATTGTTTTAAAGATAGCTGATGCTGAGAAAAAGGCAATTTCATATTGGGTGTGTAAGTGGTGTGACTAGTTTTATGTCTGCATGAACATCCGGCTAGGGGACCTAGGGACTCTTTTTCCCGGTACCCGAGAAAAAACCTAACCAAATTCCTAATTGGATCCCATCACTACAGTGGTTGGCTAACCCATGGGACTGGATGGGGTTAGGCTGGACTGATGGATCCGTAAATCGAGACTCAATTTTTGTTTAGTTCGATAGATGAAGTAAATTCTGGACAAAAATTATTCTATGGAAAAGAATCAACAGCTGTGCCTCTCAATGAGGAAAAAAGCGTTGGTCTCTATGATCCAAGTATAGTCTTTTTCCCTGATATGACTATGGGACTTACGGGTTCTGTTAAATGAGCTCAGTTAGTTAAGGCTTTTGACTACGTTAGGGAAAAGTTATCCTGGTGGAATCGCTTGTGCTTTCCGGGCAAAGGAAGTTTTTCCGGGTTCGGTTTTTGAAAAAATCGATGGATTAGTCTCTTGTCCGGATATCCGTGGGGCGAGGCCCCGAGTGTGGGACCCTACCCCACGCAAGAAGTGCTACTTCTACTGCTAGCACCCCTGAATTTGTTGCGCGGTGTGGGGACAGGGACACAGTTGGTATCAGAGCTATTTAGGTAATGAGGATCAACTGAGAAGCCAAATATGTTAAAAAAATTTCAAGAGGCACTAAAAGGTTATAATTGTGTGATAAAATTCTTACAATTTGATATTCAAACTGAAATTTGTAAATTGGTAATTGGGTCTTCAGATGGAAGTACCACAATTGTATGGAATCCCTGATTTGCTTGAGGCCTAGACATGATGGTATTTACCTTACAGTTCCAAGGACCGTGACTACCCATATATATACCGAGGGTATAACTGCAGCTCTTTACTGGTAGTATATATGAGTAAATCTAAGACTTGAAATTATAAGCATTAATGCTATCCAGATGATGAATTCGAATGTGGTTGATATGATTTTTAAATTCTGATTGAGAACTGATGAGTTGATTTGGATTCTGATTGAAAAATGATGATCCCTAAAATTTGGTTGAAATGTAATAAGCTGAGCAAAACCACAATGATTGAGGATGAATGGGACAATTCCCTGTGAAAATGCGATTTGGACTGTTTGAGATTCCTAAAGCCTTCTCCTCGCGTTTTCCTGCAAATTCTTGAGGCAGCATACTGGAGCATGCCTTCAGTCATTTCACTGTGTTTGCAACTTGGTGCAAGATGGATTGAGTCTATAGAAGGCAAGAAGTGATCAATCTCTCACTCAACAAGCCCAATTCAAAAGTCTTCCTGCTTGTTTTTGCAGTGGAAAAAGCTAAGGAATGCATATAATATTTATCATAATATCTAAGCTACATCACATCACTCAGTACCTTATCCTAATATACTATTAAACAAGAAGAAAAGGATATAGAGTGTCTTACTGACTTGGAAGCTATCTGTAGGTGTGCTGTGCTGGTGATAAGTACCCTGTGGTGCTGGGGATGAACCTGTGCTGCTGGGTCAGGATGCTGATGGTGCAGAGTAGGGAGGTAGAGAGGCAAGAGAGCTGAGATAGGAGAGATTAAACAGGAGTGAATAGATTAGTGCAAAATACAAATAAAGTAGCTAATAAATACCACACGTGTGGAATGTAGTCGTTTTTTCACACGTGTGGATGGGACCCAGATCTTTTGGAGTTTAAAATTTGGCACGTGTGAATGGTACTTTTTGCCTTGGAAATTGTGCCAATCATGATTTCATAATCAAATCCATTAACAGTCTTCCCTCCCCGTCTTTCATCCCTGCCAGCATCCTCCCATCATCCTTTTCCTTCCCCCTCTGATCACTTCCTACCCAACACACTCCAACCATTCTGCAACCTGCCTGAAGACTACTACCACTGCCAGATCTCCAGGTTACCTAGGCTATGCAGCTCAAGTTTGGAAGAGAGCAGAAGAATCACCAGGCCAACAGTATGGAAGAGGAAAAGAAAGGTCAGAGATCTATATTCTTTTCAATGTTTTCTGATATATATTTCTTCCATCCATAGAATTCTTAAATCTTACTGCCCAGGAATCTGGTACATCACCCTAGGATTTAATTGGAGATGGATATGAATAGGACCTAGAAGTTTGCAACAAAATGCGAGGAGAGTGCTTTACATTTTCCAAATGGCCTAAATCGCGTTTTCCTACAAATTCTTATATTAGTTTTGGTTTTCATTTCTTTCTCTTTGTTTTGCTCTCTTTGGCCCTGGGGAATTCCTCCTAGTATCATTTACTGTCCAGGACACTGTAAGATGTTCCTAGCATTTGATTGGAGATGGATGTCAATAGAAATGGAGAATTTGCAACAAAATGCGAGGAGAGTACTTGACATTTTCCAAATGGCCCTGCATCACGTTTTCTTGCAAATTTCTGTGTCCCTTTTGGTTTTCACTTCTTCCTCATTGTTTTGCTTTCTATGGCCCTGGGGATTTCTTCCTTGATGATGAGAAAAGTTTTTGCTTTGGAACAGTTGATTCTCAGGCCCCTCCTTTCAAGAGGAAGCTGGACTTTTCTGCTGCTATACTTAGACCACAGCAATCACCAGGTGATTCATGTGTGCTCATGAAGAGAGTTGTTTGGTGATATCCTATACATTCCCTGATTGCATATGTCAGCATATAGAATTCATGATATATAAATTTTTGTTCAGGCAAAAGCAAGAGACTGGAGCAGAAAGGTGAGTCTTCCCTTTCAAAACAAAGGGAACCAGAAGAGGACAAATCTCCAGATTTTCTCCTATTTGACTTTCTTCACAAGTGCAAGGCTCAGAGGAACTTCCACATATACCACAGTATTTTCAACAGGGAGTTCACTATGAGCTCTGTACTGGAGCATCACAAAGATTTTCTTTCGGACCATTGGGATACATTCAAACAACTGACAGAGGCAGGAAGAATTGTGGAAGGTTCAAAGTTTTTTATGCATATAAATCATATTGTCTCCATTGACAGGCTGAGATACCATGTGAATAGAAGATTTGACAGCCTGCCTGAGGAATATAAACTCATGCACACAAGAAAGTGTAGAGTACTTGAGGAAACCATGGCATTCCTTATGTACATTGTCTTCCATCAGCACTCTCTAGAAGATCAACGGCGGCAGGAGGCTGAAGAAGAAGATACATCTGTAGAGCAGAGGAAAAAGAGGATGTTCCTGTGGCAACAAATATGGCAGAGCAAGAAGAAGATATCAATCTCCAGGATGAGGGGCTACAAGTGGCTGCTCTTGACCTTGTTCAACTGAGGACTGAAACTCTTAGGGCAGCACAACCAGTTGAAGATTTTGATGTTCAGAGCAGCAACTATGCAGTGCCCATGCTTCCAGGTGTCTTGATTGGTGGTAAAGATTATGTTTTCCTCCATGATATAGAGTGTATGTTCAATTTGAGGGAGGACTATGCCATTTCCCTTATTGCCCAGGCTTCAAGGCTTGACAAGGAGGTTGGCATAGAGGATGACCATTCACTACTGGCTTTGGAAACAACTTTTGATCCTGCAGAGGCCCTTACTATTTGTTTCAAAGAGGCTGAAAAGTTCCAAGAGCCAGATGAAGCTGCTTTCCAGCTCACACAGGAAGCTATGAATCTCTCAGCACTTCAGAAGGGAAAGCTTAAAGAAGAGGCTGGTGGAAAGATGAACTTCTTGTTGCTGATGAAAATGAGAAGGTATGATCTTGTTACTTCAAAACAAATACTTTATCTTGTGTTTAAATGTTTTGTAGTTGTGTATTATTGTCTCACTCCAATCTTTTGATATGTGGCAACTACAAATTGAGGATGACACATTTCTCCAGAGAACAAGTGGAAGCAGGCCGACTGGGTTTGGCAAAATGTCAAGCTTAGCTCATTATATTCATGATTTAGGCAGTGCTAAGATCTTGATTTACCATAGGCAGTTGAGCAACAATGGAGAAGCCATTGTTTACTTCTTTAAATGTTTGTCTAGGGTTTTAGGTGGACATGATCTTCCATGGCAAAAGGAAAAGATCATTTTAATAGAGAGGTTAACTGCCATAGATATATTTGGGGATTATGTGAATAAGCAGGCCTCTAGGGCCTATTACTTTTTGTCTTACACTTCTTATGCATTAGCATGTGGTGTTAAGGAGCCCAAATGTCTGGAGGGCTATGGAAAACACAAGCTCATAAGGTTTCGAGAGCCACCCATGATTGCATCAGGCCACACAATCCAAGAAGAAGAACACGTGGAGATAGCTGAAGACAAGGATACCCCTCCCAGACAAGGATACCCCTCCCAGACAAGCAACAGAGGCAAGCATTGATAAACAGACAGTCGACATCAAGCCAACAAGGAAGAAAAAGAGTCCAATCAAGTTCAAAAAGAGAGTTCCGACTGGCAGGCCCTGGGAGTAATAGGATTTAGTCACAGCACAAACATTATGTTGAAGTTGAACTGATTTGTACAAAGTCTTTGATCCTCATCGGTTCCTTGTCCGTACAGACGATCAGTACCCTTTTGCATTTTTTCCATCACCGTACGACACTTCAGTACTCTTCCCACACTCAGTAGCTTCTAAAAGCGTTTGACACTCAGTACCTTATTTGTAAGGATCAATAGTGTGTCTAGCATAAGTAGTATTGATTGAATTTTTTGTGTGTAGCTCATGGATGTATTGATGCTTGTTAATATAGATCACATGTTTCACAAAAGAAATACTTTTGATGGAGTCTCAAAACATATAGGCATAATACCAAGAGTCACTTGTTCCACAGAATAAAAATCTATTGATTGAGTTTGAAAACATGTGGACATAACACCAATAAGTTACAAACTGCTATTCATGTTTACTTGTCCATTTATGGTTTCTAAATATCTTCGAATCCCTCCATTGTCTATGTCTCTCTGCTGCCATTGAATTGTCCAAAGTTTGTCTTCGTCTTTGCTTTTGGGCTAGAATAAAAGAAAGCTTGACTTTGGAACTAGCAACTTTTCTTTTAGCATGCAGCCTCTGTAGAATGCCTCGATAAAACCATTGGAAGACTTCCTTCAGACTATTTGCCTTTTGACTCCCTCCATAGTGTTATGTGTGTCTGAAAAATGCATTACGTGCCATGTAGTGAGACTTCTCCATGCCTTGGGTAGACCAAACTACTGGGCATCCATACTTTTTGACAAAATAGGAAAGGTGGTTGTAGATGATATGCTGTTTTCACAGAGACATAAGAATGCATAGTAAGTTATAAAAAAAAAGAGGATCACACTTAAGTAAAAGAAGAAGACATCACTTTACCATGTAGTGAGTTATATTGCAGGCTATCCACGCGTCTTTCATTGACTTCCCAAAATGTTTAATTGCCTCTTCAAAGTTCTTGTAATCACTCTTTGTCCATGTTACATTGTCATAGAACATGAAGAGTTGATCAAGAGCCCTCCACACCTCTGCCTTCACATTTCGTGCTTCCCCATCTGCCTCATGATCTTTCACGGCATTATGGACTTGCTTCCACAATTCATAATTAATCCTTGAAACTGTTCTACCTTGCCTTACTTGCTTACTACTGTGTTTGGGTCGAGACAAGAATCTTCTTGCCTTAACACCACCAATAGAGGGCTTGATTGGTACCTCCTTGCCGTTGGTAGAATTTTTAAAATCCTTTGTGATATGAATATCACCTCCATGCAAACCTATATCGGATAACACTTTTTCCAATGCTTGAAGAGCATCCTTTCTATTTTTTTCGGGACGGAGTTTCCAAGCAAATCCAATATACAAAAATACCAATTTCTCAATAATTCGACATAGAGCATGCAATGTGCATATGTGAACATTACATAGTGGAATGTCAAGAATGGCCTTGAAGTCAGGGTCAACTTTATCTCTATTAGGTGCTCTCTTCCACCATTTGGAATCCATTACTTGAGCTGATTCTTTGCAGTAAAGACAAGGAGACTTTGAGTTACCTCCTTTACTAACGTTATACATGCACTTAAGTGTTTTAAGATCCCCCGCCATGTGCCACTCTACTTGAAAATCACCTTTTCCTGCAACATGGAGATTCTCTCCTTGCACTTGTCTTTTAATTATTCTTGGTATTTCCGTGTGGTGAAACACCCAATCTAGTGTTTCATGGTCTTCTGTCTTCACCTGTGATTATAGAAAACAAAAGTCTTACTATAAAAGATTTGAAAACATTGACTAAAATCAAGTACGAAACAAAAAATGATCATACCTGGAACGAGCCTAACCACCATATGTGTTTCTCCGACTGCACACTAAAATACTTCAAACTCGCTTCAGTCAATGATGTATCAAGTGCTCCATTCATCAATGTAATAGTAATCCTTTCCATTTTCTTTTCCTTTACAACCTCACACTCATCCAGTTTGATAACAAATTTCAAAATGCCTTTGCACTCCTCAAATGTTATTCCATAAAACTCGACCATTCTTCTTTGAAGTTGTTGTAGATCTACAAATATATTGTTCCAAGGGTCATACACAGTGGTTCCTTTACCACCATGAAATATTTCTTCAATATGGATATATTGTCCAATAAACTCATCTATACTTTCATTCAAATGACCTCTTATCCTCCACACGGTTGCTGGATTTGGCAGTAAAACTCGTTTAATCCTTTGATCTCTCAAAGTTGAGGAGATCGCATGGAAAATCGAACTATATCCCTTCCTGCTAACTCCACTAACATCAAGAGCCTCTTGGATTGTAGTACCATTAACTTGATTATTAGATATAAAGTCCTCTACAACATTGCGTTTGATTGTTTTGTATGTTTTTTCTTCAATCAAACCTTTTGCTACACCACAAGAAAGCAATCCTTTCATTTGTTTAACTGGAAGAAGGTTGGGATCCATATTTTCTTTTGCAGGCTCCAATAGTTTCCTATAGTAACAACACAATATGCCTATATTATTCAACACTTCCAATCTTGTTTTGCGTTAATGGACAAAATAGATATAGTCATTTGAGAGCCTTTTTGAGTATAAAAAATGAAAAATTACAAACTAGCCTTGCTTCGTGAATTCTTCGCTTGCATCCACCAGTCCCAGCCTTCAAATTTGCAATGTTTTTAATCTTCATGCTTCCTTGTCTGTCTCCAAGCACGGTTCTCTTCCTTCTTGCTCTTGTCAACTCTTTTTTACTCTTTGAATGCTCCTCAATTTCATTCTGCAACTGCTGCTCCAATTTTGCACGAATGGCTATCTCTTGCATCTTGGCCCCCTTTTCTTGTAGGTACATCATTTTATATGTTTCTGCAAATGCAGAACTGTGCTGAAATATAACCAAGAAGTCCATTTTGTCCATCGCCCGCAAACCTCAGTAGTGTGGTTGGATTGACAAATGGAGGTGTAGAGTTTTTTACTAGACATTTTGGATATATGCTTCCATCACACCATAAGTCAATATATTGAAGCCCTTCTCTTCTCATATTTTCCCGTTGTTGAGCACTCAGCACCGTATCCTTTCGTCTTTTTTGTGCTGGAGCATATTGTTCTTCTAAGTCGATGTGAAGATGGTGTAATCGCTTCTTCTGAGATTGTGACTCACTAGTATCGGCCATTTTTTGTGCTTCTGAGGTTGCAAAGTTTGCTTGTTAATCTCATAGTCTTTTTGTAACATGAATCGTGGAAGTGTGGCGGTATCCATGCAATCATTAAGTTCAGTGATGGATTCTTTATGAGAGGCCTGCACACATCATCAAAAGAGATGCGGAATCTTCAGGAAACAAAAAAAACTAAGGAGATATTTAATGCAAAATCATGTTAGTTAGACAAAAGATTATCTTATTCCTTCTGAACTGACAGTTCGGTAGTCCTTACTGACAGTTTTGAGCCATGTTTCTGTATTTTATTATTTTGGAGGTCTTTTAGGAGAGAAATAAATCAAAAAATAGTGAATTTCTTACAGGGCCCCAAAATGAGCTCCCTTTTTCCCTAATGCTTATAATGCATTCGATCCATTAATATGCCTTACATCCATAAATGGCATATGGACTTGTGTATCACTAACTTACAGTTTGTTTGATGCATTGGCATGCTTTGTTGGCTTGTCCAGCATCTCTTTGCCTCTACTCCACTCTTGTTTTAAGTTAGAGACTCCATCTTGGATCTACTTGCTCCCAAAGCATCGAGCTTATCAACCATGAAGTAAAATATTTGATGCATGTGTGGTCCACCAAGTTCTCATGCCTTTCCAAGGTTAGGTTATCATTTCTATCCATTTGGTAACAAAGCTTCTACATAAAGTACAAGATAACATTCATGTCTTCTCCAACTTTAGGTACCTCCAACACATTGACATCCTCATGTGCTGCTTCATTAACATTGCTTTCTTCATGCATAACTTCATGTACTTCCAAGTGAAAAGATTGATTTGCGAGTTTCTCCTCCTCCTTGCATCATTGGCACTTACTTCTCCATGCACGAGAGCCTCCTTAAAATTGCCCTTGTGTTTGAAATTTAGACCTCTTCCATGATAGACTATTTTCAGCTGAAAATGTAATTTGAGTGTAGAATCCTCAAATTGTTTAGGAATCCTTTGGTTTTTGGTTTGATGGAGAGGTATTAATGAGTACTACATACTCCCAAGAGGATCAAGATACTCCTTGTGTTTGAAGTTTAGACCTCTTCCATGATAGATTGTTTTCAGCTAAAAATTTAATTTGAGTGTAGAATCCTCAAATTTTTTAGGAATCCTTAGGTTTTTGGCTTGATGGAGAGGTATTAGTGAGTACTACATACTCCCAAGAGGATTCAATCAAAGTCAAAGTGTAAGTATATTCTATTTTGACTTTTCAAAAAAAGTAAACTATGTTGATGGTAATGAATCAAGGAGTTCAATGGCTCATCTCGAGGCTCCAAGGGAGTACTCTCCAGATATGTAAACACTTTGTCAAGATTCAAAGTAGGCTATGACTAAATTAGGGTTTGTACTTGTTGACCTTGTCAGTTGTTGGGATAGTAAACATTGTCAGAATTGGGAGTTTGACGACTCTAGACGTAGCTCTTAGAGAGAGTATTATAAGGCTATGAAAACACTCACAACATATCCCCATTCATTTCTAGCTGAATTGGGGTTTTGTGGTTTTGTAGAACATAGTTAAAGTGTCCCAAAATTTACCTATTGCAACCCAATTGCAATCGCCAATGTTCCAATGCTTCAAAAGTGTTGATATCCGGCAACCTTAGGCATGTATTTGAGCATCCCAAACTCAATCCATAAGCATCATATATGTACTTTGTAATTATTATTTTTTTGCATAAACTCCTTTGTATTTTCAAATCTCAAATCAAAAAGTGTATCCAATGTATCTAATACCAAGTGTCAACCCATGCACCTCATCATTTGTTAAATACCAAGAGTGATATGTCAAAGAAGTGCTCGTACTTGTCAATCTCCCGGGGCCAGGCCTTCTCACCCTTTTACCAAAGTTTAGAGTCTGATTGGAAAGGGTTGAGGCCACACCATGTACCTCATCTCCATCATCTATCCACTTTTCTAAAGTAATCACATGGACAAATGATTCAAGACACACTCCCCTTCAGCCTCTTCTCCTAATGCCAAAGGTACCCTTTTCAGATTGTAACTAGCTTCTTGGAATGGAAATAGTTTTATAATAATGAAAGGATAAGGTTTTGATCTCACTTACAATCCATAGCATGTACTCATGCTCAATTAATCATTTTATTCTGATATGGTATGAGCTCTTTGCTTTTAATAACTCCCACAAGTAATATGGTTAAAAAACCCCTTACTAATAGATCAAAATGACTAGCAAAGCTTATGACATATTTACAAATGCTTATGATATGCTTAGCAATGCATCATTTCATCAAATCTTGCCAAAATTACTAGTAGAAACCTCTTCCAAATGCATTCAAGAAAAGGGTTTGAGAAAATAGCATGTGAAAGAGTAATGGCTTGAGAAAGTTTTAGGGAAAATGAACATAAACTTGCCTTATGCATGAAGAAAGCCATAGATGGGGTTTGTGCATCAAGAAAGCGTCAAGAATATGAAAATGGTAAGATTATATCATAGCAACTCATCAATAGTCCATTTGAAGCACTAATGACAAGATTATGACCAAATCTTGAGGGATTTTTGAATGTATTCATATGAAGCCTCTTTGCTGCAAGCTTTATATAGCTAGGGTTTACATCCAACCAAGCAAGACTAGCACAAATCTTGCATAAGAAATGATGTATATGCTTCTAAATAGCCCTAAATCACTCACCAAGGTGTTATATGGTTGATAAACGTGCTTCCCAAGGCTTAACACACAGTTGGTGCTGATTCTTGACCCCTACCAATCTTGCATAAGAAATGATGTATATGCTTCTAAATAGCCCTAAATCACTCACCAAGGTGTTATATGGTTGATAAACTTGCTTCCCAAGGCTTAACACACAGTTGATGGTGCTGATTCTTGACCCCTACCAAGCTGAAAACAGCCCTTGCCCCCATTCTTTAGGGCTCATGTGCTATTTGACCCAAAGAAGCTTCAAAATTGCTAAATACACACATTATTAGCCTTCTCCAAGAAAACTTTGGCATATAGACAAGTTAGGGTTTGTGTAGGAGGCTAAAAAACGTGCATGAAATTTTTTACAAAAGAATAAAATCTTAAAATAGCATAAATGTGGCTCAAATTAACGGGCATTTTGCTCAAGAAGACTCCCAAACATAGCTAGAGTATACTTCTTGAATAAAATTAAGAAAATATACAAAACATTAGGGTTTGTAAGTTTTAAGAGAAATTAGGGTTTTCTTACACTAAACCTAGCAAGAAAAAGATCAAAGCATAGCCGTGATACCACTAAAAGAGAGGGGAATACTCATTGACTAGAGTTTACATGGTAGCACTCATGGAGGAGGACTCACTCATCTTCTCAAAGAGGAGAAGCCACCATAGCTATGGCTAGCAAGTTGTAATGGTAGCACTCATAGAGTAGGACTCACTCATCTTCTCAAAGAGGATAAGCCGCCATAGCTATGACTAGCAAGTTGTAATCATCATTAGAAAGTGATTATTTACATCATTGTTCTTTTTTTTTCACTTATATACATGACCAACCTTTCACACCACACTTAAAAGTGTCTATGGGCATGGCCATGGCCATGGGCATTCTATCTCCTAGCCCTTGACCCCTTGTACATACACTTATTCTTAGCCTTGGGTCCAAATAGAAATGAGACTCTTTTTCTTTATTACAAATCTTGTGGATAGTCCTTTGGAATAAAGACCTTTGCTACCTCAAAGAGATTTAAATATTAGAATCAAACACTTAAGCATGAGATCACTTTGCCAGCAAATTATAACTGCTATGAGTTTAGATTACTACAAGGGTCCTTCTCTCCAAAAGCATGAATATATAGAGCATGTACTCTATATGTACGATTATTAGCCTGATTATCTATAGCTTTTGTATAGCAAAGTTTGAATAGTACTTTGTTCCTTGCCCAAATTCATCTTGCAAGAATTTAGTCTCCAAGATTTCCAAACAAGATTTGTACCAAAATGTTATATCGACATGCTCGCATTGAAACTTTTTGTTAAGAATATTTAAGTAGTGAAACACATCTGCAATCAAATGCAAAAAGAATTGTATCTTGAAAGATGTTAAGTACCCATACAAGTCACATCTCTCACTCATTCAAATACCCCAAGAGCAGGCATAAGTTTAACAAGCCTTTGAGCTACCTTGCCACATGAAAACTAGCAAACATCATACACCTTTAATACCTCATGTGCATTGGCAAATGAAATACATTAGCAAGCTCTTTGAGTTCATTGTGTCTTTTTATAAGAGCTTCTTATCCATTTGTAAGATTTTCTAGCTCTCTTCTCAATAAGCTTGAAGATAGGAAAAGGCTCCAATGCATCCTTTGCTGCCAACATCTCACAATGGGTAATGTAATGTACCCCCACCAAATGAGACACCTCTTGAAAATTTGGTAATGAGACTAATCTTTGAAACAACGATGACCACTCTAGCCATGTGTGGAAAATCCAACCGACTTTGATTTTGGCAAGGGAAGCTCCAAAAGGTAAGCACAAAGGCTTACATGTAATGTATCAACAAACAGTAATAACTGAACCATTACTGTGAAAAGAGAATAGAGGGGAACACATGAGACACACCTAAACCACAATTTCTCTTTTTTCATCAACACACATCAAGTAGATAAGCTCCATATCTTTCCTTCATTGCACTCCACAAAACAGAGCACACTTTTCTAATGATAAGCTCACACTAAAATAACCTAAAGCTAATGTCCACACACTTGGCCATTATTGTCCACACACACACACACTATTAGACTAGCGTCCACATGCTACTGCTATCCACTAGATTCTGATGAGCTTGCATTCTCAAAACTCCCCCTCAAGCTCACCATATCCATCTCATATACTCCGTGCCTATCTCTAATGAAACTTCTCTTTACCAAGTGGTATGGTAAAGATATCAGTAACCTACTCTTTAGTCTTCACGTATGTCAACTCCATCTGTCTATCCAATACTTTCTCCTTGATGAAATGATAGTGGACCTCTATGTGTTTGTTTCTTGCATGATAAACCGGATTGCTTACAAGATGTATGCTGCTCATGTTGTCATAATGTATGACAACTTTCCCATCACATTGCTATCCCAAATCTTCGAGTAGCTTTTTTAGCTATATCACCCTACATGTAGCCATAGTTGCTCCTCTATACTCTACCTGTGTGCTAGATAAAGCAACCGTGGGTTTCTTTTTGCTACTCCAACTTACCACTACACTTCCCAATGTGAAAATATAGCCACTAGTAGATCTTCTCTCATAAGAACTACCTGCCCAATCTGCATCTGTATATATCCATGAACATCCATAGCTTTGCCATACTCATAAAAGAGTCCATAATGTACTGTACCTTTCACATATCTCAAGATTCTTCTCAATGGTCATGTATATTAGTAGTGGTCATTTGGAAGGTTTGTAAAGCTAAGAAGACAACACTAAGCATGATCCTCACCAAATCTTGTAATGAATATTTGTAGTGATGCCTATGTTTATTGCAATTTGTACAAGTACATTGAGGCTTAAAGTGTTGGAAATTGGGAGCCACTCCTCGGGATCTCACCATCCTAGTAGTATTCACGCCACTACGGACTTAACCTCCACCACTCTTATCCCTTCCAAGCCATGAAAAAGTGGTAGAGGAGGGATGATAATGGCCCTAGTCTTCTATTATTTTATGTATGATCTCGTTATCCTTGGCACTATACGTGTGATATGTAGACAGCCACACTGTTAAGCGGATTTTGAGAACCCCAAAGTGGATGAAACAATACTAGGATTTAGTGTAGATAGCTTTCAATGTATCATTAATGCCATGTTTTTCCTTTTGTAGGCAGCTAGTTACTATGAAACTCCTAGATTTGATGCATTCTTTTTGCTATGTTGTCACCATCTTTGTACATATAGCATGGTGTGACTGCATTATCGAAGGCATGAAGCTCAACACAGGATCGTATCCTGACTGGCATATCTCGGGAGAGCTTGGTACTAGCACATGACTTCTTCATCACATTAGGATTAAAAGATGGGTTATTTTTGCTAAAAGGCTTGGAATAATCCAATGGACACACTAGTGGCATGATGATGGTAATACATTGGTAATATGTTGATGCCATTAGCAGCAAATGTATTGAGGATCTCTATTGTGAGGCACTCATATGATTGAGACAAGATGAATGACCAAAGCATTAAAAATCCTAGACCTTTGATAGCCATTTTCCTTTGCATACATTGAAGCTTTAAGTTTTTGAAAAAGCAAATGGTAAAAGGATGGAATCCGATGGCAACTTTAATATAAAAAAATAATCCATTGACAAAACAGATATGATCACAGATTTCATAACTCAAAATTTCCATTCAATCCCTTGTTTCACAAAAACAGTACCACTCTGGACTCTCCGTTGGGACCAGCTGGTCAGCAACGAGATCCAGTAACAGATTACAATAATCATTTCGTCAACATACATATATATATCTTCCTCGACATACGTATGGGTGTCCTAAGCACTGCGAGCCCGTGCATCGCCTAGTCAGAACCCTCCAGGATCCTCCTTAGGTGTCCTGGTACTTCACTCAAGGACCGCTTCGTCGGCCATCGCCCATCGTACCGGAAGCACACCATTTTTCACCATACCCAGGCTGGTCAAGACGTGGGCAGGTTTTTGCCGTGTGAGCCGTCCCTCAAACACTCCTCGCCAGCTGTTGCAATCGAACTTCCCTTAGATAAATATATATGCCAAATGCTCCCTCCACTAGCATTCTGGCGTAAGAAGACATTCCTTTAAGAAAACAGGGTTTCTATGCAAGTTTTCAGTTTTGATTTTGTTTGAAAACCATGAATAATCTTAAATCCGTATCTCAATACTTCTAGATCTAGGTCTGAATTCTAAATAGAATTCCTCGAATTCTGTTAACTTGATCCTCAAATCAAAATCAAAAGTCTTAACTTAGTTTCAGATTCAGTGGGGAATTTGAGTACATTTTTCCTGAACTGGGCACATCATCATTGATTGAAATTGACGAAGGAATTAGGTCTTGGTCAATAGTCTGAATCAGAGTTTGGGTCTGGAAAGGTTCTTCCTAAACTATCTTTCTCGAAAGGTACTATTTCAATTTCTCTTTTTCTAAATTTCATTCGACGAATATTTGCTTACAGATTTCTAAAACAAGAATTTCTTATGAGGAATAAAATAATCATTTATCTCGATCTCCGACTTTGATAATTTAATTGAATTTTCTCATTACCATCTTAGTGAATATGAAACGGTATTTCTTCTCACAGATTATCTACTTATTCAATTTTTTTAATTTTCCAAAAATTTTAGGAAAACCCTTATTTAAATATAATCATTCTATATGCATCTATTTATGCATAAAATCTAATTATGATGAAAGTCACACTTTTATCATCATAAAAATCATTTATGATGAAAATCACTCTTTTTATATGAAAGAATTTCTTTTATGCATCCATTTATGCATAAAAATCATTTATGATGAAAATCACACTTTTAATATTAAAAAAATATCTTTTATGCATACAAATCAAAAATCACTCTTTTAATATAAAAGAATTTCTTTTATGCATCCATTTATGCATAAAAATCATTTATGATGAAAATCACACTTTTAATATAAAAAATATCTTTTATGCATATGTTTATGCATACAAATCATTTATGATAAAAATCACTCTTTTAATATAAAAGAATTTCTTTTATGCATCCATTTATGCATAAAAATCATTTATGATAAAAATCATAATTTTAATATAAAAAAATATCTTTTATGCATATGTTTATGCATACAAATCATTTATGATAAAAATCACTCTTTTAATATAAAAGAATTTCTTTTATGCATCCATTTATGCATAAAAATCATTTATGATGAAAATCACACTTTTAATATAAAAAAATATCTTTTATGCATACAAATCATTTATGATAAAAATCACTCTTTTAATATAAAAGAATTTCTTTTATGCATCCATTTATGCATAAAAATCATTTATGATGAAAATCATACTTTTATAATCAAAATAAAAATTTCAATATGCTTCCTTCTATACATAGAATTTAATTCTAAAGAGAGTAACATTTGTTTTTAATGCAAAATTTTTTAGTATGCATTTTTCTATACCTAGGATGAAAAATAACACTTTATGAATACATATACGATGGGAATTACTCTTTTTGAATAAAAAATTAAAACTTATTTTTCACAATTTTAGAAAAATTTTGCCATAACCTCCTTTGTATGGATGACCATTTTTCAAATTTTAACTCTCTAAAATTAATTAGAAGTTCACCAAGAGTATTTAAATCATTCTAATGTAAACATTTTCTACTTTATCAAAGAGAAACATTATGAGAAACTTGATTTTATCCATTAATCATTCATCTAGGATAAGAATGGTTGGATTTACTAAAGAAGAGAGGGGAATGCCTTTTTTCAATGAGGCATAACATCATATTCAATTTAGAGAAGACAAAAATCATAAAAAAACCATAAAATGGATAGAAAAGAGAAGAATCTTCAACTTACAAAGGAATTTGAGAGCTTTCCTTTGGCTTGATGGTTTTAGGGTTCTCCCACACATGTGAAATAGGTGCCTCCTTCATGAGCGGAATTCCCCCATACTGAGGTGTCAAAAATGCATCATTTCATCTAAATATCTCTCTTTTTTAACTATTAACCTTGTCCTTAGTCAACTCTTCATCTTATGTAAGTATTTACTCATTTTTGGGGGATTTTCCTTTTATTCTTCTATTTATCTCCTCCCTACATTTGGATGAATCTTATTGGTTCATAGGAACCTTAATTTAAAATTTCGAAAAAATCTTGACCCCAGGGATAATGCCTCTTGAACAGATTCTCTTGAACAGATTATACTTAATTTCTAATGCATCTTCTGAAAATCTTTTTGAACTTCTGTTTCAGGGAAACTTATTTTAATAAGATGAGGTATTTTTCTATCCAAAAATATTTAAAAACTGAATTACCACTCTCTAAAAGATTTTCTCTCTCTAGGCCAAAACTGGTAGAAACAAGATCTTTTATATTTCTGAAGAGGGATTTGATTACAGGGGAAGATGCTGGACATCTTGAGAGGTTGGGGAGGAATCTTACAAAGTTTCCCTCTTACTTGATAGTCCGCGATGACCAATGCCTAGCACACCTCCCCCCCTCAAGTGAATAATCTTTTGCACACCTAGACCCTATACCAAGTTTTCCTCTTTACTTGATAGTCCGCGACCAGTGCCTCAAGTCCCTAAACTCATAGTCCTTGACACTCTCTCTCTCTATGTGTCCAAGGCTACTACAAGTGCCTGTGACCTTGACTAAAGTTCTCACACACATCTACCACATGGCCTACATCATCGGTGGCTCTCTCAGAGGTGGTTTTACTCTGTTGGGGAAGGTTACATTGCGTTGTGGGGTTTCTCTCTCTCTCTCTCTCTCTCTCTCTCTCTCTCTCTCTCTCTCTCTCTCTCTCTCTCTCTCTCTCTCAGATTTTTACATGGCTCCTCACTCTTTGGAGCCTCACATCTTCTCTTGTCTTCAGTCTTCTTGTCGTGGCAGCTTCTCTTCACACATCCATGTCTTCCTCTTCTTTCAGTCTTCTTGTTGTGGCAGCTTCTCTTCACGCATCCATGTCTTCCGTCAATGCTTCCTCTAGCTTTTCTTCTTGGTGTGGATCTTCCTCTTGGAAAGAGATATTCTTTTTCTTTCATGGCTGGGGCCATGAGCTTGACCGTCAGTTCTTTTGGGCTTTTGATGTTTATCTTGTGTCATTATGCTATGCAAACCCAAATATATGTGGGAGGTCTTACCTCTTGCCTTATTCTGGACAAGGGTAGTGTCTGATCCCATTTTTACACTGATGTAATGTGCCCAATTTACATAATGCATATAGCATTAATTCTTATGCACATTCCCAAATGCAACTTTGGCTGTGAATAATCTTGAATTTGATTGTGATTTGCAGGCATTAACCAAGGGGTAAATGCAAAATGATGATTACCATAAATTTATCAGCATAATTTTACCATAAATTACATTAAATCAAGGGTAACCAATGGTTGGAGTATCAAACCATCTCTGAATTACAATCTGAAGTTATAGGGATCTGTATCAGATACCTAATGGTTAATTTGAACCCTCAATTGCACCAAAAAATAGTGATTAGCATTGATTAATATCTGATTAGCAAATTAATCCTCTGTTTTGTGTGCAAAAAACAAAGTATGCGGGGAGCCCAAATCTGAGGCCTTAGAGTTCAAATGAGCTCAAATCCTTTCAAGGCCATCAATAGCAATTAGTCTAGTAGAGGATTAAGCTAAGAAACACAAGATTTGACCAAACATTGAATGCTTAATCTCTGTTTTACCAAAGTCACCTGTAGATTTGATGAAGAGCTTGGATCTCACTGTAGACTTGATCAAATCAAATTCTGTCTTCACCAGCTTGTAGAGAACCCTTAAAAACCCCTAGGGCCAAGAGGAATTAGACCCATTTCATGTGATGAAGCAGATATTTCAATTTCTCCTCAGAAAAATGGTGCTTGTAAATTTGTGAAAATCCAGAGTTGTCGTAGGCAGTTTGGCACGCTGATTTGATGGGCTAGAGCACAACTGCGTTAGCTATCTATGGCTGAAGTGGCTTGAGCTAATGTTGCTCTTGGAGGGAGATCAAGCCCCTCCACTAGCTAGGGGTACAGTGCGCTACTTGAAAATAACTAAAAAAGTGATTATTTCCCTCCACTAGGGGTACAGTGCGCTACTTGAAAATAACTAAAAAGGTGATTATTTTCTAATCATCTACTAATCCTAATTATTTAGATAATGGGCTCATAAACTTGATGGATTCTAGGATAGGCTCTGATACCGTGTTAAAATTATAGCAATGTGATGAGCTATGGTGGATCAAATGCTAGAATCAACATCATTAACAAAGAGATTAGATGATAATTAACATGTGATTAGTGAGCAATTAGCTTAATGCATGCATGAATAATAAAAACCAGCAAATTCTCATTAGGCCAATGCCTCAATTTATAGAGTTTACATCCAAGCATCTAATCCCACTGATTTCTCCTTGATTCACTCCACCTCTTTTGCTTGATTCTCTCCACCTCTCCCAGAATATCTTCACAACTCCTAAATCTCCTCATGCCACCCTTCATTCTCTCCCAATAGATTATTCTCACCTTTTCACTCACATTTACAGATTCTCTTTTACAGCCTCTTGCTAAGGGCTTGTTCCCACACACACCCTATTCACTTGTATATTTCAACAGTTGGTGAATGCATTGTCAATGGGCATATTCATTAATGGCATTGCCACGCACAAAGATTGGATCATGGAGATACAAGAAGAGTATCTTTTGGATAAGGAAGTGGCATCATTATTGCATACATTACAACATGGTTCCCATGAAGAACTACCACATTACAACATGGTTCCCATGAAGAACTACCACATTACAAGCTTCATAATGGTCTCATTATTGCATACATTACAAGATAAGGAAGTGGCATCATTATTGCATACATTACAACATGGTTCCCATGAAGAACTACCACATTACAAGCTTCATAATGGTCTCATTTTCTATAAGGATAAGTCTACCTTGTGCCTACATCAAGCTGCAAGAAAAGGGTGTTGGAAGAAATGCATTCTTCTCCATTATCGGGGCACATGGGGCTACTTAAAAGCTTTGACAAATTGCAAAAAAGTTTTTATGGGAATGGGATGTGGAAGGATGTGCATGTTTTTGTGACTAGTTGTCTACTATGCGAATAAAATAAGGATCTCACACATAAGCCCAGTGGTTTGTTTCAACCATTTCCTATTCCTAAGGGAAAATAGACTCACATTTCTATGGACTTCATCACGGGGATACCTCACACAAGGAAGGGATGGGTATGGTTGTGGACCACATGACAAAAATGGCACAATTCAGGAGGGAGTACTTTTTTCTCCCCTAGATCTTGTTTCCTACATTAAGAAGCAATCATTTCATTAGAATATAGTTTTAGCACAAGATTATCAATTAAAGAATCCTAGATCTATATTTCAAAATATACTTTATGTCCCCATGAAATTGTACATACATGTGCTGGAATTAGGGTTAGGGTTGCAACAATGCACACACACAAGATAGAGAAGCTTGAGAGCACACAAACTCACTAGATTAGAATGAACAAATGTGTGCCAGGTACAAAAGATAAGCACACACCCCAAAATGAGTAGATAAGAGGGTGTACATACACACAAGGAAAAAAAACCTCCTAGTGAGGAAAAAAGTGTCCCGACGGTCCTAAGTGTGTTCACACACATCACTACCATATAATGCTACAAATCCCCCTTGGAGTGATAATGTGAACATGTACAAGGCATGGCCAATAAACATTGAAAAGGCAGTAAGCCCAAAGCTTTACGAAAAGTTTTGAACTTTTCACGAGGAAGAGCCTTGTGAATAAATCTGCCATGTTGTCATGCGTAGGCACGTAGACCAAGCTGATCTCTGCTCTGCAGAGAGTCTTTCCTCCCTGACAAAGTGGTAATGCACCTTAATGTGCTTAGTGCAAGGATGAAACACTAGGTTCCTCGCAACTGCTAATGCGCTCTGGCTGTTAGTGAAAATCGTAGTGCTAGACGATTGTCCAACACCCAAATTAGGCATAAGACGTTTGAGCCACACACACTCATTGATCTCTCTCTTCTTTTGAGCACCTGCAAAAAAGCAATATGAAACAATAGGGTAAAGTAAACTAATAGCAGTGCTTAATGAGACTAGGATAAGTCACATGGTATACCTTCTTATTGTTGTAGATAAATAAAAAGTCCTTTGAAATAGAACCTTCTGTCTCAAATAGAATGTCATTGCGCAATTGAGCTAGGGAGCAGCATTGTCTTAATGTGATATTGACTAGCACATCACCATTCTCAACAACATCAATATCAAGAAGTTTATTTTCTGCACCAAAAGAATCTTCATCTTGATCCATAGGGACTAGTTTTGTACCTAGCATTCGACTGCGCTTATAATAAAAAGAAAAAATGAAATTTTGTGATGCAACCATGTATTTCAGTTGCATAGAAGGTTGGACAACCTCACAAAACACTGAACTACATGTCTTCTTATCCCAACCTTTATCCAAAAATTGTGGCATGCATGCCAGACTTGTTGCTTTAACTGTGAACATTGTTTTTGAAACCTTCACTGGAAAGGTATTAAACAAGTCTACAAAAACTGTGAGAGGCATGCACAAAGAAATTTTTATTATCCTTGTGGCAATATTGGGCCTAAGAGCTTTCTGTACTTCTTTGAAAAGCTTGGCTCTATATGCCTCTGTAACACTAAAATGTGGGAGAGGCCAATCCACTGAATTCCATGCTGGAAGGTCTTGTTTTCTTAACACACCATGTGTGTTTGCATTGTCCAGCAACTGATAAAAATGATCAGTAAAAAATATACCGGATTGAGCTAGCTCTGTTGCACATCGACCTTCGTATTGTTGTTCTCCTATCGATCCATGCAAAACATCTATAAATCCCAGAATACAATCGATGTTTTGCCATGTCTCATACGATGAAGGGTATAAATCTGAAATAAAATAACACAAGAATATCAATAAGCAAAGAAAGAAAGCTTTGTCTTAAAAATCCATGCACCTCATAAAAAACAAAACCACAATAGAAAAATATACAATTAGGCCTGTGTTGCGGAAGATCATTTGGATAGTCTCGCAAGACAAGTTCTTTATGCATGTACACATGCTGAATCAAAACTTCTTTCACCGATATCTTTCCTCTGGTGATTTTAAAATCTCGTACTCTTCCCTTCCATGATGCCAAGAAAATATTTTTTGTCTGGGGTCTCTTTCTTTTACTAGGTTGCATGAGCACCCATGCTCCTTTCGAAACAGTAAACCTTTCCCAAGTTCCTTCCGTTTTGACTGTACTTGAATTCTCTACCGAAGAAATAGAAGAAGCAGGTCGACGGGGTAAGGATGTGTGGTATAATTCTGCCTTCATAGCATTATCATCCACAGAGCGTCTTCCACAAGAACGACCATAGTTTTTATTCACCATGGATACCTTGTGAATCTGTAACCACAGCAAAGTAATGTAAACAAGATAACAAAGTGAAGTTTCAAGTAAGAGAAAGTAGGCAGACAGATAGTTGACAAGAAACATCTTACTCTAAGCCAAACTGGATCAAGGGAGCAGTTTTGGAAAAGAAGAGGTTACTGCACAATGAGGTAGTGGTGTAGAATGGTAGACCTTTCGAAGGAAAGGCAGCACAACAATTCAAAGTTCAAAGGGAGGTGGAAGCGGGAAGGCCCTTGTCAGAGAAAATGTCAGACTAGATTCTATCTTCATGTCCAAAGATCTTGTGAGAATAAAAAACCAATCTCCACATTAATGTAGCACGCTTGTACCTACATAAAATATTGTTTCTTTTATCTATTTTCTTTTATTTTTGTGAATTTTCAACGTTACGTTGGCCCTCTGTTCATTGGTTGAGAGCTTATTTTTCCAAACCGTAAAAGGCCCCAAAATGAGCTCCCTTTTTCCCTAATGTTTAGCTCCCTTTTGATTTGGTTTGATCTAGGAGAGAGGAGAGATAAAAATATCACAATATTTTTGAGTTAAAAACTCCACCACATGTGTGAAATAGGTGCCTCCTTGAAGAGCCCCCTTCTCCTTACCAAGGTATCAAAAATGTATCATTATACCCAAAATATCTCATTTTTTTAGTAATATCTCATAGTTTTTTACTAATAAACCTTGTACTCATTCAACTCTTCATCTTATGTGGGCATTTACTCATTTTTGGGTATTTTTCTTTTATAAATTAGATTTATCTCCTCCCCACACTTGGATTGATCTTATTGGCCCATTGGAACCTTAATTGGACCATAATCTTTTTTTTTTGAAAATCTAGACCCTTAGGCTAAGGTCCTTTATACCTATTTTCAATTAATTCCAATTGCACATTGGAAAGTTCTTTTTGAATTTTTGTTTCAGGGGAAACCATTTTAGACACTAGGAGGATTTTTACATCTAAAAATATCTCAATTTCGGATTACCTCCCTCTAGACATTTTCTCTCTCTAGGCCAAAACAGGGCAAAATAGGATCTTTTTTTAATTTCAGAGAGGGGAATAATTATAAGATCAGAAGGGAAGGTTCTTACACCTGTACACCTCAAAAGCTGGAAGGGAGGAATCTTACATCTACCCCACTTAAAAAACACGAGATGTCCTCATCTTGCAGCTGAAGGACAACTCTTTCCCTTAAGATCCAACTGATTCTAGGGTTCCTTATAGTCTGGTCAACCCAACAAAATCCTGGGATAAAGATCCCTTCATATAGAACTCATTATCAGATAACAATTCATTCAGAACATATCATTCATATCCTTAACACAATAATGGTCCATTAGACCGAAAATTCCATCTGAATATTCCTCCACGGGAATTTCAGTTATACAGGTTCTCAATTTGTCATCCCTTGATTTGAGCCACTGGGTCAAAGGTCAAACAGCAGTAATCTATCAACACAATCCACTAATCTCGTAGTGATTTACTGAAGTCATTGTCACTATTCCAGTTATTAACATCATTACTGGGATTCGTCCCATTCATCCTCATTGTAAGGTTTCCCCCTTCCAAAAATAGGGGAAACACTTAAGATAGTCCACTAAGTCTTATCTTGAGAAAAATTTCCTATTCATCGACACCTTGACCCTGTAGAGATTCAAGGATACGATTCATAGGTATGACCTAGTTCTATCCTGCAGGGGGAGCGCGATTTTCTAAACATCAAATCACCCATAGGGCAATTGATCATAAATTCGACAACTACTAGACTTGATTCCTAGAGACAATGCTTTTTTCCTCATCTTATGCAAGGCACAGCCCGCTGGCCTAGTCTTCTAGAATAGAGTTACCCAAGAACCTAATTATCTAGCGTAGGGCTTTCACTTAATTTGTTGGAAAGCTACCCGACTAATCGGGTCCACCCGTCCGTAGGATGGTGCCGTCGGGGCATTCCATCCTCCCACTTTCCACCCTACTCACGCATTTGTTTTCTAATTAATCCTACCACACTATTTAACATAAATAAACATATTCCTTAATTAAGGTCCTTTTCACAAGGTTTGTTAAAACAGCCTTTTTACACAATGCAATCATGCCAAAGACAAGATATATTTATATAAAAAGTTTATACATGAGTCAATTCCATATAAGCCAAACTGGCTCTCTTATTCTTTTCCTTTATTCTGCCGATGATGTAGAATTCGTCCTTCCAGCCTCTACATACTGGGCAAAACCCTACGGGACCATACACCTCATCGTCGGCCGTTGGCGAGGACTCAAGCCGGCCTGTCGCCCTCTCAGGCTCCATCGTTTGATCCTCCCGCCCCTCAGAGGGATGTCTGCACACTAGGGTGGGCTTATTTACCGCACTAGCCTGGGCCCTCAGGACTAGGCAGCCTCATAATCTCTCACCTCAATCGGCGATCCTTATTTCTCCCAATGGTATGAGGGATACCTTGGGCCATTCCCGGGCTTTGCTAACGACGCCGCTCGGCTACACAAGCACGGAACGGAGTTAGCGTTGAAGCCAAAAAAAATCTTGAATTCTAAAGATAACAACTTCAAAGCAATTTATTTAAATAGAGCATTCACAATTCGTGAAGAGAAGAATTTCAATGCAATTTATCGAATACAGCATCACATAATTCGTAACTTCATACAATTTTTATGTCATTATTTTAAAAGGAAAAGATACCATTCATTAACGCTAATTTAAGGAAAATCTCTTCTTTTAAAAAATTAACCAAGCTAACCTGGCCACCATTTCCTTGAGGAGCTTGAAAAGGGAGGGCTGGAGCCGCGTTGGGAGCATCTTCCCCCATCTCGTTGTTACGTACTCCTCTTGAGGCAATATTTTGACATCTCCGAGAAGAGGCCATCTTAGGCGTCGCCTTGTAGAGCTCGCTGCTGCGATCGAAGTGCTCACCGTATGAGCAAAAGAGTATGACGCACGAACCCTTGCTTAAGGCAAAAAACCCTTATTAAAGTCTACGCAAATGGGGGGGATTGTGAGATGTCCTTAAGGGAAAAAATGTGGGAGGGCTGGGAGGGCTGCTGTAAGTCTATTCATACCGGGGGGGAGGGGGGGAGAAGAGTTAAGGACACTGCCATCGTACGGGCATCCTAGTAAGTGTGTACGGACCAAATTTTGGGACGAGGTACCCAAATTTGGGACGCTCGTCTCGATTTGCGTGCCGGACCGCCCCGGGGGCGAAATTTTTTTTTTTGTCGGAGAGGTTATCCTAGTCGTAGGGGTTCAAACCGTTCGTCAATCGGACGCCCAGTCGTGCATTTATTAAGGTTTAAAGGTCGCCGTTTTTTAACTAAAATGACTGAAATTTGCGTATAGGCTTGATCCGGTGTCCGTTTTGGATGCTGTAAAAATCCTATATTAGGGTAAAATCGCACGTAGATTCCAAATTTGGGCTCAAAATTTGAAGATTCTAAGTAAAAATGACTCAAATAATAAAATCATTATTTTTTATACCATAAAAACTCATAATTACATGGACATTTCTTTATTAGTGAAGACGGGTATGTTACATCCTTCCCCCCTTAAAGAAATCGAGATGTCCTCATCTCGTCTCATGAATTGGGGATAATCCTTTAAGAGTGTAGCTTCATCTTCCCAAGTTGCATCGTCTTCAGGGTAATCTTTCCACTGTACTAGATGTTCTACAAGAGTTCTATTTCGGAGTTGCCTCTCCCTAGAATCTATGATGCTACTGGGCTGTAATTCAAGGACTCCTTGAGTAGGGATTACAACTTGTTCATCATCAACAATATGATCGAGACTGGGGACATATGGTTTTAACAAACTTACATGAAATACATTATGGACTTTGATATGGGCTGGGAGTTGGAGTTTATAGGCACTTTTACCTAGACACTTGATAACTGTATAGGGACCACAAGTAGTCCATGGCTCTCTTATATGGATCTGTTGATTGATCTTGCTGATCTTCAACAAGGATTCCATCTTGATTTTTATATGAGTAGATGCATGCAAAAACAAGATGTCAACTTCCAAACTTCATAAGCTCATCAGCAATATCAAAGAGGCTGCAAAGAACCCACACATTCTAGAGAAAGCAAAATTAACGTCAAGTATGGATTCCTAAGGAAGTCTTGTTGAATCTTGGATATCACACAACAAGTCGGGTATTGATTCTCAATAACACCAAATAGCCTTAACTATCCAACTCTTCTAGATCGCAATAGATTGGGAGCAATCAAATCATCAAAAATCTGAGAAACCAACCAAGGTACCCTAGAATGATAGACATCTTCTAGCACAACCATTTCCATCATTTGTCTCAACAAAAATGCAACAACAATGGAAAATTAAAGCAAAGCCAGTTGATCTACACAAGGGGAAATAAAAGATTCTCCATCAACTGTCACTCTAGGAGGATATGGTCATTAAAAGCTTCATTACAAAACTACCCTTTACCTCAACCTCACCTTTCTGAGGAAAGATTGAATATGATGACTACTTTGAAAAAATCATCTTGAAGAACAGGCTATTCCCTAACCCTTCCAATTAACGAATGGCCAAAACCAAGAATAGGGAAGGGGAACTCATTAATTCACACCTCCCTTGAGTCTCTTGAAGCCCAAAATGTGGTAGAGAGGTCTACAATTTCCATTTGAGCTTACTCATTGTATTATTTGTTTAATCTTTGTGTTTGTTCTAGTTTTTGTCTTGTCGTGCATGCTAGACGAGGTGTGCATACAAGTTCAAGTTGTGTCGCTTGTGCCAATGCATAGGGACAAGAAAAAGAATCCAAAAAATGGCACTTCTTTGTATGGAGAAGGGAGGAGCTATTTTATTAACTTTTGTGCCACTATCTACATCATGCACGCACTTGCGCACTTTCACATTCCACACATAGCAATTTAACACATGCACGGTACACTTGTTGATTGAACCTCAACTCCGAAAACCATATCCCTTCTCATGCTCTTGCACTGTATATTATTTTAAATATATCATCAAGCATATAAGAAGATAGGTGCTCTCATCTTTCGAGCACATTTGACACTCTTTTTGCTTTCCACCTAGGCACATGCATGTGCACAAAATCAGTACCCTTGATAGTGACATCCAACTTTACCTCCAATAATATTTTCATCTAGCTATTCCCAAACTGTGATGACTATCTCTATAATAGCTTTTATGTTTTAAAACTCATGCACAAAAAAAACTCACTTAGTGTGTGTGTAGTTATTGCCTCATCATCAAGGGCCATTCCCTATTTATATATCTTTTTTGTACAACATGATTTGTTAAATCTTGTGAATCGCATATAAGCAGGTAGGTGCTTACACTTTTCAAGCGCATTACACATGCTTTACGATTTTTACCCTAGGCACTTGCATTTGCACAACGACTGCATCCTCATCAACAGCAAGCCATTCAACACTAATTTATAGCAGTAGCCTCATTAGCAAACAACCAATCTTGCCTTTGTTAAAGCATCCATAAATCATTGCCTTCCCCACAATAAACCACCAACCATGGCTAGGTCTGGGGATGGCCCTAGAACCAGGAAGGGGGAATGTTAACCCAAGGTTAACAGACACCACCTAAAACATGTTGTCAAGACCTTGTACACAATGGATAATGGAGAAGTCATCATCAACAAACGAGCTAAGAAGACACATGTGTTTTTGTAACTACAAGTCATGGAAAATGTCAGGGCTATTTCATGCTAATATTTTCACTACAATGAGATTTCTATGCGATTATAGCATTGAAATACCACTCTATTGGGTTTGATATTTGGTTGCCATAATTGTTCCTGAGCAAAAATCTGTTAAAAAAAAAGGTGGAGCAAATTGGGGAGTCATCACATGACTCCCCAGTCTTCCGAGCTTTTTCTTTAAGAAAACATAAGAGATAGTAATATAGTATAACTTGAAAACATAAAAGAAATAAGTGAACACAAAATGTTCTTTATTCATCGTAAATTGAAAGATTTATGCACAAGGCTAATGGTAAGGCCTTTGGATTTATGGGTTGCATTGAGATCCTCATCTCATGCATTATGATTATTATTGTCCTTTGCAGAGCTTCACCCTCTTCTCTCACATTTCCATTACTTTTCGCTTGCACATGGGCACCATTTGTAGTAACACAGTTTGTAGTAACATGATCCTAAAACATAACAAAACTAACACAAGCAAAACTCAGTTTTGAAAAAACAAACAGGTTATGGTTTTAGGAATTACTTACTTACCATGCTTGCACCCTTTTAAAGAGATTCCAAACCTCGTTGTAATGCAAAATTATATTCATCCTACATAGGGGTGGTGTACTGCTTCAAGCTATAGACATACAAAAAAAATGAACATTGATTTTATGTTATTTTAAGGTAACCGTTTTTCTTAAAAGATAAGATACAATTCAAGACAATATACTTATAATGGATTCGAATGCTGGTTGATATGATTTTAAAATTTTGGTTGAGAATTGATGAGTTGATTTGGATTCTGATCGAAAAATGATGATTCCTGAATTTTGGTTGAAAGGTGATAAGTTGAACAAAACCACAATGAGTGTAACATACCCATCTTCACTAATAAAGAAATGTCCATGTAATTATGAGTTTTTATGGTATAAAAATCAATGATTTTATTATTTGAGTCATTTCTACTTAGAATCTTCAAATTCTGAGCCCAAATTTGAAATCTGCGTGCAATTTTACCCTAATATAGGATTTTACATCATCCAAAACGGACACCGGATCAAGCCTATACGCAAATTTCAGTCATTTTAGTTAAAAAACGACGACCTTTAAACCTTAATAAATGCACGACCGGGCGTCTGATTGACGAACGGTCTGAACCCCTACGACCAAGAGAACCTCCTGGAAAAAAAAATTTCGCCCCTTGGGGCGGTCCGACACGCAAATCGAGGCAAGCGTCCCGAATTCGGGTACCCCACCCCAAAATTTGGTCCGTACACACTTACTAGGACGCCCGTACGATGGCCGCCCAAGAACCAAAGGACGGCCGTCCACTATGTGGTCCACATGTACCCTTACGTGGACACCCATGCTGCCCCAGACTAGATAAGGTACATGCGTACCACTCCTTTCCTGGACAACCGACACCGTATCTTTCCCCTAGACCCATGCAGGCCACTGATCCATAGCCTTTGAAGGTACACCATCCTTTCGTCCTTGCTTTGTGCAGTGCCCGTACCCTCACCTCTCAGCTATATAAACCCTCGGGGTGCTCCACAGACGGCATACATCTCTGTGCTGCGTATGCCCTGTTGTACCATCGTCCGTACCACCGTCTATCCCTGCGCAGCGTACTTGCTGTAGTACAGCCGCCCCTTGTTGCAGCCACCCTCTCACACCCCCCTCATTTGCCTCTTTTCAGATAGGCCAATTTTCCTCCATTCCCCTCTTGCTAGGAGGCAGTGTTCTTAACTCTTCTCCCCCCCATCTGAATAGACTTAAAGCAGCCCTCCCAGCCCTCTCCATGTTTTTGCCCTTAAGGACATCTCACAATTCCCCCTGCCCCCCCATTTGCGTAGACTTTAATAGGGTTTTTTGCCTTAAGCAAGGGTTCGTGCGTCATACTCTTTTGCTCATACGGTGAGCAAACGAGATCAGAATTCAGATCCGACTGAAGCCTTTCGATCGCAGCAGCAAGCTCTACAAGGCGACGCCTAAGATGGCCTCTTTTCGGAGACGTAAAAATATCGCCTCAAGAGGAGCACGTAACAACGAGATGGGGGAAGATGCCCCCATCGCGGCTCCAGCCCTCCCTTTTCAAGCTCCTCAAGGAAATGGTGGCCAGGTTAGCTTGGTTAATTTTTTAAAAGAAGAGATTTTTCTTAAATTAGTGTTAATGAATGGTATCTTTTCCTTTTAAAATGATGACATAAAAATTGTATGAAGTTGCGAATTATGTGATGCTGTATTCGATAAATTGCATTGAAATTCTTCTCTTCACGAATTGTGAATGCTCTATTTAAATAAATTGCTTTGAAGTTATTATCTTTAGAATTCAAGATTTTTTTTGGATTCAACGCTAACTCCGTTCCATGCTTGTGTAGCCGGGCGGCATCGTTAGCAAAGCCCGGGAATGGCCCAAGGTATCCCTCATACCATTGGGAGAAATAAGGATCGCCGATTGAGGCGAGAGATTATGAGGCTGCCTAGTTCTAAGGGCCCAGGCTAGTGCGGTAAATAAGCCCACGCTAGTGTGCAGACATCCCTCTGAGGGGCGAGAGGATCAAGCGATGGAGCCTGAGAGGGCGACAGGTCAGCTTGAGTCCTCGCCAGCGGCCGACGATGAGGTGTATGGTCCCGTAGGGTTTTGCCCAGCATGTAGAAGCTGGAAGGCCGAATTCTAAATCATCGGCAGAATAAAGGAAAAGAATAAGAGAGCCAGTTTGGCTTATATGGAATTGACTCATGTATAAACTTTTTATATAAATATATCTTGTCTTTGGCATGATTGCATTGTGTAAAAAGGCTGTTTTAACAAACCTTGTGAAAAGGACCTTAATTAAGGAATATGTTTATTTATGTTAAACAGTGTGGTAGGATTAATTAGAAAACAAATTGATGCATGAGTAGGGTGGAAAGTGGGAGGATGGAATGCCCCAACGGCACCATCCTATGGACGGGTGGACTCGATTAGTTGGGTAGCTTTCCAATAGATTAAGTGAAAGCCCTACGCTAGATAATTAGGTTCTTGGGCAACTCTATTCTAGAAGACTAGGCCAGCGACGACTGTGCCTTGCATAAGATGAGGAAAAAAGCGTTGTCTCTAGGAGTCAAGTCTTGTAGTTACCCAATTTATGATCAATTGCCCTATGGGTGATTTGATGTTTAGAAAATCGCGCTCCCCCTGTGGGATAGAACTAGGTCATACCTATGAATCGTATCCTTGAATCTCTACAGGGTCAAGGTGTCGATGAATAGGAAATTTTTTCCAAGATAAGACTTAGTGGACTATCTTAAGTGTTTCCCCTATTTTTGGAAGAGGGAAACCTTACAATTGGTATCAGAGCTAGTTTAGCTCCTAGGAATTGCCATTTAAGGACTGTTTTGTAATAATTGTTTTACCTAACATAATGCTAACTAGTAAAAACATCCTACTAAAACAAATAAGTTGAATTGATGTTTGAATGATTGTAGGAAGAGGAAGATGCCTACTCCAAGTTTCTAGTTTTCCAATGCATCTTCGAGACTGCTAGTCACTCCTCGAATTTTGAGTTCCGCGACACCATGGTGCAGATATTAGAGAAGATATCCCTCTCTCATTTCTCTCGTATTCAAAGAGGATGGGGTAGAGATTTCTGGAGTCGTGGGCCGAGATACTTCTAACATCTTCTCAAGGGAACACGTAAGGGTCAGCAAGTTTTCTTAGTCAAGCTCAACAAAACCATTGAACCCAATATGGAGACAGAACCCCCTTGGCTCCAAGAATTCTCTGACATCTTCCCTGATGAGCTTACAGGGTTACCGCCTCCTCGTGAAGTCGATCATGAAATCGAGGTGATCCCTGGAGCTCAACCTGTCTCAAAAACTCCCTATAAAATGTCCCTTCCTGAAGCCATTGAACTTAAGGAGCAACTTTCCCAACTCATTGAACAAGGATTTGTACGCCCCAGTAGCTCTCCTTGGGGAGCACCTGTTCTTTTCCAAAAAAAGAAGGACGGAACTCTCCGCCTCTGCATAGATTATCGAGGGCTAAATCAAGTCACTGTCAAGAATAAATATCCTATCCCTCGCATCGACGAACTTCTTGACAGGCTTCATGGGGCCAAAGTCTTCTTAAAAATAGATTTGAGGTCTGGTTACTATCAGATCAAAGTCAAGGAAGCAGATATACCCAAGAACTATTGACTTTACGGCAACTTCGGAGCTATTGATGCCACATCACCTTCAGACTTGCTTACTCCACATCAACATCTGACTTGTTGATTCAACATCAGCTTTCAGTCAACTGAATCTGACCTGCTGCCTCCCCATCCGACTTCGCACTTGCCGATTTAGCAATCTGCTTTTGGTAAGTTTACACATCCCTCTACCGACATTTGAAGTACCTTGACTCCCTTGCAAGTAATTCATGTGTTAGTAGATAAGTGTCAGATACACTTTAGTCTATATATTCCTTTGCTATGCAACATGTCCAAAACACCAATGAATTGTTTGGCATGTTGTTTATTGAGGACAAGTTGGATGGAACCAACTACCCCATGTGGGTATATATGATGCGTCATGTTCTAGTGGCCAAGAATCTGTGGGTATATGTATTTGGTGCTGACACTGGTCCTGGTAGGCCTGCATCTGCTGTGTTAGCACCTCCTCTAGATCTGTTGTTGGAACCAGTGACTCTGGTTCTCGTGGCAGTGTGTATAGCCTGCACATGTTCCTCCTACACTAAAAGAACTCAGATGGGATGCCAAAGATGCACAAGTGCATACACTTATTGCCCTCTCCTACAAATGGCAAGTTATTCCTCACATCAAATCTTGTTCCTCTGCTAAGAGCGCATGGGATGTCCTTGCCTCTCTATATCAAATCTGCAACAATAAAGCCCGAGTTGCCTATGAGTTGCCTATATTCGAAAAAAGGTTGACTTAAAGCATCTGATAATCTATGGATGCATTTCTGACCCATATCAAGTATCTACGCGAATAGCTCATCAATATTGATGAGGTTATTTCGAATAATTCTCTTATCTCTACCATTCTCAATGGCCTGCCTGAATCATATCAGGGATTTTCTACCACACTCCACCTCCTAATAAAGAACGATTTAGAATTGTATACCTTTAATGAGTTGGTGGCTCTCATGCTTTAAGAAGAGCAGTCTCATTCCAATCGATACAATATGCTTGCCTCTAATCAGGCATTTGCTGCCTCCCATCATGGTAAAGGCAAATCTGGGGCTCCATCTCGTGCTAAGTCTAAGGACCAAGCACCGGCCCAGTCAGATAACCCAAAATCCAAAGAGGAGCTAGCTAAGAAAAAGAAGAGATGCAATTACTGTTGAAAACCTGGTCATGTTTTAGAAGACTGTCAGAAGCAAAAGGAGAGTGAAAAAAAGAAGAAATCGGACTTGTTGCAACTACAAATGACAATGTATAGGAAGCCAATTTTGCACATGATGACTATACACTAACTGTAACATGCACGGATTTGTCTACCTCTTGTCTGTTCGTGTTAGACGCCGACTGGTACTTTGATTTTGGTACCACTAAGCACATTACTTCATGCAAGAAGTTGTTTTCTACCTTGGACGATGCTTTGTCAAGTGGAACAGTTTTGTGTTCTAACAATGCATCCTGTGCCATCAAAGGCATTGGCATTGTGGAATTGACTTCATGTTCTGGGGATCCTTATACTCTTGCTAACACCTTGTATGTACGAGGAATCCGAAAGAATCTCATTTCTATCTTAGCACTTGCCAAAGCTGGGTTGAAGATTCAGTTTTCTAATCATTGATGTTCCATTCATGACAGAACTACTTTAGATGCACTTCTCTTATCTAGTACACTACACAATGGCCTATACAAGCTTAACATGTATGAAAGGAGTATTGATCCTCATGCAGATGCCATGACTATTTCCACACCACAGATTCAGTGTGACACTGAGCTTTGGCATGCTTGGTTTAGACACTTAAATTTTCAATCTCTTCTGCTCTGCAGTTACAATGTCAAGCTATGGTACATAAGCTACCACCTATGTAGCTCCCCCGCAAGCATGTATGTGAGGAGTGTATACTCGAAAAGATGCATCACCAGTCCTTTCCTGAAAGATGGCATTGTTCATGTTACTCACCCACTACAACTAGTTCATAGTGATCTGTGTGGTTCTATGTGGGCTCTCTCTTTCGGTATGGACATCTATACTTCATGACTTTTATTAAAATGACTATACACACTTCTGCTGGGTGTATGGTCTGAAAGTCAAATTAGATGCCTTCTCCACTTTCTGTTAGTTTCTCCCTCTGCTGAAAATGCTTGCAATCATAAGCTTTTGACATTACATACCGACAGAGGGGGGGAATATTTGTGAAATGAGTTTACAGCTTTCATGTTGTCCCATGGCATCTCATTAGTGCACTACTCCTTATACACCATAGCAGAACGGTGTAGCTGAATGCGAAATTGGACACTTATGGATATGGCCAGATGTATGCTCAAAAGAAAGGATCTGCCATCTAGATTTTGGCTTGAAGCAGTCATGTGTGCCAATTATGTATTGAATTGGAATGGCAAAATTCTAGTCATCACTCATATGCATGTATTTGACTGTCTGGCTTATGTGCATGTCCAATTAGAGCCTTGAAATAGGCTATGCAGCTTGGAATGGCAAAATTCCAATCAGGCTTTGAAATGTATTTTTGTGGGGTATAGCAATGAAAGCAAAGGATATTAGCTGTATGTTCCATCTAGTCAAAAGCTGATTGTATCCCAGAGATGTCTTCTTTGATGACTTTGCATCTCAACCCATGCTTTCCTATCGGCTACAACCATCCATTGATGCTCTGGATGTATTTGATACATTTCTACCTTTGTTTGGTACTAGTTCTGGCTCTTCTGAGCCCCCGACTCATCCACTTGCTGCTACAGCTCATCAGCAAATTCATCAGTTCAAAAATATCCCTATTGCTTTTTGGATCAACAACCCTTTATTTTGGATTCCTTGGGTGATGCATTAATTGAAGAGGATGCAGTTATTTGTGATTCTTAGCAGATTATGCACTGGCTTCAGGCTACTTTATGTGATAGCAAGCTGTCTGAACCTTTGCCAGCAAGGACACGAGCTGCCTCTAGATATGCATCTCATTTTGTTGATGGAGCACTTGTCACTACTGCACTGAATAAGGAACCAATTTGTCACTTTGATGCTTTGGAGGAACTCTTGAGAGTTTTTAATAATTTTCTTTCCAACACATCAAGGCTTCAATGATAATGTTTCCCTTAATAATATATGGATAATAATATATGGATAATAATGTTTCCCTTAATAATATATGGATAGTGCCTGATATCTGTGTTATCCTATCCATGAGAGTCCTGTGATCCATCGGGTCAAGGGAGAGTTGTCTCTCACCATCTTCCATTTCCACAAAGACAAATACAACCCTCTTATTGGCTTCTTCCAAATCTTTTGTTTCTTTCATGTATTGTTCTGCAGATTTGCTGGGGGTCTATTCACTTCTTGATCCTTTTCTTTTCTAATACTGTTCTCTTCCTCCCGTCTAGCCTCTTGTTCTGCCCTTGCTCTTGTGTTAACTTCATGTGTAATCTCTACACTTTTTATTTTATCACGTGGACCTCTCGCTGGTGGAATCATCAGGAGAACTCTCATCTTTGGATCTATAAACTCTGCAAGGTGTAGAAGCTTTTCATACCGTCATCTAAGCCTCTTCAGTGTGTTTGTCTCCTTGGGCATTATTATCATCCTATGAGCATGGGCACTCACAACACATAGGTCATTGAAGTACTCTAGGAGAAAATCTTCAGTAGCCTCTTGTAAACAGAGCAAGGTTGTCCTCTTCCACCTTAGAGTTAGGTTCCACTGCTTAAAAATGGACCTGCACAGCCTCTGAAAAGGGAGCTTTGGAACACACAACTCTAAACACTTCTGAGCTTTCCTGATTTCCTTTAGAATGTAGAAGTTTTGGGAAAACCTTCTTGTTCTGGACTGTTTCAGAATGTGGATAGGATTTCCCTTTCTTGGCTTCTTCTGTGACGTAGCCTTTGCTGCCAGTCCAGGGCCCTTACCCTATCTCCTTCTTGCAGTAGCTTTTGTCCTCACATGAGCTATGAAAAAACCTGGAAAAAAGAGACATAACTCTCTCTCTCTCTCTCTCTCTCTCTCTCTCTCTCTCTCTCTCTCTCTCTCTCTCTCTCTCTCTCTCTCTCTCTCTCTCTCTCTCAATGTGTGCCTCTTAGGGTGCAATAGCTATTCCATTTAGCGTGCATTTGCATTATCGTTCCAGACCGCACACACATACTCCCTCCCTCTCTCTCTCAATCTCTCTCTGTGTGTGTGTATGTAGCTATGCCTCTATCACTATTTGTGCGGTTTGGTGCACTAGCGCACTTCCGTTAGCCTTGCAAGCGCCATATCGTGCCAAACCGCAAAAACCACTCTCTCGCTAGGTCTCTCTCTCTCTCTCTCTCTCTCTCTCTCTCTCTCTCTCTCTATGTGGTTGTACTGTATGTGTGTGTCTGTGTTGTATATGTTTCTGTGTGTGTGTGTGTGTGTGTGTGTGTGTGTGTGTGAGAGAGAGAGAGAGAGAGAGAAAGATTGTGTGTGTGTGTGTGTGCGTGCATGCATGTGCATGCGTGCATGCGTGTGTGTGTGTTTACATCAAAAGAAAAGCATACCAAAGCCGTCAGTAGCTTGTCCTGTTCGATGGACCGCTATCAGTGCCTTCTTGTGTTGCTAAACAAATCTCAGTCTCTCTCTCTCTCTCTCTCTCACGTGCACTGTTATACAAATAGAATTAAAAATGTGTCGTATTTAATATTCATAATTTACACGTGTGAATGGTCAACATCAAATGTGTAAGTTATTATTGTCACACATGGACAAATGTTGTAGCCTCTCTCTCTCTCACACGTGGACCCTTACAAATATATTAAAAAGAACAGCCTCACACATGTGAGTTATTTAAAGCTCACGCTACTATTAAACGGTTCTCATTTTAGAGAGAGAGAGAGAGAGAGAGAGAGAGAGAGGTATTAACAATGGTAGAATGAAACACGAGGGCATATATGACCAATGGTGAGAGAGAGAGAGAGAGAGAGAGAGAGAGAGAGAGAGAGAGAGAGAGAGAGAATCCACTCCCACGTAAGCAGGTAGCAATGGCTATAGGTAAGTTTGCTTGAGAGAGAGAGAGAGAGAGAGAGAGAGAGAGAGAGAGAGAGAGAGAGAGAATCCACTCCCACGTATGCAAGCAGCAATGGCTATAGGTAAGTTTGCTTGAGAGAGAGAGAGAGAGAGAGAGAGAGAGAGAGAGAGAGAGAGAGAGAGAGAGAGAATCCACTCCCACGTAAGCAAGCAGCAATGGCAATAGGTAAGTTTGCTCTCTCTCTCTCTCTCTCTCTCTCACACACACACACACACACACACACACACACACACACATAAACATATACAACACAGCCACACATACACTACACCCACAAAGAGAGAGAGAGAGAGAGAGAGAGAGAGAGTGGTTTGTGCAGTTTGGCATGATATGGCACTTGCAAGAGGAATGGGAGTGCGCTATCGCGCCAAATCGCACAAATATAGATAAAAGGGTTGCACGAGCGCTAATTTCTCCCAGTGATTTACTGATCAGAACAGAGAAGGCTTAAGCGAGAAGCCACGGCACTGGACGCAGAATTAAGTGCTGCAGGGAGGAGCGACATGCTGATGAAGGCTCCAAAGCTGTTGAGGACCACAAAGAAAAGGACTATTGACTTCACTATTGATGACCCTGAGGAAATTATGGCATGGATAGAGGAGCCACAGCTTGTGAGAGGATAGATAGAGGAGCCAGTATTTCGAACTGACGACCAAGATATGGGGGCAGATGAAGATGAACAGGAGAAAGTTGGTGCTGTTAATCTGGTGTCCTCTATTAAGAGGGATTTCGATTTCTCAATGGAGGCTAAGGAGGAGAAATGGCCAACTGGTGACACATAGAGATGCAAAGAAGAAGAAGAAGAAGAAGCAGCCAGTTCTTAGCAAGACGTGAAGGACAAAAAGAGGAAATTGTTGAGAGCAATGATCTTACATTAATTAATTGGAGATTTTTCGATTTTGTTTGTAACGCTGGAGCTGCTGATGACTTTCACATAATTGCTGAGATGTTTAGCAAGCCTTTGCCACCAGTAGAGTCAATTTTGGACCAGCATGTAGAGTACCTATCAAAACAGAGAGACGGTTTCAAAAAAGCAGTATCCAAAGGAAGGCCGCTGCTAAGGGATCAGGCTTATGTGCAATTGCTGGATTGTGCACCAAGCAAGAAGGCAAACAATTTTTTATACAAGAAGTACTAGCAACTCCCATCTTTCTACAAGCCTACTTGGTGTACCATGCACATGAGTTGTTGCAGGCTGCTGTATGAGCCATTGGGATTCCTCTGCTACTTGCACTGCCTCTATAAAGAGCTTCCTGAAAGAGGTGAAGAACTACTCTATGAAGATACTATTGAAGATGAGATTCCCCAGGAAGATGAGTTACCTTCTCAAGAGGCAGAAGTTGAGGAAGAGATACAGTTAGTACATGAGGAAGAGGAGGCCAAGACTATGGATATTGGTGCTCTTAAGACGTGCACCATATAGAGACCTCTGGATGTAGATCTCTATAAAGTGGACCAGTGTGGTCTATATTGTGGATAAAAAATGTTATGTGCTACTATCTAACATCCAAAATATTTTCAGTCTTAGGGAAGATTTTTCTCTATGTGCTATTACCAAATTGCAGGAAGAATGTAGTGGTTTTGTCTTAGAAGGAGAATTGGAGGAGAATTACAATAGTAAAGAGTGTCTCAGCATATGTTTGGGCAAAGCACAGAAGTTCAAAGATGATGGCTTTGCGCTAGGCAATAGGACCTTCATGGAGCTTCAGGCCAAATATGGCTATGATAAGTTGAATGACTCCACAAAGGAGTGGATGAACAGAGTAGGAGAAGATAGCAAAAGTTCTACTAACCTTTGGCAAGACCAAATGTTTAGGATAGATGAGACTCAGGTTCTCTCTCTCTCTCTCTCTCTCTCTCTCTCTCTCTCTCTCTCTCTCTCTCTCTCTCTCCATGTGTGTGTGTGTGTGTGTGTGTGTGTGTGTGTGTGTGTGTGTGTGTGAAGAAGTGATATGTAGATTTATGTTTCCTTAATTATTTTGTTTTGCAGAGTATGTTTGAATTCAATGACGAATTCTTACAGTGACTTAAAAGGGAGTACTATGACCGAGACGCAGCTCTCTCTCACTACCTACCCAAATTGTCTAAGGCAAAGATGATAATCTACCACAATGCATTGAGCCAGGAAGGGAGAGTAGAAAATTTTTTATTCAAGACATTGTCCCTATTTCTAGGTGTGGAACAATTATTCCTAAGAGTTATGAGAAGATTATTTTGATAGAGAAGTCTACTTCCTTAGAAATTTTTGGATGCTACCCTGGTTATGCCAGCACCCGAAGGGATTACTTTCATACCTATGTTGCAATAGCATTGTCTCTAGGCCATTAGGGCCAAAAACGCCTCAAAATGGGCTGTGTAAGGAATTCGCTAACTTGCTAATTAGTAGAATGTTGACGATCAAAACGGCTCCAAATTTGGCCGTTTTGGATATTTAAAGCGTATCTATGTGATTGAACACGTATCTAAGTACATATTTTAAAATCTAAAAAAATATATCGTTTTCATGCTACTCTTTAATGGCTCGTCTCGAAATTTGTCCTCTTTCTTCTTCGCCGCAAATACTTATTTCTCTTACTTTTGAATGACCATTCCCTCCAAACGCGCTCTCATCCATTCTCCAAAAAATTTCACAAGCTTATTCTTAGTTTCACTCCTCTGCTTCTCTAAGAATTTCACAAGCTACATCTCATTCTCATTCGTGTGCGTCTCTCATCTTCTAATAGCTCTGCTAATATTTTTAGCTCTATTAGTAATGAGTGATACATCTAATCGTAAGTTTCATTTGAATATCAAGCTCAACCAAGAGTATGCAACTACACGGAGTGTCTACCAAAGACCCCTTTCATGTGCGAATGAAGCTCAACATCTTCGCAACAACGAAGGAAAGAAGCATATTGACCTATGGACAGATGGAAGTCTATATCCACCGGATCCCAGAACAGTAAGGTATCCTTCTTTTCACACACCACATGATTTGGTTAGATTTGTTTGTTGTTGGTGATGGGGTGGATGGCTTACTTGGTTATAGTTCGACTATCTCAATCACATATTAATTATGCAGAATATATTACATATCTTCAAAATACTTTATCTTTGAATGCAACAAAAATTATAGAACTTGAAAACAAAATAGTGTCTTTGAAACAAGAAAATGATCAATTGAAAACCTTAAAAGACACTCTAATAGGGTTAAGAGCACGAGTAAAACGAATGCGGGATATAGTTAACTTGACAGAGAGATCTGGACAAAGGAAAAAAAGGTTAAAACTTGTAAGAGATCATGTTACTACCCTTCTAGGATTTGACATGTCTAATGCTCAGGAAAGGGTAAGATTTTTGAATGAGCTTATGAATAGGTCGGATATCTTAAAACTTTTGAAACTTCCTGAAAATCAAACTTAAAAAAAAACTAGTCTTTCAACATCTACTAAAAGATATGGACTTATTGGTCCAGCCTTCCCAAATGCAAGAAGTTTGTGACACAGTGGGAGTGAGTAGAAAGGGATACAGAGCCATCTCTAAAACCTAGTTCAAGGTCCTTAAGTATTACAAAATCAAAGCTTTTGGGTTGCCTAGACCTCACAATGTTGGAAAATATAGAACTCTATTAACTGAGAAAATTTCCAAACATTTCGGAGAGTATTTCTATATTGAGGGAACAATGCCATATGAGAGACCAAAAAAAAAATCGTCTTTTGAATACAACGTTTATAATAATATTTTGATGAACATTAGAAAAGTCCAATCTTTTATGGTGAGATATTACAACATTCGAGAAATAGATTGTGAAGGAAAACTTGTATTGGTTATAAAATTAGATGAAGCTCAAATCCAAAAATGTCAAAAAATGGAAAGAATATCTATATCCCTAATGAATAAAGCATTGGACTATAGTCAAGGTAAGCTTGATTCTCCATACCACAAAACTCAATCAGAAATGGAGCTATGGTGGATTGGATCAGATCATGTGCCAGTAGAGAGTCATGAAACATTAAAGTGGCTCTTTTCACATACAGACATTCCTTCAGTTATTCAGAGCCAAAATGCAGGTGAACACCTTCATGTAGACGACATAGGTGATTTCATTGTGGAATGGCATTTGAGTGCCGACCTCAAGGCGTTGAAGTGTATGTTTGGTGTATGTGGAGGAGCAAATACCAAATATCCATGTCTTTATTGCATGGCAAGCACAGGGACAAGAGAATGGCTTGCAGAAAATGAGATTGGAAAACCACCATCCAGAAATAATGTGAATGTTGTCGATTATCCAACTTCTGTTAAAATTTGGGATCCAATTCTACCAATATATTTAAAAAATGTGCATATATGTACATTGCATGCAGAGATAAGAATCTTGGACAAATTGCTCCGACTTCATCTGGACTATGCATATTCAATTAAGCCGACTAAACTTGCAGATGAGTGCATAGAAAAATGCGAAGCCTTGCTCTCTCAAATGGGTTTCCATGGTGGGGCGAAGTACATCTTAAAAAAGATCTTGTTCTTTCTAGAGGTACAGGTGATGTTCTGCAAGATGTTTCAATGGGAGGAGCAAAAGCAAGAAGATTTTTGAGCAACCATGACACCAAACAAGTCAATGCAATGTGGAACTGCTGGAAACATCTATGTGTCATTATCGCAAATGTCAAAAGTAGACCAGATGTAGCCAACAAACATATGGAAGTTTGGAAAAAACTCGACAATTTTTTCAAAGTCCTAAGACAACAAGTTGGTTCAAATACTTATGCAGATGATTTCAAAAAAGCTAAAAAGCTTTTAATAAAAGCTATCATAGATGCTTGGGGAGAAAAAGACATAACTTATTACTTGGTGAGTGTTCAGACTTATCAAAACAGTTAAAATTAAAGTGTAATTTCTTAAATTTACTAACAAATAATTATCTTTGTAGCATATTCTTTACTTGCATGGACCATATTTTGCTACAGAAGGACCCCTTGCAACATGGAACACACAAGGAATGGAAAAGTCTCACTATCAAGCGAGAACTTCCTTTTTCAGATGTACCAGAAGAGGAGGTGGTCAAAGAAGAAGCAATGCACTTAAAGAATTATTCAATTGGTTCTACAGGAGGCAATTACAAAGGATGAGATCAAAGAACCCGCAATCTGAAACTACACAAACACCTCAAGATAGAGACTAATGATTTACTAACACATTTGTACCTCTTATAAAATATTTGCTGAATTATAATCAGTCGTTGCAAAATATTGTGTGTACATTAGTTTTTGATTCTCTTGGGACTATTTGGCATGTCACCTCTGTATCTCAAAAATTTTCTCCTTCTATAACCTCCAAGAAGATTGATATCTGACTCCTCAGCTGCAGCTGCATAGCTAGAGTAGCAAAGAAAGTATCCTGCTCTTGAGGCATTGAAACCTGCAGCATATCCAAAGATTCTAAGAGCAACAGCTCTCTCTAGGAGCAAGACCTTGTTAGCATTTATTTGAAGGGGAGTGTATCCCATGAACCTTGACAACACCTTCAAGGCAAATATTGGCAACTCAGCATCTTCAAAGAAGTTCATGTGGAATGCATAGAACACAGCCTTATCCAATGTAGGTAAGTAGTGCATGAGAGTAGATGAAGGCCTTCTTGACCTAGTCTCTGTAGCTTTCACTCTGCTGCCTTTAGCTCTACCTAGAAAATCATCCTTATCAAGCAATTCAATCTGCAAAACCTCACTTAAAATAAATTACAATCACAATAACATTTTGCAGAAGATTAAAAGGAAACTACCTTCTGCAACTCATCCTCACTTACTACTTTGTCTTTCATCAAGTTGCATGAGCCAACCCTTTCCACTTTATCAGAATCTACCTGAAGCTTGAAATCTCTGCCAAAAGACTCTACACCTAACTCAATAAGCTTGTTCTCAAAATCCTCATCTCTAAGGGAAGGTTTCTCCTCATCCACTCTTTTAAGGCACAAGGCAAGTGCATCAGGAGTAGGGATAAATGAGTGGTCAGATGTTTGCAAATCAAGTGCCAAAAACTCTTCCTTTGACTCTACTTCTATATCAATAAAGTCTTTGGTCACCTCACAAGCTTCTGAAATTGCTGCAGTACAGTAGTCTTCCCTGATATCGAAGAGACATTGAAGATAGGACAAAGGAATAAAATCTTTCTCATTGATATAGAAGAAAGGAAGGCTTGGAACAGTAACAGAGGATTCAAATATGCTTTCTTCCTCTGAGGGCTCTTCAGTAACAGTGAAAGCCCTAAATTCAGCAACATCAAGATTTGCACTTTCTTTCTCCTCAGCTTGAACATCAATTTCTTCCTCTTCTAAAATCTCACTTTTCTCTAGCTTTGAGACTGTGGTGACATTTAAGTTTTCTTCCTTCTTCTCTGCATCAATATCTGATTCTTGCTCTTTATCTTGTATTTCTGCTCTCAAAAATAGAAAGAAAAGAAAGGAGACATCTTTGGGGACAAGGTTACAAAGCTTTTTATGAATTGGACAAGAAATGGATAAAGGGCATGTGAGAGATTCTATTTGAAAATCTACTGAACCTCTTTGTAACTTTGGCTTTCTCCACTGACAGCTGAGTAAAATCGGTAAGGTGACAAAAATCATTGTCTCCGATATGAAAACAATGACCTTCAATTGACATTTCAAATTGTTTGTACTCCTCTTCAAGAATGTCCTTAAGCTTCATCAAAACATCTGAAAGAACAAACCTTGGATTGAATATCTCCACTGCATCTGCGTATACCTTCATGTCATGACCATCTTGCAAAATAGCATTCAAGAGTCTTTCACTTGGACTTTCTTCAACAAGTTCATGTCGTCCCTCAACACTTTTACTCATTCTGAAGAAGGCTTGAAAGTCTTTATATGGCAGAGCCCGAACTAAGCAAAAATAAGTGGTCCAAGGGTTTTGGAATGCTTCTATCGCTTGGTGTGGGCTTTGGCAATTTGAAGGTTTGAAAAAAAGAGAGAGAGTTTTTGTAAAATAGAGCTTGCAAAATAGAGCCCGACTAAGCGAAAATAAGTGGTCCAAAAGTTAACAAATGTTTCTATCATCTAGTGCGGGCCTTGGCAATTTGAAGGTTCGAAAAAAAATGAGAGAGAGTTTTTGAGAATATCTGATGGAGCACGTGGAGCGTGGCAAAAATACCTTAAATAGTAACCGTTCGTGCCACGTGGTAAAAATGATTGCATGACACGTGTATCCAACGGTCTTATGTACGGACGGATTCGAGGTATAAAAATTTAATTTTTATGAAAACATTTCTATTTTTCACCGACACGGTATCAAGCAAAATTGCTCCTTCAAAATTCCTGAAATCTTCTTTTACCCTTCTCACCCATATCAAGCGATAGATCTCATCCGAACATCTCGGATCCTTCTCATCGCTTAGTCCTGGATTCAAGCGATAACGCTCGTCCAAACAAATCAGACCTTCTTCATCGCTTGGTTCCGGATCCTCCCCTATCACTTGGCCATACCCCGAATCAAGCAATAGAGCCGATCTCCATTTTCACTTTCTTCCGGACATATCCGGAATCAAGCGATTGAGCTATTCCAATATTTTTGGAAGCTATTTATCGCTTAGTTCTATCTCCTATAGTCATAGCCCGAATCAAGCGATAGAGCTAATCCAACCAATTTGGATCTTCCCCATCGCTTAGTTCGAGCCATTGTTAGTTTTTTTATCTCAACTCACAAATCACCCCGATCGGGTTCTCTTCTTTTTCTTTAACTTCAATGGCGAGGACAAAACAGACTGCAAGGAAAGTCTACGTCCCTTTGGAGACTGAAAAAGCTCAAGACAAACCAGGACCTTCCAAAAAGCCAGTTGTCGATGAAAAACAAGAAAAGCCTCCTCCAAAGCCTCGTGCTACGGCAACAACAAGAAAGAGATTAAACTATCAGGTGAAGTCACTAAGAGAGATCAGAGCGGCACAGAAATCTACTAATCTTCTCATCCCTCGACTGCCATTTATGCGGGTTGTCAGGGACATATCAGAAAGGTTAATTGGCAAAATGAGAAACACATATCTTGATAAAGTCCGATGGGAGTCACAGGCCCTTATGTGTTTTCAAGAGACTGCTGAGGATTTTTTGATCGACTTTATGAATGATGGATACATTGCTGCTGCATTTGCTCATAGGATCACTCTCATGAGCAAAGATTTTGTGCTTGTGTCCAAACTTAGATACAAGTTTGACAAAGCTTTGGAACCCATTCCAAGTCAAGATATGAGGGCTTTTGAAATTCTAAATATTCCTCCAGCAAGACAACCCAAACAATCAGTTGTTATTGAAGATGTTTCGCATACTTATAGTACAAGAAAAGCTCAAGATATTAAAGAAGAAGTGGAGAAAGAGAGAGAGCAGGAGAAGATTATAGAGGATGCCATTCTTTCTCAGCAAGCTGAAATTCTTCATGCATCCAATTCAAAACTTTATCAGAATGTAACAGGTCAAATGGTAGTCGATGTCTCCATGCATGGAGAGGATGAGGTTTATTGTGACATTGCCCCTGAAGACACAAGTATGCTTGTGAATCACAATATTGAGATATGTGACACAGTCCTCTTTATCTGTCTGAGGTTTGTGTGGATTTCCTTTTGCTTTCTTGATGAATTTCTCAGATTCTATATTTTATTGATATGTTTTGTTTATGTCTCCAGATGTCTTATGAGGGATCTTCCTGACTCAATGGCTATGCAAGTGACCATTCTTGATCCCCTTGTTACACAGTGCCTTTTTAATAGGCAAGGGGATCTTGCAAGTTTTCTAAAAAACTTTGATATGCTAACATGCAATTACATTGTATACCCTTATGTTGAAGTGTAAGACACACTCAATTATCTTTTGTCCATCATTACAATATTCACAACTAATTACAGTATTTATCTTATCACAGAGGCCATTGGAGTCTTATTATCTTCAATCTATTGGATAGAGATGTAATCTTTATGAATTCTTTAGCATCCGTTCATGGGAGAAGTAAAATGTAAGAATCAACTTTACCATGGTTTATGTTCTAGAGCAATATTTTGTAAGTTTTCAATTGTTTGGTTGACCCTCAATATTTTATGCTTGCAGTGTTGCCAAACTTATCTTGAGTTTCCTAGGTTCCACCTATGAAGACTACAAACTTGAAGATTTTAAGTACTATAATCAGAAAGTTCCTTTGCAGAAAGACTCAACATCTTATGGATGGATGGTTCTTGCTAATGCTTGGAGATATCTTGAGTCAAGATTTAGAATGACAACACTTACTGTAAGTTCATGTAATGATAACATTGATTGATTGGGTCAATACATTTAGTGACTTTCTCATATTAAGAAATTTTATCATTTTCTTTTGCCTTAGTTGCATGAATATCCAGATTCTTGGGTAAGTTGGGTAAGGGAGAAGGCAGTGTCTATGGTTTTGGAAAGATCTATTAATCCAGTTGATCCTGATTCCCCCTTTCCACCTAAGAAAGGAGCCAAGGGTACAACTTCAAAGAAAAGAAAAAAGGAGGAGAAGAAAAGCCATGTCAAGGATAGCTCATCCAAAAAGAAAAAAACCTCTGCCAAAGAGAAGAAGGAAAGAAAGAAGAGCCCTACTAAGAGCAGATCTTCCAAGGGAAAAAAGAGCACTACTAAAGAGAAGATCCATTCTAAAGGGAAGATCCCTCAGGCTACAGAGAAAACCCCTAGCCCTCCTACTAAAGAGAAGAGCCCTAGCCCTCCTGCTAAAGAGAAGACCTCCTTCACCAGCTCAAGAGAAGACTCCTATCAAAGAGAAGACCCCTGTCAAAGAGAAAACCCCAATCAAAGAGAAGACCCCTGTCAAAGAGAAGAGTGCTACTAAAGGTCTTCCGTTTCACTCACCAGTGAAATTTAAAATTCAGAAGCGCCGTTCATCCAACAAAGAAAGTAAGAGGGCAAATGTTGGCTCTCCATTCAATATCTTTTTCATGTCCCCCAAGAAGACTGCCAAGTCTCCAAAGCCAACCTCCAAAGAACCTTCTCCAAAACCAGACCCCACTGCCAAATCTCCCTCGCCAACACCTAAAGATCTCAGAGAAGAGCCCAACTTACCACCAGTTGAGGAATCCACTGCAAAGTCTTCCTTTCCAACACCTCAAGAGCTCAAAACACTGGAACTTGAACCTCAATCAGCCAAATTTAATCAAAGCAAACAGAAGAGAGAAAGATTCTCTAAAGATCCAGGGTCATCCCATGCCAAAAGAAAAGTTGATTTTGTTAAGTGATTCCACAAATTGGCTTTTGTTTTGTTCATTTTGTCCATATGAACACACCCTTTTTGGGACTATATTTTGTACTTAAATTCAGTATCAACAATTTGATATTCAACTATTAAACCTTGTTTTGTGTTGCGAACAATATGTTGACCATTTTTGTGAAGAAGTCAAGACAAAATTTAGCAGAATATATTGATTACATTATTGGAGAAATCCTTTTCAGCTTAACAAACTTGCCCTTGCAAGTGGCTCAAATACAACTTTTTTTGGAGGAAGATATGTGATGCATGAGGTTACACTCTCCATCCTTGTACTGGCAACAATATCATCTACTTTGAATCTATATTCAGGTGATGTTTCGTCCCAGAAACTCAAGCGACTCTCTTACATGTTGTAGTCTCCAGTTTGATGTTACTATAAGGTTCCTAGGATCTATGAATGGATGGACTATGATGTTAAATTAAAACTATGGACAATTCTCTTTAGAATCCAAAGGGACCCAACTACTAAGCTTGCTTTTCCATCTCCTATAGTCATAGCCCAAAACTAGGGATTGACGACATAGTTGGTATGAGATAGACATAGAATTTGGGCTTACTCTACAACTGATATTGTCGCCAATATGAAAAGTTTTCTTGGTACTCCATCCTTCTCCAAGTACAGTGTCCAGATCAGTCGTAGTAGATAGTCTTCTATTAAGCGGCAAGCCACATCGTTCTTGTCCTCTACAATTCCATTGTATTGAAACATGCCACAAAGACATGTATAGGCAAGAACCATTGAATTTTTATCCTTCTTGAAATCCTTCCAGGAGACATAGCTTTAAGAATATCATCTTTGATTTTGGATTTGAAGCTTATTATGGTATTTGGATCAGGAACTTCCCATTCGAGTGACATTAATGTGGGAATAGGTATGTCATATAATTCTCCATGAACACCTTCTCTTGATGGAACCCTGTATTCTGCAAAATACACAAATATATCCACTGATTTATAAAATGAAGGTGGTTTGTCTTCATACATTACATCTACAATCCCCTTGTGAATTGCTTTGAATGTGCCACTTAAGCTCTCAACAGGCTGCCACTCCACAGCTGTTGTTTGATGGAAAGATAACTGAAATTAAACAAACAACAAATATATCAGAAGGAGAAATATTGTGTTATATCAAATAGATAAAGTTTTGTTAAATTACAGTAAGAATGGAGAATTGGATGTTCATCCAAGTTCAACACCATGTCTTTGGCCATGTAGACATGTTGAACTTTTGCAAGCCAGCCATTGTCGATCACTTTGAAGGAGGCAAGAACACGACCTTTCCAATGGGATTTCACTTCATTTCGCTTGGTTCTTTTCACCCTGTGGGCACCTTTGCAAGAGGGAAGCATTGTTACCCAATCATTCACACGAAAAGACATGGGTTTCCAAACACCATCCTCTCTGGTGTTATGAAAATCACAAGAAGTTATATTATGAGAAGGACGACGTGAGGACGCCATAGAAGCTCACAAATGAGAGAAAAATAGTGAATCTTTTGAAAATGCAAAGAAAGGAGAATAAGCCATATGCCAAAATGGAGGGAAGGTGGAAAAGGGAATGAGCCATACCAAAATGGAAGGAAGGTGGAAAGTAGACGTTTGAAAAAATTTGGTGATTTGTCATTAATAGCATTGTTTTCAGAGCCTAAAAAGAGAAGAGTTCGTATCTTCCTGTTTGATTTTTTGAAATATAAAATGGAACAAGATGTCACTATTTTGGACCCAAACTTTAATGTTAGCCATCGTAAACGTCTAAATAAAGCCGTTTTAGCCGTTCGCCACTAAAATAGAACCGTTAAGAAGAATTTAGAGGAGACAAGAATGCCATACTTTTGTATACATGTCAATTCACAATTGGATAATTTCTTAATCTTTAGATTAACAAACAGCCCTTTTCTAGCCGTTTTTGACCCTAATGCATAGAGAACCCACACGAACTAGAAGAGTATGGCAAACACCATTTGCTAAGGTATAAACGAAAGCCAAAACCACAAGAATTACAAAAGTCATTAGAATGGAAAGAGACATTGTAAAAGAATTATATATTACATCTACCTGTCCAACGATGATTAACAAAAATCTTTTGTTCTCTCCATTTGTTTTGTGCTTCTATGGCATCTGAGTTTTTAAATTCTTTGGAATGCTTCAATCTCTTCCTTTCCATATCTCTGAGTGTCTGCATCAGTTTGGATGACTTCAATGTTTCTTTTTTGTGTAGTTGTTGCAGTATCCTTCTATAGAACATTGGAACACTTCTCGTAGGCTGTTTGCCTTACTTTTTCCACCACCATGTTGTGTGTGCTTGAAATATGCGTTTCGTGCTATATAGTGTGATTTCTTAAGCCCTTGTGTGTTCCAAATGCTAGGATCTCCATACTTGTTGATAAAGTAAGGCATGTGGTTGTAGAGAATATGCTGCATAAGAAAATATACAATGTAAGTTGTATCTAGGGCTAGGAAACAAGAGTAAGCTATAAACATACCATGTAGTGTGTAATGTTGGTGTCAATCCAAGTAGATCTGAATGCTTGTAAGTTGTCTTGAAAGCTCTTTTTGTCTTGCTGGGAGTAGTTAACTTTCTCACACATTTGGAACAGAGTATCAATTGAATGCCAAACATTTGCTTTGACATTCCTTGAAGCACCTTCATGGTCTTTCATTGCATTATGCAGCTTTTTCCACTGTTGGTAATTCTGCTTGTAAAGGTTGTTGTATATTGCTTTCCTAACTTTGTGGGTTTGTGTTGCTGATTATTCATTGGCTTGGAAAGAAATCTTCTTGCCTTAACACCTCCAATATAGGGCTTCATTGGAACTTTCTTTTCATTAGATGACTTTTTAGTGTCCTTCAGAATCTGGACATTACCTCCATGTAGTCCAATTTCAGATAGCACCTTCTCCAATGCACGGTTGGCCTCTTTCCTCTTTGCTACATTCTTGATCTTCCAAGCAAAGCCAATGTAGAGATATACTAGTTTCTCTATGATACGACACAAAGCATGAAGCGTGCATATATGCACATTGGAAAGAGGAATCTCAAACACTGGTTTAAAGTTCTCATCCAAAATTTGTCTATTTGGTGGTCATCTCCACCACTTAGAGTCCATCACGCTTGTGAAGTCCATGCAGTGAAGGCATGGAGACTTTGCATTAGCCCCTTTGCTGTAATTAAATAAGCACTTGAGAGTCTTCAAGTCACACGCAACAACATGCCATTCAACTTGAAAGTCCCCCCTTTTCTCTACATGGAGCATCCTAGTTACATTTATCTGTTCTTTGATGAGATTGGGGATATGTGTATGATGAAATACCCAAAACAAGGATTCATGGTCCTCTTTCTTGACCTCAAATGAACCTAGCCACCAGATGTTTGTCTTAGACTGCACGCTAAAATACTTTGGATCATCCCTACTGCAATTAGAAAGAGCCCTATTCATAAATGTTATTGTGACCCTTTCCATCTTTTTCTCCTTGATAATCTTGCACTCATAAAGCTTGATGACAAACTGAAGTACACCTCCTATCTCCTCAAATATAATATCATAGAATTTAAAAACTCAGATGCCATATAAGCACAAAACAAATGGAGAGAACAAAAGATTTTTGTTAATCATCGTTGGACAGGTAGATGTAATATATAAGTCTTTTACAATGTCTCTTTCCATTCTAATGACTTTTGTAATTTGGTCTTGCCAAAGGTTAATAGAACTTTTGCTATCTTCTCCTACTCTGTTCATCCACTCCTTTGTGGAGTCATTCAACTTATCATAGCCATATTTGGCCTGAAGCTCCATGAAGGTCCTATCGTCTGGCACAAAGCCATCATTTTTGAACTTCTGTGCTTTGCCCAAACATATACTGAGACACTCTTTACAATTGTAATTCTCCTCCAATTCTCCTTCTGAGACAAAACCATTGCGCTCTTCCTGAAATTTGGTAATAGCACATAGAGCAAAATATTCCCTAAGACTGAAAATATTCTGAATGTCACATAGTGGCACATTACGTTTGTTATCCACAATAAATTCTGGCAGTACTGGCAATATTAGACCACACTAGTCCACTTTATAGAGATCTACATCTAGAGGTCTCTATGTGGTGCACGTTTTAAGAGCACCAAAAAATTCTGGCAGTACTGGCAATATTAGACCACACTAGTCCACTTTATAGAGATCTACATCCAGAGGTCTCTATGTGGTGCACGTTTTAAGAGCACCAATATCCATAGACTTGGCCTCCTCTTCCTCATGTACTAACTGTATCTCTTCCTCAACTTCTACCTCTTGAGAAGGTAACTCATCTTCTTGGGGAATCTCATCTTCAATAGTATCTTCATAGAGTAGTTCTTCACCTCTTTCAAGAAACTCTTTATAGAGGCAGTGCAAGTAGCAGAGGAATCCCAATGGCTCATACAGCAACCTGCCAGCAACTCATGTGCGTGGTACACCAAGTAGGCTTGTAGGAAGATGGGAGTTGCTAGTACTTTTTGTATAAAAAATTGTTTGCCTTCTTACTTGGTGCACAATCCAGCAATTGCACATAAGCCTGATCCCGCAACAACAAGATGCCATTCAACTTGAAAGTCCCCCCTTTTCTCTACATGGAGCATCCTGGTTACATTCATCTATTCTTTGATGAGATTGGAGATATGTCTATGATGAAATACCCAAAACAAGGATTCATGGTCCTCTTTCTTGACCTCAAATGAACCTAGCCACCAGATGTTTGTCTTAGATTGTAGGCTAAAATACTTTGGATCATCCCTATTGCAATTAGAAAGAGCCCTATTCATAAGTGTTATTGTGACCCTTTCCATCTTTTTCTCCTTGATAATCTCACACTCATCAAGCTTGATGACAAACTGAAGTACACCTCCTGTCTCCTCAAATGTAATATCATAGAACTCCACCATTCCCTTTTGCAAGAGCTCCAATTCTATGAATATATTGTTGTGTTCATTGTAGAATATGCTTCCACCTTCTCCCTTAAACTCTCTTACAATATGGTATGAGTAACCAACATAGTGAAACTGCCCATGTTTAAATCCTCCCTATGTCTCCAAACTTTTATAGGTGTTGGAAGTAGCTTTGCTTTATTGCCTTTGGCCTCAATGATTATAACCCTCAATGATTGATGACACTGAATTCCGGATGGCACTATAACCTTGACGACTGACTCCACTTGAATCCACGGGCGACGGATTGAATATCCGCAACCGAAACTGTATTGTTGGTTACAAATTCATCCACTATATCTAGTTGAACCACCTTGAACTTCTTCTCCTTTATCATTTCTCTTGCCATTCTTGATTGCTTTGGTGGATTAAGATTGGGATTGATATTCTCTTTATCAAGATGCATGACAACCCTACAAATATAACACTACGCATTACTAACATAGAGAACATGCAAATCACAAAGCAGCCTTGCAAATAAAATAATATTAACTGCTAATATAAAACACATGTGAATGGGAATGCATTGAGTGCAATCTTACCTTATGGCTTGGATTCTCTTCTTCAAGCCTCCAGAACTGGGCCTCATGTTCTCGATGTTTTTGAGCTTTCTTCTCCGTAATGTGTGGTCCAATGCTTGTGTCTTTTTCTCTGTATTTGCGGAGGTTACTTCTTAGTTTGTTGATTTGACACTCTTGTTCTTCCAATCTAACTTTATATGTCTTGCATTCAATAGACAAACCAAGAAGATCAGTTGCTAAATGTTGTGAATAATGCCTCTCTCTTTCTTGCATGTAAGAAATTGACTTGCAATGTCCTAGTAAGCCTTTGGCGCCATCACTTGCAAAACACAAGAGAGTTGTGGGATTTGAAAAGGGAGGATGTGAAGCAGTACGGGGGTCAATAGGATAGATGGAGCCATCACACCAAAGATCTATGTGTTGCTTCCCCGACAACCTCATATGATCTTTGACATTTGATGAGAGCAATAGTTGACCACTTCTGCATTTTTGAACAGGCGCATACTCACTCTTTAGATCAATGTGTAGATGGTACTTTCTCTTAATGCTTCCATGATTAGACTCTTCACACACTCATCAATAGAATGAGTGTGTACATGGTTGTTCTCCATTGAAGTGTTCTAAAAATGAGTAAGTTGGATATGAAGCAGAGTGAAAGAATATGTCTCGCTATGGTGAGAGAAGGCTTGCATTTGTCTTTTGAAATTGGAGATGAAGGTTCTCATTCCCTCCAAACTGTCTTCCGTGCAATAACATCCTCCTGAACTAACTTTAGTCTTGTAGTTGC
>NC_141082.1:6765892-7018392 GCF_041138505.1 Cibotium barometz | reverse complement strand
TCGATAGATGTTAGAAAATGCATCAATGATGTAAATATTAACAGTAAATTGCTAGTTTAGGTTAAAACATACCTTGGCATGGATGCAATGGAAATCGGACTCGGGGCTGGAGGAGAGGGTGACATTCATGACTTCGACGTTGTGGTCATGCAGGATTTGAAGCACTCCTGGCCAAATGCCTTTCCTCTTAAGGGTCCTGAGCGTGATGAAAGCGTCCCCTCCAAAAAACCTCACCACCACCTCGGAGTTGGCATCATTACCAGGATTCGCTAATGATGCAGTCTCCAGGGACAATTCCGTATTAACCTCACCTATAGGATCACGATTAGTGAAAGATTTTGGACTAGCTGCAGCTCCCTCTCCATCATTTGTTGTTGCTGCTGTAGTAATCTCCTCATGATTTTCATCACTCATTCTGATAATATCAGTGCTTGTGGCCTCTTTTAGCGTTGCTGTTGTTGCGTTAGTTGCAGGCTTTTGGGTAGTGCCCATGGAAGCGATCACGTCAGCCTTCTGCAGGTTTAGGTCTGCCAACTTATGGCGCAAAGATCGTATGTATTTCATTGTTTCCGTGAGCACTGAGCATCTATCGGTCTGCACGACAACACAAAGGATCTCGGTTATCTTCTCGTGCATTCAAATGTAAATGGAGCATGCCAAATTGTACGTACAAACTTAAAATATGGGTATTTAATACTCCTTGAAAAGTGAGCTCGTGAGTTGTAACCGCAACCAGTGTCAGAAAAAAAACCGTCATTTTAATTTTTGACGACTTAAATTGAGAAAAGGGGTTGTAATTTTGCCTAGTTTTCCAATAAAAAGGGGTTGAGCAGCTGAGCTTGAAGGTTATCCTTTCAAAAAAAAAAAAGAAAGAGCTTATTTCTGACACTGGCCCCAGTATATCTTCAGTATTCCAGAAAGGTGTACCTCAACTTAACCTTGGTGAGCCATTGGAAATTCAAAATAAGTGAGTGCAGTGAGTAGCAGGAATTTACTGTGTCAAGTAAAAAGGAATGGAGCTCGTTTTTTTTTAATAAGTGCAAATTTTTTTAAAAAGTACAGCATTTCTTTAGAGAATGTGTTTCCAAAAAATAAAAAAAAAGCAAAAACAAAAAACAAAAAAGCAAAAGCTAGGCTGCTGCACTGAAGAAAAGTTGAGTTTTCAGTGAATTAACGAGAAAAGGTGATTTTTCAGTGATCAGGGATTTAACGATTCTACCCCCATCCTGCGTAACACTCAAGTAAGTGCACTCACTGGCTTCTTTTTTCTTCAACAACAAATTACAATCTTTTTTCCACCGCATGTGTGGTTAACATTAGGAACTGAATAATGATAAGTCAAATATTATGAATGACTTTGCTGAGCAGTTTGAAATCGGCCCACAGGAAGCCAAATGTGTGCAACTTACAGTCATGGGAGTGTTTGCCCCTAAAATCTTGCAATTTTACAACGAATTTCGCCCAAAAAAAACAACAAAAAAATTCAAAAATTCAAAAATTCAAAAAAAATCCCAATGTGTGGATTGCACACCTTCAATTTGAAAGACAACACTTGTAGAGTTCTCGCACACACCCTGTGATGATGTGTGTGACAAACATAGAAACATTGTGAAAGTGAATAAATAAACGAATATACTTCTTCTATGAGCTCGAGTTCTCAGGTCAAAGCCATCACGGTGCTTCACACACAATTCAAATTCCAACCGTAAAGGCTGTCACGGGTACTAAAGCAAACTTTTTTACATAGTTCTACTGAAAAGTAAAGCTATCATAGTCATTACACCAAAAAGAGAGAGGGAGAGAACCCTGCAAGTTTAGTAGCAAAACGCAACTCTGAATTTACCTTCAGAGCTCTTGCCATGTGTGTAAATTCATTCTAAGGACAGTACACTCGGTTACTAGAGCTACTTCGATTCGTTTTTATGTAGTTTTTAGATTTGTTTGTGGTCCAGCCAGTCATAAAAAAGATAAGTTAGCTGGAGTTTCCCTATTCAAAATCTCATTATTAATTGGTTTTCTAACTAAAAATAGTACATTTTATGGGATTTTATAAAGACGAGTAAATTTAATCAGTTTTTTTTTTTTTTGAATTTTAACTCTAAAGGACGGTCTTTTTCTACATCGGGGAGGACTCGGGAGAAGAGGGAGATATTTTTTTTGAAAAAAAACTTGAAATATATTAAAAACGAAGGGGATCTAGGGAAGGATTTTCGATTATGTCAGGATAGCAAGAGAGGTCATCAAAAAGAGTTTCATAAAGTTACAAGACATTATGCATACATGGCTTTTAATAGCATTAGTAGCAAATCGCAACTCTGAATCTACCTTCAGAGCTTTTGCCATCTGTGTAAATTCATTCTAAGTACAGCACACTGGCTTACTAGCTACTTCAACTTGGACTGCCTTCAAAGCTCTTACCGCGTGTAAATGCATGCTCAGTACACTCGATTCGTTTTTATGTAGCTAATTTTAGATTTGTTTGTCGTCCAGCCAGTCATAAAAAAGATAGGTTAGTTGGAGTTTCCCTATTCAAAATCTCATTATTAATTGGTTTTTTAGGATTTTGTAAAGACGAGTAAATTTAATCAGTTTTTTTTTTTAATTTTAACTCTAAAGGACAGTCTTTTTCTACATGGGGGAGGACTCGGGAGAAGAGGGAGATATTTTCTTTGGGAAAAAACTTGAAATATATTAAAAACGAAGGGGATTTAGGGAAGGATTTTAAATGATATCAGGATAGCAAGAGAGGTCATCAAAAAGAGTTTCATAAAGTTACAAGACATTATGCATACATAAAGAAATTTTGAACTAAAAAGGGATGGCTTTTATTAGCATTATATTACAAAAAGAATGACTTGAAATTTTTTAAAATGTCTAGAGATGTTTTTTTTAATAAATACCTAATATAGAATGCACGTGCTATAGAGGTTTCCATAGAAGTGTTCGAGAAATACATCGGGTTGAAAACCTTTTCCGCATAATTTGAAGAGAAAATTGACCATTCTGAGAAGGTATTTCTCTAAAAATTTTAAAAAATATAACTAAAACTTAAGTAAAGCTCTACACAAATTTAAGCAAAAATTATGGGCTAAGTTGAACCTATCTTTTCCCCACAAATTTAAGCAAAGCTCTACACAAATTTGAACAAATTATTGAACCTATCTTTCTTCGAACCGTGGCATACGGTTCCAAGCTCCAAGGACTAAATTAGAGGACTAGTGCATCTATATCTATTTGCGTGTATGAATCTCTATGTAGATATGATATTCTTAGCCAATCTAGCAACTTGAAGAACGTGGAGACGCAGTGTGTTTTCATCATGGACTTAGAAAGTGAAGGGCTCCAAAGAAGGTAGAAATCCAATGGATCTGGATGAAGTCAATATGGAAGAGGGATCTAAAGAGAAGCTAAGGAGCTTAGGAATCAAAGAGAATGACTAGCCACATCAAGGTTTATAAACTAGACAGAAAGCCAAGAGATTTAAAGAAGATCAAGGTCTAAAGAAAAGCTAGCGTCAAGGTTCAAGGTTGTAATTTCCTCTTAAATCATGGTGAATTAAGGATCGATGATGTTAGGCTCTTTAAGTGCACAAGGGGACGTGTGAGCAATTTGGTACCTTAATCTTTTCAAATTTTCGTAAATCTGCGCATCTAGAAATCAAGTTGTTGAAGAAGCTTAGACAAGCTAAGTACAGTCATTCACTTGCCATTCGGAAAGAAAAAGAATGGACTAAATATAAGAATTAGAACTAGAAAAGATCAGAGTAAGCAAGGTTAGACCTACTTTGGGCTTTCCTTCCGGGAGCAAGGAGTGTAGTGTGGCGTACAGGTGGGTCATGCCTTTGCGCCGCTGCCGCTCGGAGTGGATATGGTTCTCTCTTGCAGACACGGTTTCTTTGATCTGCATGGAGTTTCCCATACGCTTATCAGCTTCCTGCTGCTGCACGAGGCGACGTAGAAATGCATCCTTGTCCTTGTTGCTTTGTCTGTTTACACCAGATCTCTTGCGGTTAGATCTCTTGTTGCCCTTCTTAGTTGCCTTAGTGAGACTGCTAGGATTGACAGTATCATTAGATGTGACAAGGTTAAGATATGGAGATTTGCTTAGAATCTCATCTATCACGCTGAGGCTTCCAAGGCCCTTAGGGAAAGCATCATTGATACCGATAATATTATTGGAGGACAAACTAGATCGTAAGGAGCTATGGTTTTCCAAGGGTACAGATGGAGTGTTTGTGCTAATATTGGTTGTGGTTCCAAGGGCAGCAGCCACGTCCGATAGGCGAAGGGCGGCGCCATAGAAACCCAGCGTGGGCGCTTGCTGTCGATTGACGATCTCTTGCTCAGGGGGGTTGCTGCACAAGAAGGGTACTGGTTGATCATTGTATTGATCAAAGGCTGACGATAGATTGAGATGAGGGCTATGTTTAATTGTACTATTATGAGTGGAGAGATGATCAATGCGAGGCTGATGCTGCTGCAGGCGTTGATCGGTGCCTGAAGCGGTGGGCAAGATTAGGGAGGAAAACCAATCACGTTTAGGGTTTGGAATTGTAGAAGATGCAGATGAGGCGGCGTGATTAGAAGAAGAGGAAGCAGTGTAATTGTTCATGAGGAGAGGGGGTGGGGGGCTGTCACTAGATTGGCCGAAGAGCTCATTAAGATCAAGGTGATCGGGAGCATGGAGTTGGAAGAGAGAGGTGGTGGTAGGAGAGGAGCTCCCCATCGTCGCTTAGCTTGTCGGCGCAGCCAATTACAGGCAACTGAGAGAGACGAGAGAAGGGAGGGGAGGGGGGGCGCTCGCGCGCTTAACCTAAAACTTCGCAGACCTTACAAGGAAACGAAAATGAGGAGTTTGCAAATTTCTCTCTCTTATCTCCCAAGCTCCCACGCTATCCCCGTGACCCCTTCCTTTCGCCCCTTCGTTAAATGCCCCTACCATCATGTATCGACCCCGCATTGAATGTTTTCCCCATAGATCTTTCCACATGCAAATGTAACTTTTACAACATTTCGCGTGTGGGACTCGGGAGTAAATACTACAAGCTCACATAAATCGGCTTTATATTATTTGTCCTTTTTTGCTGCAACCAACGCTCGCTCGCGCTCTGTGTCTTTTAAAAGACTCCAAACACACACACTCTCTCTCTCTCCCCCCACACACACACACTCTCTCTCTCTCTTCCCGGGTCTTAAAATAAAATGGTTTTATTTCATTTTGCAAACGTGATAAGTTCTCCATGCATGCAATCATGTTGTGATTTTGATGATTGATCGATCGACGGCCACCCTACAATTAACCTTTTGGCCTTCAGTTAATGCTGCTGTGCGCTGCCTTACAGTTTCTCGGACATCTCCCGACGTCCCCACTACTGCTCGGCCTTGAGCCAATGAAACAAACTAGGTCCTTCTGTCGCCCGCATCCGCCCACGAGCTTGATGCGTCCTATTCAAAACCCACCGCCCTACCATTTAAAAAAATGTTTTTTTCAACCATTAGAATTAGAGTCACCCGGCGTTTAGACTTGAAAATCACTGGAAATTATACAAACGTAGGGATTCTATAACTAAAATGTACAAATTTCATCTTTTAAAATTAAAGGTAGCATGAGATTTCGAATTTCAGCCATAAAAATTACACCACACTCCAAACAATAATTAAATTGCTTTGCATTACCTAGTCAAGTAAGTTATCCTCTCTCATTCCTCTCGAGTCTCAAGTCCCTCTGCAATGGTGCATCATCATGATCCATCACCAGAATTCGTGAAAAAGTTTCCTCCATGCTTTGCGTTACCTAGTCAAGTTAGTTATCCTCTCTCATTCCTCTCTTGAGTCTCAAGTCCCTCTGCAATGGTGCATCATCATGATTCATCAGCAGAATTCGTGAAAAAGTTTCCTCCAGAGCGGTGAAAAACCTACGTGATTCTCACTTATGACATTGAGAAAGTTGAAGGTATTGATTGATTATTACTGAAACCTTCAAACATAAAATTGTAAGCCATCTTTCATTTATGAAGTTAGAAAGACACTAAACAATGGTCATTTCTCAAGTTGCATTCAAATCCATCACCCTCCATTTACCATGTATAGTGAAAAAAAATAATGACAATGGTCAACTCTTCTCTCATTCACATTCATCACCCTCCATTTACCACATGTAGTGAAAAGTTTTTGAATAATGACAATGGTAGTTTTTCCTCACATTCATTGATGACCCTTTATCTACCTAATGTACTGATAAAAATTGAATAATGACAATGGTCACTTCTATCTAGGCTTCGGAATTATCAGTGTCAGTTAATGCGTTAAGGCATGTGATAACTTTTTCTTTTGTCTCACCTTCAATGCTATTTTATTTCAAATTTCAAACGCTAACCACATGCCACCTCATTTTTTGAGAGGGAGTCGTTTTGAGAGAGAGAGCCAGTTCTCTCTCTCAAACACATGCAGTCGGTAAAGGCGATTCTGAAGATGAAGAGCTCAAGAGGATGCATTACCTGCAAGCAACGATACACGAGCAGCCGTGGCTTGCTTTCTGTTTGTGAGATATGAAGTACGAGCTGCTTGCAAGGGTAATCTATAAATATATATACGAGCTTGCACCTACATGCCATGTGGCAAAAATTTTAGGCCTATTTTCTTCTCAAGGTATTTTAGGCTTCAGAATTATCAGTGTCAATTAATGCGCTAAAGCATGTGACAACTTTTTTTTTGTCTCACCTTCAATGCTATTTTATTTCAAATTTCAAACACTAACCACATGCCACCTCATTTTTTTTTAGAGAGAGCCGTTTTGAGAGAAAGAGAGAGCCAGTTCTCTCTTTCAAACACATGCAGCCGACAAAGGCGATTCTGAAGATGAAGAGCTCAAGGAGATGCATTACCTGCAAGCAGTCATGGCTTGCTTTCTGTTTGTGAGATATGAAGTACGAGCTGGTTGCAAGGGTAACTCTCTCTCTCTCTGTCTCTCACGTTCCGTCTCTCCCTCCCTCTCTTTACTTTCTCTTTTCCGTCCTTGTGTTCTTTTTCTTTGCTTTACACTGCCCAGTTTATTGTGTTGCGCTCATGCACTGTGCCAAGGGGGGCACACCTTAGAAGAGAAAGAAGCGCTGATGAGGACTTTGTTCGCTTTGCTTTGTGAGTCACAGAAACTGGAGAGCTTCTACACTTTGCTTTACTTGCCAACTTCTACGCCATGCTCTGTGCAAAGCTGCTACTCCCTATGTGTTGCTCAACTACTAGCTCTTGTGCCGCCTCTCATAAGGGCAGAGGGTAGCTCCCCTGCTGAGCAAGTTGCAGCTAGATGTTGAACGTGGATAGGGTAGGGATGCGATGGAGGGCACGTCGCAAAGGGAGCCGAGAGGTTGCCCTGAGAGAGGTCTAGGGCACCCATGCTTCAAAGGAGCCCGTTTTTCTTTACTTTGCGCTGCCCATTTTGTTGTGCTATGCTCATGCGTTGTGTGCCAAGGGGGGCATACCTTAGAATTAGAGAGATAAGCTCTGATGGGAGCTTTGTTTGCTTTGCTTTGTGAGGCGCTCTGATCTTCTCTTGCAACCTTCGTTGTAGACCCCTATTGGTAACTGCATCATTTATTTTGGGTTTTGTACCCAGCTCAAAGGAAGCACATAGTTGGGGGGTGCCCTATGGGAGCTATGGTTGGAAGGTGATCCCTCGGCACCATCTTCTATGTGTTTGTTTGTGAGTTTGTATGCAAGGGACACTTGGGAGATCACCAAGTAGTTTCACTATCAATCGGCTAGCTGTTGGATCAAACAACCATATGGCCACCTCCTGTATTTGATTGTAGAGGGTTGGAACCAAGCATGTCTAAAGGCTTAGGACTTGTGATAGTGCTAGGCAAGGGGCCAAATCCTATCCTAGTGTGCTGGTCTTCAACTGACAGGGCGAGGTGACAAATACATGACAGGCACCCGGGGCGAGCCAGAAGCCTTAGCCTTTAGGCATTTTGTTATCCGTAAATTTTGGGGGTTTAAGCATCTCCACCATGTGGATGACCCTATCTTTAGCTCTAGAATTGAAAGCTGCAATTGATCTGCCTTCTTGCGCAAATATGTGGAGGCAGTAAAGCCAACTCACGACAGTGTTCCAAAAAGATAAAAATTAAATTGCATGTAGCATCGGCCCCAGGGTAGTGTCGAAAAAAAGGCCGTCCTTTAGTGTATTTTTGAGGGCTCAAATTTGGAAGATTCTCTGGTAGATTTTCAAAATTTTTGAGAGAAAAACCACACATGTAAATAACTTTCCTTATTTTGACAATTTTTTAAAATGTTTTTTTCCTAACATTGGCAAGTTTGGGATGGGGTTGAGTCTTGACGATTAAGCCCATGGAGGCATTTTGAGTGCATACTGCATGGATGGTGGTGAGGAGAGAGTAAAGAGAGAGAGAGACTAATGCAGTTTAGGAGATTAAAAAACATTTTGATTTTTAAGACAAATGTGTAAGAACAATATCTCAAAATAAAATTTTAAAGTGGATTATATCTATACTATAAATAAAAAATACTATTTTTACATATTTAACGATGACATGTGGCAGTATATGATGGTTCTACCCCCAAGGTTTACCCATGTATAGATCTGTGCTTTGAAATGTAATGTCTTTCGACTTCAATCAACACCAGATATTACGAAGAGTGAAGTGATTAAGAAGAGTAACGTAGATTATGCTTCATCATTCAAATAAGTACTTAGGTTGGATGTAGGCACGATGAGAGAACCCTTAAGTGGCTTAAAGAAAAGTTACGATGGGTAGCATAACATGCATACTCACTGAAGCTACCCCCTCAACAGCCGCTCATCCCATTTCCAGGTGCTCACCCTTAAGCTGGATGCAAGCATGACAAGAGCGGTGGCTTTAAGAGAGAGAGAGAGAGAGAGAGAGAGAGAGAGAGAGAGAGAGAGAGAGAGAGAGAGAGAGAGAGAGAGAGAAGAGAGAGAGAGAGGAAGAGAGAGAGAGAGAGAGAGGTTGTATGTGTGGGTGTGTTTGGGTCCAGAGAAAGGTAGAGGGAGGGAAGGAGGGAGGGAGAGAGAGAGAGAGAGATGTACTTGAGAGATAAAGGAAGCCCGTTTTGCAACCATCTTAATCAAAATTTCCCTCTTTGTTTAGCCAAAGTCTAAAACAAGGGTGCCTATTAGGCTTGGTGTCTCACCAAATCTAGAGAGTATACCATTTGTCAAGAAATTGAGCTATGGTAACATAGTCTTAATCCTACATAATCATGCCACATCATATGGAGGGGAGGCCACATAAGAATCTTGCCATCTCATTATGCCACCTCAACTCGGTCAACAAGGTTGACTCCCTAAAGCCTACATAGCACACCACATCACATGCATACATGTCGTTGCCGCATAATCAAGAATGTCCATGTCATCTTGCCACCTCAGCACAATCAACTCGGTTGACTACCTCTGCCTACATGGCATGCCACATCATATACATGCATGGCATTGCCACCTCACCTTTGAGCATAAGGAATGTCGACATCAAGGTTTCATGTCAACAAATTTTGCCATGTGGCAAAGCGCTCGCTATCTCACCATCATTTCCTTGGTTTTCTTATTCCTAAAAAAATAAATATTTATTATTAAATTTTATTTTTATAGAACTTTTAAAGTAAATATATGTAAATTTTATTTATTAAAAAATATTATTCACTATATAAAAAATATTATTTCAAAAAGTAAATTATTATTATTATTTAATTAAGTAAGTATTATAAACTAATTAAAGAAATACTTGTTATTAAATCAATAAATACATAGTTTTAAAAATATAAATATTTTTTTTATAAAACTTGAAATTTGTATTATAAATAGGTCTAAAAATAAATAAATATTATTTATTAAATAAATTTTTTATTTTAACTAATTAATTAATTTATCAATTCTAAAAATTACTATTATCTTTTAATATATTTCTTAAGAATTTCTTTAAAAATATTATTATTATCTTAAAAATAATAGGTAAATTGGTAAAAATCCAAATTTTATCCATAATCTAATTTAACCAATGAAATGCTTAGTGGCTTAGTATATATAGCCTAACTTTTTAAGTCATCCCCATTCTTAGAGCGTCAACAATTTTGGAGCTAGCTCCATTCTAAGCATATATTAATCTTGTTCTAGTATTACTTTAATCTTAATTATCTTTTAATTTAAGCTTAATCTCTTTTTACCTACCTCTTAGCATGTGTTCACAAAGTCGTAGGAGTAATAGGCAACGGGATCCCCCGATCCACCTTATTCGTGAGGAGAAAGCAAGGGCTTGAGCATTGCAGTGCATGGTGGGTTCGATTGATGAGGCATCATCTCCTCCCCCCATCCATTCTCCATCTCTTCCCAATGACCTCCTTCTCCTCTTCATTCTCCCACAATTCGGTCTCCACACTATTTTGAGCCCTTTGCCACTCCTCCTTTACATGCTGCCCATGCAGTTTGCCACTCCACTCTCAGGCGCCACCCACGAGGTGGACCCTCCTATCTTTGGTGCCTCTCCACCTTTTGGAACGCCCTCTGAGTTTGGCACTTCTCTCTTGGATGTTGCCCACCATGAGCTATCCACTCCTCCATTGAGCGCCCTCTAAGTTTGGCACTTCTCTCTTGGATGTTGCCCACCATGAGCTATCCACTCCTCCATTGAGCGCCTCTCTATCTTTGGGTGCACCCTTCGAGCTTGCCATTCCTTTCTCATCCGCCTCCCATGAGCTTGCCACTCCTCTACCCAGTGCCTCTCCACCCTCATGCATGGCCCTCAAGTTTACCTTACCTCTCTTAAGTAACACCTATGAGCTTACTACTACTCTATCTCTATGTGGCCAATGAGCTTGATGCCACTCCTCCTTGAAGTGGTGCCCATGTGCTTCTTTTCTACCACTCCTCACTTCGGCGATGCTAATGACATTGTCAACCATGTGCTTGCCACTTTACCCTCTAGTGTCAGTCATGAGTCATCTTCTCATGGGAAACCCTTTCCAGGTCTGGTGCATGAAACCATGCCAATGCTACTTTTAACAAGTACTTTGTTGACCTCGATGTGGCATCACAGTCTAGTGTGCTAGATGCGCTACTACGACACTTGCGCATGGCACAATGTACCACCACTTCCATGATTTGTAGGCCACATTTGAGGAGAGCCGGTGTTGGTGTGCTACTGAGCCTGAGACAGTCCTACAGCACACTTAAGCGTAAGATGCATTGAGATGGATTGGTTGCTAGATGAGCGCTTACAGCAGCAATTGTTTCCAGTAGTGTTCTACCCGGTATGCATCAACCACCACTTACATATTTCAGATTTGTTCGTCGAGTACTTCAATCAAGGTTTGTGAGGAGACAAAGCTTGGAGAGTGGAGTTAAGGGTGCTCGATGGGCTAGTAGTGGTCATACACATAGATGCACTGGTTTATTGGACCCTGAGATGAGGGCGATGATAGAGAGGTTTTGGGAGAAGCATTGTCGTGCATCATCAGAGTATAAGAAGGCATTATAACATAGGGTTCATCATGGGGAGTACATAGTACATGGGGCTTGCTTTCTTGAGATGACATAGACAGAGTTGTACTTTGAGTTCAGGTCTTCACACCCCGAGATCACCATCAGCCTCATTCATTCAAGGCTTGCAAGCCTTGGTTTATGCACTACTCGAGGTAGCATGACACATGTCTTTGTAGGTATCACGTTAGATTTTAGATTTTGTATAATGTATTTCGTGGCTTATTATCTGGGCCTCGAGGGGTGGTGCCTCATAGCCCAAGGGAGTTTAGTCACTCACTATTATAACCACGGGAAGAGGATGCCATCTACCATGGGATAGCTTGTGTCATGGGGGCATGTACCGAGTGTGGCAGCTTAGCCATGCTTCACTTGTATGACGAGGATTCCTCAGTGGCCAAGGTGGTGACTTGGTGGTGATAGTATGAGAATGTGACACATGGGCAGTTGAGGAGATTACGTTAGTGGAGCACCATTCGACATGCAGCGAGTTCATGAGAAGGTAATTTACATCTTCCATCTATGACTACATAAATCATGCTCACAGTGCCAAGTGGCAGGACCGTCAGTTTCGTGCCAGCTTGCAACTATTGTCTATTAGTGTAGTTGTCTCTATGATTAACTTTGTAGAGAATTACACGTTTTCACTAGAGCAAGAGATTCAGTCAGAGTACTACTTTTTTGAGCAGGTATTGCTTGACATTGCCTCATTTTTAATTTAAGGTCCTCTAGATATTTTATATTGCTGTTGTCTACGAATTTGACATTTCCCATTCTTGTGTGCCCCTGACTAGATGGCCATCATGGTGCATATTAGTTATCGGCATGTATTGGCACGACAATGGATGGCATAGCGAGCACCCAAGAGGAGCGATTCATCATTAGAGAGTATCACTTTTACATTAGTAACGATCGATCTCACCCCAACGCCCACTTTGTGCAGCATTGCTTCCATCGTCCTCACACGATGACTTTTTGAGAGAGCATGGGGTCACATGGATAGGGCGATGGATATGCTCAAATGGATGTGGGGCATAGTTCAAGAGTGCTCGCAATTTTATTGGCTATATTCTTGGCATCGCATGGCAAGTTACAAGGTGATTTGGAGCTTCTTCAAGATAGGCCATGGAAAGGGGGATCATGATGATGCAGGTGCATGTGTCAAACGCACCCTCGGACATCAACAACTCTGCTATGATAGTGAGTGCTTTTGATATGCACAACAAGTAGTGGATTGGTGCAATGCGCATTTGACCCACTAGTGTTGACTCTTCCTTCCCTCAGCGAGATGCTAGGATTGTCAGGAGGTTCTTTTGGTGCATTGACAGTAGTGACATTAATGGTGCTTCTCTAGACTTTGCAATAGTGGATGCCACACTTAGGCTACACTCCATCAGGAGAAGATCCTATGATGACCCCACCATCTTCATATGGTGCCGCTGTTCATGCTTTTGTGGGCCATGCATCGATGGTGACTACTCATTGTGCAAGATGCGAGAGTGGGTTGATCCTTGGTTGGAGCAGGTGTTGAGGCCAGAGCAAGGAGCATTTTCCCCCACCCCTGTTGATCCCCTTGCACACTACCTGAAGGGGTAGATCATGATTATTTAATAGATATTTTGACAGTGGGTGATGTTTTTACCGTCATTTCTAGGAGGGCAATGAGGAGGAGGTGTACTACATTTTGAGGTGCACTAGGCCCAAGTGCACCCTTGAGTGCAATGTGATTGATGATTATGGACTCTCATTTGATGCCCACAACATGATAGTTTGCAAGTCGCTACTATGTGCAGGGTTAGATGCGCAAGGGTGGCATTGAGTTTGTGCAGTGTGACTAGAGAAAGGAGGCAACTATTATATACTCTCATCTAGTTCTTGCTATGAAACTCATGCTTTGACCTCGCTTCGATGAGTTAATAGTAAGAAGGGAGGCCCCCTACGATGGACCCTACAACACGAGCATTTGAGCATCTTAGAGATCCTCAAAGCTAGAGAGACTATGAATTGATATTAGAACCTCCTCCCTCTGTTTTGTTGTATCTAGGGCCCTTCATTTTGTATCTTTCTCAACTTTGTATCTTCTACCCATATATATTAAGAGTTGGATTTTGATTTGTCCCCATATATTTTGTATCTTTTTCTTAGTGCGTTGGGGGTGAAACTTTGCAAGTGGAAGAGAGAAGCCCCATGCTCTCCCCCACTCACAAAATTTTACCCCATCAGACACCATATGGGTGTGATGTCCCACCCAAACCCGCTTTTTTTTGCATAGTGGACCCCTTGGGCACTATGCAAAAAAGAGAGAGTTTGGGTAGAACATCACACCCATCCGGCATCCCAATGGGGGTGAAACTTTGCAAGTGGGTCCATGTGGCCCCTTGCAAAGTTTCACCCCCATCAAATGTTGGATGGGCATGACAGTGTGTTGCCACCCGCTCTTTTTTAAATAGTGTCCAAAGGGTCCCCTATACAAAAAAGAGCATGTTTGGGTAACCTCTTGATGAGATAAGCCACAACGCACACGACCACCTTGTTATGTCTCTATGCTATCAAAGACTACATCGTCAAGGGAATGTAGAGTCTCGAGCATGCTCTCCAATGATGCAACAAGATGCATGGTGGAGGGATGTGGATCTCTCTCTCCACGATGCAACAAGATGCATGGTGGAGGGATGTGGATCTCTCTCTCCATGAAGCTGACTGTAAGAAGCCTCTAATTGTGTGATCATCTCAAGGATGGTCTTTGGACGTGCCTCATGAGCCACGATAAAAACTGTTGGGTGCCACGTAATTGAAAGATCATCTCTCTCTCTCTCTCTCTCTCTCTCTCTCTCTCTCTCTCTCTCTCTCTCACTCACATTTCTCTATCATTCTCTCTCCCTCTCTATCATTCATTCACTCTCATCTCTCTCTCCCTCTCTATACTCTCGTCTCTATCATTCATTCACTCTCGTCTCTCTCTCTCTCAATCTCTCTCACTCTCACATTATCTACCTTCCCCCTTCTCTCTCTCTCTCTCTCTCTCTCTCTCTCTCTCTCTCTCTCTCTCTCTCTCTCTCTCTCTCTCCACGTGACGTAGTTGAGGGAGAACTCACACATACTTATTATCCCCATGCTTGATATTCTAGAAAGTAGTATACTATATATTAGTGTTAAAACCCTAAGATCTCTCTAGATAATTGTTATGCATAAACATGCATAAATCAGGCATAATCTCATCCACCCGACCACCCCCGAGCGCAAGGGATGCACACATGAATTATAATGAAGTACATCATACCCTTACCTTGATGTCCCATACCATCAAGAGGTATAACTCCAATCCAGTAGCATGTAACTATAGTGTGAAATGGTAGGTGAGTAGATATAATCCTCTATACAAGAGAACATCATATCATAACCTAGCCTCAAGATAACATAGCCTTAGCCTCCTTTGAGTGTGCCCCATGCCCCTATTATATAGGAGGGCCCTCAAGTGACTCCATTTCCCATGTGTGATGCTTGGATGCCTGACCCTAACCTTAACCCTTAAGGTTAGTCCTAACCCATGCTCCACTAGAGCTTGTTCCCATGCTCCCATGCTCCCATGCTCACAAGCCTAATGTGGGTTAGCCTCCTAGTATATGCACACATAATGTGCAGATAACATACTTTCCTTCTCTCAAAACATTGCACTCTTGTAATGAAAAGAAGGAGAATTGCGTTGAACAATCTCAACAACTGACTCCCAAGTCGAATCCTCTATTTCCCTATCATTCCACCTAATTTTAACCTCAGGGATTAGATAACTATAAAGTTTCCTTTCCCTGAATTCAAGTACCTTATGAGGTTCATGTGGAACATAGGATAAATCTTCAACTTCAATGAGTTCTCGAGGAGTAACTGTGTTATCCTCACCTCCCAGTTTCCCTTTGAATCCACTGATATGAAAGACTGGATGAACTCTAACATGTGGAGGCAGTTTTAGTTCATAACGCAACCATGCCAATCCGATGTATAACTCGAAATGGACCACAATATCTAGGAGATAAATTTGAGCATTTTCCTGTTGATGACAAAGTCTGAGAATCTTTAGGAACTTTTAAATAAACCAACGCTCGGTTTAAAAAACCAAGTTGATCATCCTCTATCAGCATAGAACCGTGCCCAATCTTGAGCACTCCTGATAGAATCCTGAGCTTCGGTCAGCATTTCCTGCATTTTACGCAAAAAATCCCTCGATGCATCAAGCTCAATGTCCTTAAGACTGACATCAATAGGTGCCCTGGGTTGATACCCATACATAAGCATGAACGGACTAAAACCAATAGCCGTATGTTTAAAACTGTTATAGGCAAATTCCATCATTGGAAGATATTTTTTTCAATTTAATGCTTTTCCAGACATATGCATGAAGCATATCCTCTACAATATGATTCATACGCTTTGTTTGCCCATCAGGCTCTGCGGATGATTAGAGGAATTCATACTTAGTTTTCTTGTTGTAAACCATTCGGAATGAAGTAGGAAAACATGGCATTATAACAGCAAGAACCAGGTATCCATCGGCGGCCCGATGTACCCCACATCTGCTCATGGAATTATCGGCGTCCCAAGTTACCCATATCAACATAGAGAGTCATCATCAACGTCTCGATTGAGTCACATATGTCCATCCGCCGTCACCGTAAACCATCAGGTTGACTGTATAAATAACCTAAAGTACAGAACTAGAGAAAGAAAAGCCAACAAAAGAAAATTCCAAATTTTCTTAATCCGAACACAACAAGATAAACTCATTTGAACTCTAAAGAAAGAGATTTCAACAAGTGAAAATGCCGACAAGATTACACTCATCAATACATGCAGGCTATAGATAAAAGAAGTTTATCTAGAGAATGCCCACACAATAACTTTAAATAATTCAAAAAATGAGATTGTATTTAAATGTTGAGATCAACATGCTAAGTGATGTAAGCAAAGCAATAATCTTGAGCCCAAAATATCCCATAAGATAATATATGTGAGGATCGCTAGCGTCCCATACCACCATGATACCACCCATACATACCTTGCCAATTTGAAACTCTCTAGTATGCCGTCTAGGAAATATGAATGAAATCCTATATAAAAGGAATAAGATGGCCTTATCCTAGACTTTCACATACTAAAACCTGTCTCTATATACCTGAGACCACATCAAGGAATAACTCTTTCCAAGAACATCATTAGAAAAGAATTTGAATTATTGGCACCTTTCTAATGATGACTACCTAATAAACACAATAAAGCTAGGGTAGAAAAATAACTCACCTAGATACATAAGCAACTAGGTATCGGAGTTGGAATATGTACAAGAGTACAAGGAACACAATCCAAAATTACGTGCAAAAAATGAAGACAAATGCTACTTTCAAAGCACATGAAATTATCCCAAAAGATCAAAAGATCCTAATAAAACCATGGATAAAAGCATAGAAGCTCCTCAAATCCATGAAAACCATAGTTGATCATAAAAATCAATGCATGCCATCTAATGATCATTAATCATGCCAAAAGAAGCATTTAAAATTGGTGGCCGACTCATCAATCCGGAGTATATGAACATGGTGTCGTTCAAGCAAAACTCCAAAGTAAGCAAGTGAAACACATGTGTGTAACACTTATTAAAAAACCCCTAGATACAAGTGATCTAGGCAGAACCTGATGAGTCTATATAAAACTTGGAAAACATCCAATAAAATCCAAAAAAAAAACCGATCAACTAACCCATGATAGAATTTGTCTTAGGCTTAGAAAATTAAGCATAGACCACACTTAAAAAAGTGTAAAATAAATTATCATGGAAAAGTGTCAAAGGTGAGACACATTTTGAACACAGATTATAGCCATCATTGAAAAACTTAAGGAACATGTCCAAAAAGAATGGCTAAACAAAGGTAAAAAATGATGAAAATATCATTCAGAATTAATCTAAACAGATTATAGCCATTATTGAAAAACTTAAGGAACATGTCCAAAAAGAATGGCTTAACAAAGATAAAAAAATGATGAAAATATCATTCAGAATTAATCTAAACAGAAATATCTACTAATACGAGGTATAATCGTATTAATAATATGCGAATAACCTGCATCTATCTAATGTCAGTACGAAAAAATATACTTCAACATTAAATAACCCTCAAAAATATTAATTTTTTTAGAAATATAATTATCATGATTTTTTCCTAATTTTATAGGGTTCTCAAAATACAATAATTTTGAATTCCACCAAACCTATCTTATGGCATTCCAAACCTATATTTTTTTGAAAATTTTTTAGCAATTAGATTTGCCAAAATACCATTGATATCTTAAAAATACCAATTTCTAGGATTTCTAAAAATAATTTCTAGAAAATTCCTAATTTCTCCTAAGAATCCCATCGTTTACAAAATTTCCAATTTTGCTCGACAATTCTCAAATCCAATGAAAATTTATAATTTTAATAGATTTTTTTAATTTTTTAGGTTTAAAAATATATTTTTAAACGAATTTGAATGGTCACAGGCGCCCGAATGGGCACACCACATGCCAATCACCAACCCCACATTTTCTAGAAATTTAAAATAACCTTTGTCTAATTTTTCACTAATTTTTAATAATTTTTTGAAATTTTTAATTTACCCAGAACGCATTAGAATACGAACGGTCAAAAATTTCGGAATCCCAAGGGTTTTTTCGGAATACGGAAAGCCAACAGTTTTGGGAAAATGAAAAGACAAAAAATAATTGAAATGTGAAAGGTCAAAAGTTTTCGAAATCCGAAAGATCAAAAGATTTTCCGGAATTCGGAAAGCCAAAAGGTTTCCTAGGAGATAGAAAGCCAAGAGGCACCAAGAAAAAATATTTCCAGAAATTTTCAGAGAATTGTTTTTTCTCAGATTTCAAATTTTCTCTTTTTTTGTCTTTTTTTCAAGATTTTTTGAAAAGCTTTTTTGGAATTTTTTAAAAAACATTTTTTTTAAATTTTTTAAAAAAACTTAAATAAAGCTTAATTAAGCTTTATTCAAAAGCTTATAAATTAATTTTCAAGGGGGGAGGCATTTTTCACCCAACAGTTGTTGTGTCGTCCCCTCCCCCCCTGCGTGTGTGCATAAATTAATTTTCAAGGGGGGAGGCATTTTTCACCCAACGGTTGTTGTGCCGTCCCCTCCCCCCCTGTGTGTGTGCATATCCGCGGCAAAACCCGCAAAATTGTATAAAAATACATTCTTTTCATAAAAATGCTCAAAAATTTCCTTAAAAATGATGAAAATTTTCTTAAAAATTATAGAAAATCAGGGAATTCATTCTACCAAAAATATCCACAATAAAATATGTGGTATTTTGGTCAAAATTTCCATTAATGCTTATTTTAAACCATAAAAATAAAGAAAAATAGCATTAAATTCACGAAATTCCCCCGCAATGTCGATTCGTCCATTGAATAGAAGAAACACACATTCGAACCGCCATATCGACGATCCGCGTGATAATCATAAACACAAATCAATAAAATTATATTTTTTTTTAGTAAATATTAAAATTTGCTTTAAAAATACCAAAAATTAGAATAAGAAAGAAAAAATAGCAACAATTAACTAGAGATTGCTCTAATACCACTGTTAAAATCCTAAGATCTCTCTAGATAATTGTTATGCATAAATCAAGCATAAACTCATCCACTCGACCACCCCCGAGCCCAAGGGATGCACATATGAATTATAATGAAGTACATCATACCTTTACCTTGATGACCCACACCATCAAGAGGTATAACTCCAATCCAGTAGCATGTAGCTATACTGTGAAATGGTAGGTGAGTAGATATAATCCTCTATACAAGAGAACATCATATCATAACCTAGCCTCAAGAGATAACATAGCCTTAGCCTCCTTTGAGTGTGCCCCATGCCCCCCTAAACTTAGACTAGCTGGGTTAGCTCACTTACATTGTACTTAGATTTTTGGGCAGTGACTAACCTCAGACTAGCTGGGGTAGCTCATTTTCATTCTGATGTACTTATTTGATGTTTATATCATTATGAGCTTTTTCATTATTGAGTATCATTACATTTTAGTTGATGTTCTTGATTTTATTATATTTTTTAACACTTTGGCTATCATATTGTTTGTTGAAAATCTCCATGCCATCGTACCCAAACATGCTCCGATGGGAACCAAACTTTGCAAGCATGGGGGGGGACCCACCCCCACATGCTTGCAAAGTTTGGTCACAATCAGAGCATGTTTGGATTGGTAATTAGCGCCCAATGCGGGTTTTTGAAGTCTCTTGGTGCTTAAGAGGCCATGGAAAATCCAGGCCTTTCCCATACCATCGTACCCAAACATGCTCCGATGGGGACCAAACTTTGCAAGCATGGGGGGGGACCCACCCCCACATGCTTGCAAAGTTTGGTCCCCATCGGAGCATGTTTGGATTGGTAATTAGTGCCCAGTCCGGATTTTTCAAGTCTCTTGGTGCTTAAGAGGCCATGGAAAATCCGGGCCTTCCCCATACCATCGTACCCAAGCATGCTCCGATGGGGACCAAACTTTGCAAGCATGTGGGGGGGGGTCCCCCCCACATGCTTGCAAAGTTTTGTCCCCATCGGAGCATGTTTGGATTGGTAATTAGCGCCCAGTGCGGGTTTTTGAAGTCTCTTGGTGCTTAAGAGGCCAAGGAAAATCCGAGCCTTCCCCATACCATCGTACACAAACATGCTCCGATGGGGACCAAACTTTGCAAGCATGGGGGGGGACCCACCCCCACATGCTTGCAAAGTTTGGTCACAATCAGAGCATGTTTGGATTGGTAATTAGCACCCAGTGCGGGTTTCTGAAGTCTCTTGGTGCTTAAGAGGCCATGGAAAATCCGGGCCTTCCCCATACCATCGTATCCAAACATGCTCCGATGGGGACCAAACTTTGCAAGCATGTGGGGGTGGGTCCCCCCCACATGCTTACAAAGTTTGGTCTCCATTGGAGCATGTTTGGATTGGTAATTAGCGCCCAGTCCGGATTTTTCAAGTCTCTTAGTGCTTAAGAGGCCATGGAAAATCCGGGCCTTTCCCATACCATCGTACCCAAACATGCTCCGATGGGGACCAAACTTTGCAAGCATGGGGGGGGGGGGGGACCCACCCCCACAAAGTTTGGTCACAATCAGAGCATGTTTGGATTGGTAATTAGCGCCCAGTGCGGGTTTTTGAAATCTCTTGGTGCTTAAGAGGCCATGGAAAATCCGGGCCTTCCCCATACCATCGTACCCAAACATGCTTCGATGGGGACCAAACTTTGCAAGCATGGGGAGGGACCACCCCCACATGCTTGCAAAGTTTGGTCCCCATCGGAGAATGTTTAGATTGGTAATTAGCGCCCAGTCCGGATTTTTCAAGTCTCTTGGTGCTTAAGAGGCCATAGAAAATCCGGGCCTTCCCCATACCATCGTACCCAAACATGCTCTGATGGGGACCAAACTTTGCAAGCATGTGGGGGTGGGTCCCTCCCACATGCTTGCAAATTTTGGTCCCCATCGGAGCATGTTTGGATTGGTAATAAGCGCCCAGTCCGGATTTTTCAAGTCTCTTGGTGCTTAAGAGGCCAAGGAAAATCCGGGCCTTCCCCATACCATCGTACACAAACATGCTCCGATGGGGACCACACTTTGCAAGCATGGGGGGAGACCCACCCCCACATGCTTGCAAAGTTTGCTCACAATCAGAGCATGTTTGGATTGGTAATTAGCGCCCAGTGCGGGTTTTTGAAGTCTCTTGGTGCTTATTAAGAGGCCATGGAAAATCCGGGCCTTCCCCATACCATCGTACCCAAACATGCTCCGATGGTGACCAAACTTTGCAAGCATGTGGGGGTGGGTCCCCCCCACATGCTTGCAAAGTTTGGTCCCCATTGGAGCATGTTTGGATTGGTAATTAGCGCCCAGTCCGGATTTTTCAAGTCTCTTGGTGCTTAAGAGGCCATGGAAAATCCGGGCCTTCCCCATACCATCGTACCCAAACATGCTCCGATGGGGACCAAACATTGCAAGCATGTGGGGGTGACCCACTTCCACATGCTTGCAAAGTTTGTTCCCCATCGGAGCATGTTTGGGTACGATGGTATGGGGAAGGCCCGGATTTTCCATGGCCTCTTAAGCACCAAGAGACTTGAAAAATCCGGACTGGGCACTAATTACCAATTCAAACATGCTCCAATGGAGACCAAACTTTGCAAGCATGTGGGGGTGGGTCCCCCCCACATGCTTGCAAAGTTTGGTCCCCATCTCGGAGCATGTTTGGTGGGTACAATGGTATGGGGAAGGCCCGGATTTTCTATGGCCTCTTAAGCACCAAGAGACTTGAAAAATCCGGACTGGGCGCTAATTACCAATCCAAACATGCTCCAATGGGGACCAAACTTTGCAAGCATGTGGGGGGGACCCACCCCCACATGCTTGCGAAGTTTGGTCCCCATCGGAGCATGTTTGGGTACGATGGTATGGGGAAGGCCCGGATTTTCCATGGCCTTTTAAGCACCAAGAGACTTGAAAAATCCAAACTGGGCACTAATTACCAATCCAAACATGCTCCAATGGGGACCAAACTTTGCAAGCATGTGGGGGGGACCCACCCCCACATGCTTGCAAAGTTTGGTCCCCATCGGAGCATGTTTGGGTACAATGGTATGGGGAAGGCCCGGATTTCCCATGGCCTCTTAAGCACCAAGAGACTTCAAAAACCCACACTGGGCACTAATTACCAATCCAAACATGCTCTGATTGTGACCAAACTTTGCAAGCATGTGGGGGTGGGTCCCCCCCACATGCTTGCAAAGTTTGGTCCCCATCGGAGCATGTTTGGGTACGATGGTATGGGGAAGGCCCGAATTTTCCTTGGCCTCTTAAGCACCAAGAGACCCGCACTAGGTGCTAATTACCAATCCAAACATGCTCCGATGGGGACCAAACTTTACAAGCGTGTGGGGGGAGACCCACCCCCACATGCTTGCAAAGTTTGGTCCCCATCGGAGCATGGAGATTTTCAACAAACAATATGATAGCCAAAGTGTTAAAAAATATAATAAAATCAAGAACATCAACTAAAATGTAATGATACTCAATAATGAAAAAACTCATAATGATATAAACATCAAATAAGTACATCAGAATGAAAATGAGCTACCCCAGCTAGTCTGAGGTTAGTCACTGCCCAAAAATCTAAGTACAATGTAAGTGAGCTAACCCAGCTAGTCTGAGTTTAGTCAATATCAAGATAGAGATCTACACCCTCTCTAGCTCTCAACTGCTCTAGAATGCTCTCATGGTCATCCACTCGAAGCCGAAAACGAGGGTGAGAACTATGTTTTCGGCTCTATACTCGAACAAGAGTGAGCCTAGTAGCAACCACTAGATGAGAGAACTGAAATGCCTCTAATTCCCACTTCCACTATTGGAACTCAAGACTCCCCCGATGAAGTCTAATCTGCTGGTAGAACCGGCCTGCCACAATCATGCTATGGGCATCATAAGAAAACCCATGATCATCCACTGTATCCTGGTCAAGGATGCACTTTGGCCTAGTGCAACTCATCAGATAGTAGTCTACTCCCTCGCTATTTCCCTCATTAGCAATAACAGCAAATACATTACCCTCCTGTAGCAAATCTGTCAGGTCATCATAACTGACCATGAACGCAGGACCTGTGTGCTCATCAGACAGCACTGGATGTGAAGGATGCTCGGGGGAGAGGAATGTCTGTATCCATGCATCTGCCCATCCTCTCTCGAGGCACAATGTGACCAATCGCCATCCATACATGCTCCACAGAAGCATGCAAACCGTCGTGTGTAAATCATGGGGGCCACCATGCACGTGCTCCTGATGGAATGTAAGCCCAAGGTGCCAGGTACTGTGTCACAATCATGGGAGGCTCTACGGTCAATCATGCCACCATCCACATGCCAAAAAAATCTCTTGACAATCCGAGCATCACGTTTGGGGTACGATGATGCTGCACTCCCACACAAATGTTGGGAGCACCACTCGACTACGTGGCCCGCATCTCTGAACCGCTGAGCATCCTGCCGCAGCTGATGACGCCCCAAGGCACGTTTCACACACGCGACCGCACCATCATGCTCTCCCTTCTCGTGACCAGTCTCAAAGAATGACCAAATCACTGGGATACTAGACTGCACATGCCACCTATAAATCCATAAAAGATAGTCTTACTTATTATTTTCTTTAAGATGTTCTAGTGAATTTAGTTTAATTGTAAATGTAAGAAAACCATAAGTACTACCTGTAGAGCCAATAGAATTGTCGTGATGACTTGAACTGTGCGCCACAACCATCCGACCAAACCCATCGTTGGACACGTCTGATCCCACAATCTCCTAAAAAATCATCATGGAGACGAAAACAGTGTTGCACAAAATGTGCATCATGTGAACGATCATCACTGATATAGAAATGATACTCTCGAATAATGACACGAGTCTCGGGGGTACTCGCTATCCCATCTACATGAGCCTCTGCATGTCGATAGCTAATGTGGACCATAATAGCAACCTGGTGAGGTAAGCAATACATACGTTTAGGACACAAAAAATCAAATAAGTAATGTAGCTCAAACATAAAACAAATATTACAAAATATAACCATTACCTGCTCTGAGAAGTAATACTCAGATTGTATCTCCTGAAAAGGTGTGAAGGTGTAGTTCTCTGCAAAATCAATCACAGAGATGACCACACCAATAGGAAACTCTGCTAGGCATGCTCGGAACTGACGATCTTGCCACTTGGCACAATGACTGTGCCATATATAGGGGTAGATCTGCTCCCTAAATGTGGCTGTGAAGTGACAATGTGGTGTATGTTTGTCCACGAGCTGCAACTTCCTGGACTGTCCACCACTCTGGAGCTCGTGTGTCACATACTCATAACGTTGCCATGCCACTATCTCTTGGTCACTTGCATCAAGATCTACCATCTATAGATGTGCAAGTGAACCACATGATGTGCAAATGCTCTCCACACAAGGCATCCTATGGAACTGGGCATCCTCCGTGCGTTTACACAAAAGAGAGTGGATGAAATCACGTGGACTACGAGGCAACTCTCTATGCCCACTAAGAGAACGGAACACATCATAAAAAAGTTTGAACTCAACATGGTAGCGACAACAACATGTGTCACGCTGACGTGAGTACCTCACAAACCAAGGCTTACACCCCTCAAATGACCTTTGCCCAATTTTAAGCTCTGGATACGAAGCCACAAACTGAGAATACAACTCAGTTTGGGTCATTTCAAGAAAGCAAGCACCGTGCTTAATGAACACTCCTCTTGTCACTCTCTTACGCAAAGCTTTCTTGAAAACTGGCGAGGCACGACAATTCTCCTCCCAAAAACTTTCTATCAAGGTTCTAGTGGTTTCATCTAGTAGGTGATCATGCCTAGCTACACGACCACTACTCGCCCACAAAGCACCAACCTCATTGGCATCTAAACTTTGTCGTCTAATAGACCCAACTCTAAGTGCGTGTGGTGCTATGGAAAGGATGCGAGATGTGGCACTAACCTTACCCTTCATTTGGGAGCTACTTATGGCTGCCACAATAGCCCGTCGAGCAGCCAAAGCGTCCGCAGAGTTCCTCTTCTTGTTAACTATATAGGAATGACGAACACTTCGTAGCACCGCCATGCCAGCTCTCCTCTCTCTTCGACCTCCAATGTCGGAAAGCGCCCTGCAGTTGGCCATGTTGGGCAGATCAATCAAAGCATCAAGCACACATGCCTGTGATGAAGGCGTGAGGTCTTTGAAATAGGAATGGAAGATTGCATGGGCACGACGATGTGCCCCTGACTTTGATAGTTCTTTCCTATCCACACGAAGGGCGCCCAAAGGAGGGGGGTGGGTTCTTGTAGAAGAAAGGACTCAAGAAGGGCGGGTTCATGTGGATTATCTAAACTGGGTAGTGGGGGGGAAGAGGACGAAGGGAGAGGAAGTAGAAGAGGAGGAGCAAGGCTTGGATCATCGCCAACAGAAGGTGTTGCTCATTGACGTGCTCTCCACTCTCTCTTTCTCTCACGAGCTACCCTTCTCCTCTCCTCCTCTTGAACTTGGTGGACGGGGGGGAGTCTAGTCCTATCATGTTTCCGACTCCTACGACTTTGAGAACCCATTCTCAAGGAAGCTAAGAGAGAAAATATTATAAAGGCTCAATGATGGGATAGTACTAGAGATAAGTGTGGGATAGTACTAGAGATGTGTGATTATATAGGAAAAATAGGTTATCCACTTCAAATCTCATTGGATTTCCTATCTAAGATTGATTGGATAACTAAGATAAACATAAAGATAATTAAAGATAAACTATTATCCACTTAAAAATCAATATTATTAATAATATTTATTAACAAGTCTAAATATTTATCATTACTAGATATATAAATATATCTTTCAAGATATCTTTTATTTTATAATTATATAACTGATTTTTTTAATAAAGTATTTTTTTCAAATTTTATTCAAAGGTTTATTCTACATAAAAAAAATTTAAGAAATATTAAATTAAAAATTTTATTTTTTTTAAATTAATAATATGAACTTTAATAATATTATTATTGATCTAATCCCAAAATATAATCCTTTAAAATTAGTGATTTTAAATTCTTTTATTTAATAAGTTATATATATTTTATTATTTAAAATTCTATATTCTATTTCTCTAAATTACTAAATTAACTTTTTCAAAAATATGTTTTTGAAAAAAGAGGGGAGGTAGGAAGGAGGTGCCACATGTCACATGCGTGCATGACATGTGGCATTCTCTTGACATATGGCACTATTATGGTTGATGTGGCAATTCCATGATGTGGCATGCCATGTCACCAAGTGCGAGGTGGCATGCAAAGTTGGCAAGATGATGTGGCATTAATGATGACTAGGATGATGAGGTGGGGAGTCAACTAGGTTGACCATGTTAACATGGAGGGTGGAGGTGGCAAGCTGAGGTGGCAAGCTGCTTATGTGGATCCTCTCGATACTCATGTGGACATAAAGTGGCATGCATATATAAGATTTGTGCCTACCCAAGCCTCACACATGGAATGAAACCTAAGCTGTGAAGTTTACCAAGCCTAGATTTCCAAACCTAACTAGGATTGGTTTTAGACTTGAAAAGGGGAGAGTGGACACAATATGGGAATTTTCACTTGGGAGGATTGAAAATGGACCTTCCCATACTCAAATCAAGCCAAATTTTTTTTAATAAATTCATGGCAACAAGAGTATTGATCCCTTGAGTTTTTAGATTGAAAGATTCAATATTTAATTTTCTAGAATTAAATTACTATTGATTTAATGGGCCTCTAACAGTCATAATAAATTTTCCAAAATAAATCTACAAAAATCCAACCGTTAGATTTGTAATTTTAACTTATACCCACATTATACTAATCTTTCCCAATCTAATCATCACTAGATCCATACAATTTGAGCATTTTAAATGGTAGATGTGGTGGGAGGATAAAATAGTATGTTTTTTAACAATTCTAATACATTTTAAATAATATAGAAAATAGTAGAACACATCAAAAATTACTCAATAAATCAAGTTAAGCTCTATGTTATTTGTATTTGTGATATTCAAAGTGGGAACATCATATGAGTAATAATGTAAAAGTTATAGACAATTTACTCACATTCACTGTACCTGTCTAAACCTACGACAGGGCCTGTATACAAACTTGGTTCCCAAAGAAAAGGGGATTTGCAATTATTGGATATTCGATCAGATTATAGTTTTAGGTGCCCAACTTTGCATATGATGTTTCATTAGAAGACCTTAAAGTGAAACTCCTTGGCTAACTATGAGAGATTGGCTATTCTTCTTGAAAAAATGCCTGTTTTCCAGCTAAAGCCAAGGGCGCCCACTACATGAAACTAGATAACCTCATCTTGCAACTACCCATGTAGAAAAGAAGAAGGGACAATAGAATACATTAGAGATAGTCTTAATATAAAACTCAATACATATGTAGAAAAAACTCAATACAAACTTTGGACTAGGAATCCTATAGAATAATTAACTTTACATGGTGGAGGTCTAAGGGTCTAAATTACAAGACTCAATACATATGTAAAAAAGAAGAAGGGACAATAGAATACATTAGAGATAGTCTTAATACAAAACTCAATACATATGTAGAAAAAAAGAATGGATAATAGAATACATTAGGGACAATCTTATTGATTCCCAAATTCCAATTAAGAAGATACAGCTGCTATTGTGAGCCCATAACTATCTGACACCCTTGAGTTTAATCTTATTCTCGTTCTCACTCTCACCATTGAGTTTAATCTTATTCTCATTCTCCCTCTCAATACATACGTAGAAAAAAAGAATGGACAATAGAATACATTAGGGACAATCTTATTGATTCCCAATTAAGAAGATACAGTTGCTATTGTGAGCCCATAACTATCTGACACCCTTGAGTTTAATCTTATTCTCGTTCTCACTCTCACCATTGAGTTTAATCTTATTGTCATTCTCTCTCACACTTGAGTTTCTTATTCTCGTTCTCACTCTCATTTAGAAATTAAAATGATCAAGATTGAATTTACATGAAGCTCTTTTGAGTTCTTAAGGATTCACAATCATAAATATTCATAATGATAATCTTCCTCTCTACATGAATTCCTTTAGGGTTCTTGAATCTATGCCTTCAATTTAAATGCTATTGGTTTTTGACACACTTAGTAAGTTCTATAAAGAAAAGTAACTCATCAAATTTTAAAATTTGAATTGCCTTTTGAATTTCATTTCATGAAGGCCTTTTAAATAACTCTTGGGAACTCAATTTCATCAACCAACACATCAAGCTCAATAAAACAATAAGATTATCATCAATAATAAGAAGAAGATTTATGTTTATGAAATTCCTCATCATTGTATTTTGAACCCTATTTTTAGTATAATTTAAGTCTCTTTAGAGATGCAATTGACTGTGAGAATGAGAGTGCAAGTGAAGTGCAAGTGAGAGTGAGAGTGAGAGTGTGATAAGTTCTCTATAGAGACAAGACGTGAGTATCTTCTTGAGATGTGATGAGGCCCTCTATTATTATGAGATTGAGAGGAGAGCATGTGATATGTTGGGGGGTGTTGAGTGGTTTAAGTTCTTCAAAGACTACTATGTGGTCCTTTGGAGTTCTCTATATATCAAAAGAACATCACATTATTGGGAGATATCTTCTTTTCTATACTTTTTTATATATATTGTATATTTGGATATAAAATAATTTGAGGCTTCATCAATTGTGACTGTTTAAATTCTATTTTTCAAGAAAAGAAAATAGCTTCTTTAGATTTACAATATCCAACATTTAGCGAGTTAGAGCCTCACAAGTAGTATTAGAGCACTTGATTTTTTATATTCTTCGATACACACATGTCAGCTTGATTATGGAAAAGATGGATATGAATGCTATGATGAAGCCGAGAAAAGACATGATCAAGAATTTGATGAAGTTGAATGATTTAGCCAAGATTATTACTTTATTACATATGGTGATTGCTTAAAAAATGATAAAAAGGGATGCATGGGGTGTAATATATATGTGTGTGTGTGTGTGTGTGTGTGTGTGTGTGTGTGTGTGTGTGTGTGTGTGTGTGTGTGTACATGTGTGTGTGTGTGTGTGTGTAGTAGCATGATAAGTTGGCTACTTCGTGGTGGCAGTTTGGAAAGAAGTGGGACATTTGTGAGCTTCCCGAATCTATATCCGGGGTATCTCGGGTGAGTTAAAAATGACCAATATCACACTGTCAAGTTGCCACCACGGTCATATATCTCGGTCAAGATGCCACCACAGTCATATATCTCGGTCAAGATATGTGGCAGCCCCACATAGGGTCAAGAAGATTTTCCACGCTATATCCCAGGCGAGATACATGGCATCATGACCAAGAAATTTAGTCAGCATCTCAACGTATCTCGGGTGAGATAGGTGGAGTTGCTAACTAGATTTCCTGGTCATTTTGCCATGCCAACTCAGTATGTATATTTATATCTCGGGCGAGATGAAAATTGAGAAAATGTTTCTTGGGCGAGATACGAAAATTTATTTAACATATCTCGGGTGAGATATCGAAAATGAAATTGGATTAATGTATGCGTTAAATTGAATTATCATATCTCGGGCGAGATGAGAAAATTAAGAAAACGTATATCGGGATAGATACCAAAAATGAAATATATGCATTAAATTTAATTACCATATCTCGGGCGAGAAGAAAATCAAGAAAACATATCTCAGGTGAGATATCAAAAAATGAAATTAGATTAATATATGGGTGAAATTGAATTACCATATCTTGGGCGAAATATGAAAATTGAGAAAATGTTTCTCGGGCGAGGTATTGGAAATGAAATTGGATTAACATATGCTTGAAATTGAATTACCATATCTTGGGAAAGAAACAAAAAATTATTTAATATATATCTCAGGTGATACCGAAATTGAAATTAAATTAGCAAGAGTAAAAATGAATCTCGATGGCCACATATCTCGCCCGAGATATGTACCCTAAAATTCCTAAACTTTCCCCTCCAATCTTAGCTTGTTTGTTGCTCCTTCTCTCTCAATGCTTCAAAGCTTGGTCTTCTCTCACATAGAGATTTTCACCACATAGAATGCTTCTCTCCTCTCACTCTCTTGTACCCAAAATGAAGATAAAGCAATGCTCTTCCCTCTCTTATTCTTAGGCATGCCACTTACACATGTATAGGGGGGGGAAAATGCACCACAAGATAATGTTCACAAAGATGATGATACTCACTAAGAGTAGTGAAGATGCTCACCCAATTGAATGTGATTCTACTCCACAAAGAGCTTGATTAGGGCTTGATTAAATGCTTCAAAGGGCCACTCAATGAATCAAAGAAATCAGCCCACTCTTGCAACAAATGCTTACAAGAGGTTCCTACAAAGTATAGGGGGAAACAAATGCACCACAAGAAAATGTTCACAAAGATGATGATACTCAGTAAGAGTAATAAATATGCTCACCCAAGTGAATGTGATTCTACTCACCAAGAGCTTGATTAGGGATTGATTAAATTCTTCAAAGTGCCACTCATTGAGTTAAAGAAATCAGCCCACTCTTGCAAAAAATGAAAGAGTGGCTCTCGATCTAACTCTAAATGGCTCTAGCTCTAACTCTAATGACTCTCCGATCTCTAGCTCCCAAATTTATGCACTAATGAGATTTTGCCTCTCCATCAATACTTTTTGTTTTCAATAGGAAAAATCCTATGGATTTAGATTCCTATGTCAAGGGTTGAGGTGGTAATGCTTCCTAATTCCATGATATGTGAAATTGGCAACTCAATTTGCATGCAACTTAAACACCTCAAAAGTCTATGTGTCTTCTATGTGTTCAAACATTAGTAATGAAAAAGCCTAGACTTTCCCATACGATTTTCTTTACAATAGGATGTCACAACTTTAGACTTGAGTAGAAGTGCAGTAGAAGAATGTGGAAGCCCTAAACAATGCCTAGGCAACAAGATGTCATCTCACTTGGGTGATACAAAACTATTGATAATGTGGGAGAGAGAGAGAGAGAGAGAGAGAGAGAGAGTGTGTGTGTGTGTTGTTACCATATTATAGTAGTGATGTGTGTGAACACACTTAGGACCGCCAGGGCACTTTTTCCCTCACTAGGAGGTTTTTTCCCCCGTGCATTGTATATACGCCCATTATCTTCTAGGGCTTGTGATCTTTCATTTTTGGCACTCATAATACACTACTGTGTTGTGCTCAAGCTTCCTCATCTTCTTGAAGTTGTGTGTGCATTCCTGCAACCCTAATTCCAACAATTGGTATCAGAGCAGGCTTCCTCCTCCCGGGCAGCATCACCGGCACCTGCCGCTTCATCTCCTCCGATTGCAACGAGGTTTCACGAGCGTCTGCAGGTTAGTATATGCCGTGGGTGAGCCCGTAGGGTTCGGTCGTTTCAGAATTTTGATCTGAAGTCATTTCGCCCTCCGTTTTTGCATTCCAAGTACTGCGCAGGCAAAATCGTCCTACTGTGCAGATTTTCTGTCAAGATTAAAATCTGCAGGACAGGTGCCCATTCGTCTGTTTTGGGCTGTGCTACATAGCACAGGTCGATTTTATATAGGTTTACCTCTTACAGACAGCATTTACATCTAGTAGTACAGTCATTGGCCATGGCTGACAACAATGATGTATTCCGCATGTTGGCTGCTGAGGATAAGTTGGATGGCACCAACTATCCATTATGGGCATATATGATGCGACATGTATTGGTAGCAAAGGGGTTATGGAACATTGTGCAGGGTATTGATGCACGTCCTATTGTGGCTGGGAATGCTGCAAACACATCAGAAACAGGTACTGTTGATGATGGTGTAGGCACAAGTGCTGTAGCAGCTGTTCGAGAACCACCACTTTCAGCAGAGCAGATTCGTTGGGATGGTAGAGATGCGCAGGCTCATGCCTTGATTGCGCTGTCTGTCAAACGTACCATTATCCCACATATTCGCTCCTGCAGGACTTCTAAGGATGCTTGGGATGTACTTGCCACATTGTATCAGGCAAGAAATGAGGCTCGTGTTGCTTATCTCCGAAAACAGTTGGAGAGTGAGCATATGAACGAAGGTGATTCTATGGATAGCTTTTTGACAAAGATCAAGGATTTCAAAGAGCAGCTCATTTCTGCAGATGAAATCCTGTCAGACAGTTCACTTGTGCAGACTGTTTTGAATGGTCTACCAGATTCTTATCAGGGTTTTGCTTCCACTCTTCGCTTGATGATGAAAGGCAATCCCAATGCCTTATCATTTGAGGAGTTAGTTTCTGTTTTGCTGCAAGAAGACCAGTCAAGGCAAAACAGGAATATTATGCGTGTCGCAGATCAAGCTTTCGTTGCTAGTCAGAGAAGCGGGAAAGGTAAAGCTGGCTTTTCTTCTAGTAAGCAGAAATCTGCAAATGCTGCGCAACCAAAGAAGGAAGACAAAGATGAGAAGAAGGGTGACAAACAGAAGACATTTTGCAAGTACTGTAAGGGAAATGATCATGTCATCAAAGCGTGTCCTAAGCTGGCTGCGAAAGAGGCTAAGAAGAAAGAGGCTGGTATGGCTGTTGCAGATGCCCCTCCTTCTAACAATGAATCTGCTAATGTTGTGCTAGATACAGAATGGGCATTCAATGCGCAGTGCAGTTATGACCCATCTTTGCATGACACATGTATGTCTGCAGTAGATTCAGATGTATGGTACTTTGACAGTGGTGCCACTAAGCATATCACCTCGCAGCGCAGTTTATTCACTTTCCTTGAGTCTGCTCCCACAGGGAATACTGTCACTTGTGCCAATAACTCCTCTTATCCCGTTGAATGAGTTGGACAGATTGTGCTGAATGTTGCAAATGGCAACACCTTTACACTTTTTGATGCATTGTATGTGCCAGGGATCAAAAAGAATCTGCTGTCAGTCTCCGCATTTGCCAAAACAGGTTTGGTTGTAAAATTTGTGGATGACAGATGTACTGTTCATGATCTCTCTTGTGGTGACATCATTGTAGCATCTGGTTCACTATGTCGAGGGCTGTATAAGCTCAATATGGATGGCAAATGTGTAGAGGATTCAGCATGTGCTATTATGGATACGCAGGCTATTTCAAATGCAAAACTGTGGCATGCACGTTTTGGTCATCTGAATTTTGCAAGTTTGCTGCGCCTGCAGAAATCTGAAATGGTGTCTTCTTTGCCTAAGCTTGAGGCACCTGTCAAGCATGTTTGTGAGGGCTGCATATTGGGTAAAATGCAGCGTGCTTCCTTTCCCAAAGATGGATCAGTGAGAGCTGAACGCAGATTGCAGCTTGTTCACAGTGATGTTTGTGGTCCCATGCAAACTCCATCATTTGGAAACTACCTTTACTTCGTGACTTTCATTGATGATTTTACCAGGCATGCATGGGTATATCCTTTGAAGGCAAAGTCCGAAGTGTTTTTGTGCTTCAAACAGTTTTTGGTTATGGCTGAAAATGTGTCAGAAAGTAAGATGGGCACCCTCCGTTCAGATCGAGGGGGGGAGTATATGTCTTCAGAATTTAATGCATTTCTGGCTGAGCGTGGGATAAAACACCAATGTACAGTGCCGTATACACCACAGCAAAATGGTGTGGCTGAGAGAAAAAACAGGTCTCTCATGGAAATGGCAAGATGTATGGTTAAGAGTCAAAGTCTACCACATGGTTTTTGGCTTGAGGCTGTCATGTGTGCCACTTATGTACTAAACAGGTGTCCCACCAAAGCATTACAGGTTGTCACTCCATATGAGGCTTGGCATGGCCGCAAGCCATCTGTTGGCCATTTACGTGTTTTTGGTTGCCTGGCATATGCATTAGTGCCTGTGCAACATCGCAGAAAATTGGATGACAAAGCTGTCAAATGTATTTTTGTTGGATATAGTGCTGAGAGCAAAGGCTATCGTTTGTATCATCCACAGACAAAGCGCATTTTGGTTAGCCGTGATGTTGTATTTGTGGAAGATGCAGTTCAGCCCTTGGTTTCATGTACTAAGGAGACAGATATCAGCTCACGTGATGTCTATGATACATTGTTGCCTCTTTTCAGTGGTGCACAGTCAAGTGCAATACCTCATGAGGCAGTTTTTCAGCCTATGCAGGTTTTAAATGATGGCACAGATCAGCCTATATCTGATGCAGATGTGCATGATGCACTTGAGGATGAGAGACAAGAGATTGAGGGCTCTAGGAATATGCCTAGATGGCTGGTGCAGACTTTGCGTGACAGCAAGTTGGATGCCCCTTTGTCTAGTCGCACTCGTTCTGGCTCTCATGGTGCCTCTTATGCGTCAGATTGTTATGCATTGGCTGTTTCTAGTATGTGCGATGAAAGTGAGCCTGTTTCATTTGATGAGGCACAAAGTTCAGAAAATTGGATGGCTGCTATGCAAGCAGAATACGATGCTATTATGAAGAATGGTACATGGTCTTTATGTGACTTGCCCCCTGGCAAGAAGGCCATTGGCACTAAGTGGGTATACAAATTGAAGCGTAAGCCTGATGGCACAGTGGATCGCCATAAGGCTAGGCTTGTTGCAAAAGGTTATGCTCAAGAGAAGGGCATTGATTTTGATGAGACTTTTGCTCCCACATGTCGTATGACCACTGTTCGTAGCATCTGTGCATTAGCAGCTCATAATGGTTGGAATGTACATCAGCTGGACATAAAGACTGCGTTCTTAAATGGAGATTTGCATGAGGAGGTGTATGTATCGCAGCCTCGTGGTTTTGTTCAAAGAGGGCAGGAAAACAAAGTGTGCAGGTTAAAAAAGGCTTTATATGGTTTAAAGCAAGCTCCACGAGCTTGGTATGAAAAAATACATGCATATTTGACTGCACATGGGTTTCAGAATAGTCCAACAGAAAGCACTTTGTATGTTAAACGTGTGGATGGTGTACATCTAATCATTGCTCTCTATGTCGATGACATGCTGCTCACAGGACCAAATGAGAGTCATATTGCTGATTTTAAGGCTGATTTGAATGCCTCTTTTGAGATGTCAGATTTGGGGCATTTGCATCATTATTTGGGGATACAATTTAAGCAGTGTGATGGAGGTATTGCTTTGTGTCAGACAAAGTATATTGAAACATTGTTGCGGAGATTTGGCCTTGAAGACTGCAAGCCTATTGCTACTCCAATGGAGACAGGTTTGAAGTTGAGTCTTCATGATGCTGGAGATCACTTTGATGTCACACTCTATCAGACAGCTGTTGGTTGCCTCATTTATGTATGCATTACGAGGCCAGACATTCAGTTTGCAGTCTCACAGGTGAGCAGATTTATGCATAGCCCAGGCATTAAGCATTGGCAGGCAGTGAAGCGTATCTTTCGCTATTTGAGTGGTACTCGGCATCTTGGGTTGTTTTATCCCAAGGGGGGATCATTGCCGCCAGATTTACATGTTTTTTCAGATTCTGACTGGGCTGGTTGTTATGACACACGCGTGTCCACGAGTGGTTTTTGCTTCATGCTTGGAAGCTCATGCATATCATGGTTGAGCAAGAAGAAGCCTACTGTGGCCACTTCTAGTTGTGAAGCTGAGTACAGGGCAGCTTTCACAGCTACGGTTGAGTGTGTGTGGCTCAGACGCCTTATGGCTGATTTGGGTGTTGGGCAGCCATCTGCCACCACCATCTTCACTGACAGTCAGAGCGCATTGGCAGTTGCGCGGAACCCAGTGTTCCATGCTCGTACGAAGCACATTGAGGTGCACTACCATTATGTCAGGGAGAGACTCTCTGCAGGAGAGATCAGTTTGGCTTATGTGCCAACACAGGATAACCTTGCAGACCTTTTCACAAAGGCTCTGCCTCGTGAGAAGTTCGAAGCTTTTCGCAAAGCTTTGGGCTTACTCCCTTTTGTGGATTCGTCCACATAGCTAGACACTTCCCTATACATGAGTGCTAGCTCTTGTTCACCGCATCACTCCAGGGGGGATTTGTTACCATATTATAGTAGTGATGTGTGTGAACACACTTAGGACCGTCGGGGTACTTTTTCCCTCACTAGGAGGTTTTTTCCCCTGTGCATTGTATATACGCCCATTATCTTCTAGGGCTTGTGATCTTTCATTTTTGGCACTCATAATACACTACTGTGTTGTGCTCAAGCTTCCTCATCTTCTTGAAGTTGTGTGTGCATTCCTGCAACCCTAATTCCAACATGTGTGTGTGTGTGTGTGTGTGTGAGAGAGAGAGAGAGAGAGAGAATGAGACAGAATGAGATAATGAGAGAGAGAGAGAGATGACCTTTCATTTATGTGGCACCTTGCAGTTTTTATCATGGCTCTCGTGAGGCACGTCCAGAGACCATCCTCGAGATGGTCGCACTCTTAGAGACTTCATACAGTCAACTCCACGAAAAGGGAGATCCACATCCCTCCACCATGCATCTTGTTGCATCGTTGGAGACTCTACATTCCCTGAACAACGTAGAGTCTTTGACAGCATGGCTAGATACGTAGTAGGGTGGACGAATACATCGTGGCTTTTCTCATCAAGAGGTATCCTGACTATAATCTATTAGAGAGAGGACATTACAGCTATTCGTTCATGAAGATGGGCGAGTCACAACTGCAGGGTTGCTTAAGGTAGCTTGGTGCACCCATGTAGCTATGGCAGCCCACATTCTATCGTGATATGTGGCGTATTATGGTGCCTTGCCCCATCATCATGAAATTTTGATCTAGTTTGCACAGCAGTTATATGCAAAGTTTGTGTTGGGGCTCAAGGTAGATTATCATGATCGTCGACCCAGCATTGTCCGTGGTGTAGGCTGGCTTGAGGACCAAGACAGGAGGCCTGGTGAGGCTAGGCATCTCCCACCTGCACTTCAAACACTTGATGGATTGGAGATGCTACCATTCACCACCCACAATGCATGAGCTAGGTGTGCAGATTGGCCACTAGTTCCATCATGCTATAGAGTCTATTTGACACACGCAGTGGCTCTCTTCTCAAAGCTAACCACTAGCGCGGTATTCTCCCAAACCCTTTTAGAGTAATTCAACTATGATGTGTATTTCTACATTGGGGAGTTATCCACCTATATGTTATCTTGTTTGTGTAGAGCCTCACAGAGTTGCACACCTAGGCTTCTACTTTAGGCCAGGCCGAGAAGAGAGTTGGGGAGCAACATCAGCTTTACCCCACCAGCACCCCCTATCCATGTGAGAACATTGTTTAAATTATTTTTCCATTTCTCAAGTATGCTTCCTTGTATTTGTCTTAATAGTTTTCACTTTTGCTTTTTAGGATGCCAAGCTAGATGAGCTTTGTCGACAAGTGCCACATGTCACTCTAGAGTTGTAGGAGCAGGACTAGGAGATTGAGTGCCGTGCAGAGCACTACATGAGGAAGTGGAACATACTTGGTAGAGATGCAACAAGCATTGTCATATATCCCTTTTCGCCAAACTCTTTGGTTGCAAGACCACGTGCAAACACACTAGTACCACAATTTATGGAGTTTGCCTCGATGAGTTTGACACTTGGGGGTGGTACACATTAGGGTGAATATATATGGGTAGCAGATCCAAACTGAGAGAAAGATACAAAATGAAGGGTAGTAGATACAACAAATAAGAGGGAAGAGTCTCTAATATCAATCCGCAGACTCTCTAGCTCTGACAGTCTCCAAGATGCTCACATGCTCGTGCTGGGATAAGGACCACTGTGGGGGGCCTCCCTTCTTAATATTAACTCATCGAAGCATGAGTTTCATAGCAAGAACTAGATGAGAGTATATAATCACCTCCTTGCTCCACTCATACTATACCACAAACTCAATGTAACCCTTGCACATCTGACCCTGCGCATAGTAGTGGCCTGGAACTATCATGTTGTGGGCATCAAATGGGAATCTATAATCATCAATCACATCACACTCAAGGATCAGCTCACTCTTCCATCTTACACAGTGAATAGTCACCATCATTGCATGTCCCACAAAAGCATGAACGGCGCCATGTGAAGATGGTGGGATCATCATAGGATGTGCTCCTAATGGAGTGTAGCCTAAGTGTGCCATCCACTGTGCACAATCTAGAGAAGCACCATCAAGGACACTACTATCAACACACCAAAAGAACCTCCCGACAATCCTAGCATCTCGCTGAGGGAAGGAAGAGGCATCACTAGTGGTCAAATGCGCATTGCAAAAATCCACTACATGCTGTGCATCTCAAAAGCGCTCACTATCACGACAAAGCTGGTGACGTCTGAGGGCGCATTTGACACATGTACCCGCACCATCGTGCTCCCCCTTTCCATGCCCTGTCTCGAAGAGACTCCAAATCACTTCTCATGCAGTGCCAAGAATATAGCCAATAAAACTGACGAGCACTCTTGAACTATGCCTCACATCCATCAGACCATATTCAGTACCCTGTCCATGTGACTCCATGCTCTCTCAAAAAGTCATCACATGACAATGGAAGCAATGCTACACAAAGTGGGCGCTATGACAGCGATCATCACTAGTGTAAAAGTGATACTCTCTAAATGATGACTCGCTCCTCTAGGGTGCTCGCTATGCCATCCACTACCTCCTTTGCATGCCGATAACTAATATGCACCACGATGGCCACCTAGTCAAGTACACAAGAATGGGAATTGTTAGATTCATAGTACACATCAATAATATAAAATATCTTGAAGACCTGAAATTGAAAATGAGGCAATGTCTCATGCAATACCTACTCAAAAAAGTAGTACTCTAGCTGAATCTCTTGTTGTGGTACAAATGTGTAATTCTCTATGAAGTCAACCACAGAGCACCAATAGGAAAATATTGTTGCAGGCGCACAAAACTAACGGTCATGTCGCTTGACACCGCCGTGAGCATGATGTATGTAGGCATAGACGGAAGCTGTAAATGCTCTCACGAACTTGCCAAATGCCGAATGGTGCTCCACTAGCTATAATCTCCTTAACTGCCCATGTGCCACATACTCATACTATTGCCATGTCACCACCTCGGCCACTGAGGAATCCTCCTTGCACAAGTGAAGCATGGCCAAGCTGCCACATAAGGTACAAGTCCCCATGACACAATCCATTCATCGTCGTTAGACGGCATCCTCTAGCCGGTGGGCATAATAGCAAGTGAATAAAATCCCTCGAGCTATAAGATAGCACCCAGACAAGCCACAAAATACATCATACAAAAGCTGAAATCCAACGTGGTACCTACAAAGTCATGTGTCACGTTGCCTCGAGTAGTGCACAAACCAAGGTTTGCAAGCCTCAATGAACAATGTGGTGGCTGATGGTGATCTCAGGGTGTATAGACCTGAACTCAAAGTACAACTCTATCTATGTCATCTCAAGAAAGCAAGCCCCATGCACTATGTACTCCCATGATGAACCCTATGTCACAGTGCCTTCTTGTACTCTGGTGATGCAAGACAATGCTCCTCCCAAAACCTCTCTATCATCGCCCTCATCTTCAAAGACCAAAACTATCACAATGTCAAGAGAATCAATCTATGAAGTCATGGACATGATACAATGTAACATATTGGACATGCAAAACTAGTAGATACTCACGACTATGAGTAACTTGAGTTTTTCATGCCCATTGTTGAGTAACTTGAGTTTTTCACACCCAAAAAAAGATCCACCCTTAAGCAAGAAACAAGTCAGTCCCAAGATATAGAAAATCACTTCAACAAAAGGTGGAAACTCAAAAGATTTTTTGACATGAAAAACCAGTAAACTCATGACTATGAGTATCTCAAGAATTTTATGCCCAAAAAAGCTGGTCTAAAGGCAAAAGAAATCACGCACACTGTTTCAAATTGACCTTGGAACTCAGAAGCTGAGCTCAAAATGACAAAAATAAAAATATTTTTTGATGTGGAAAACCAATAGTAGATACTCATAATCATAGTAGCCTAAGTTTTTCACACCACCCAAAAAAAAGTGCGTCAAAAGGATGATCTAAAAAAGTGAAATAAAAAGATAATTTTCTATCATGCAAATCTCATTTTTAATGACCGTGAAAAAAAATCACGCATAAAAATGAATGACCACTAACCAGCCCCTATTTATGAGTCAATTTTGCCCATACTTGTCACTTATTACTAGTATTTAAAACTACATGTTCTCCTTTTTTAAACTTGTTGCTTCTCCATCACGGGCGCTTCCTACTCAACATTGCTTCTCTAAATTAATCTTTGCCCATTGCAAGGTGGGGATTTGTTCTGTCTTTGCCTTGTGTATTATACTTGTAAGTTGTGGATGGGGTGTGCTCTATATTTGCTATGTTCCCCACCACTAAAACTCTGTTATCTACTAGCCCTCTGTCCATGCTTTCTTGTTGCAAGAGAACCCTGATATAACCACTAAAACTCTATTATCTTGATCTTGTTGCTTCTCCATCATGAGTGCTTCCTTCTTGACATTGCTTCTCTAAATTAATCTTTGCCCATTGCAAGGTAGGGGTTTGTTCTCTTTGCCTTGTGTATTCTACTTATAAGTTGTGGATGGGGTGTGCTCTATATTCGCTATGTACTATGTTCTCTAGTAGCCCTCTGTCCATGCTTTCTTGTTGTAGGAGAACCCTGCTATAACCTGAACTAAAGGAGTAAGTTGTCATCATGTCATGCTCTTCTATACAAAAGAAAAGGAAACCTTAATAGAGTCACACCAGCCGTACTCTAACACTCAAAAGGCTCAATTTTATCACTTTAAACACACATGAGGTCTACTTTGTACAATCCTCCTTAACCAAGATCATCTCTGTGTAAAAGGTCTTGGAGGATGTGAAAACCAGTCTGGTTTTCCACACCCATGAAAAACTAGATTGCTTTCTCATGCCAAAATCAACCATCTTAGATGGGGTGAAATTGCCCTAAATGGACCATTAGCACCCCCCTAGAGGATAAGCATGATGATTTGATCACATAATTTTTGGCTTAAATATCTATGATACTCATCATGCACATGAAAAAATCGTAACTAGTTTTTCATGCCAACTTACCCCATCAAGACTATCAAAAAGCCTTTTGTCACCTCTAAAAAATCTTATTAACTTCACCAAAAAACTAACCTTTTCTTAGTCATGAATTTCTCCATGTAACTCATCATGCATGAAAAACCAATTTGGTTTGTCACGCCTAATATTACATTTGTTCTTAACTTCATCTTTCCATAAGTTTGACCATTGCAAGTAACATGCATCAAATCTTTTGATTCTCGGCCTTTTTTGGCATGAATCACTACAAGAGGCAGGGCCATTATCCATGCTTTTTTAGAGGCTTTAGAACTAAGCTTAAAATCCCTAAACGTCAAAATATCGTCAAAAAAAAGCATCAAAATAGAAACGTCGAAATAGACACCGAAATAAGCGTCGAAACAAGAGTCGAAAAAAGTAATTTTACCACGCATTTTTTGACGCCCTTTTTGATGATTATTTTGACTAACATTTCGACTACTATTTTGACAGTTATTTCGACTGCTATTTCGACTATCATTTAGACCCTATTTTTGACGGATGTAGGAAACTTTCGACGCGTGCAGGTATTTAATTTTTTTGGCATAATGGTGCATCGAGCTGCAGTCTTGTAACTGGATGCACCAGTATGCCAAATTTATAGAGTACCAAAGGCAACTGTACTCTGATGTGAAGAACGAAGCGAATTTGTTGAAAAAGTTAGAGAGAGTGCCATAACGTTTTCGACATTACAAAGTAGGTACACAATTCACGCTTGTGCAAACAATGGGGAAATTATATTGCAAGATGTGAAATTTACATATCAAGCTCTGATAAGATAAGCCAAAATTAAAATTTACATATCAAGCTCTGATGAGATAAGCCAAAATTTGCATACAATCTATACAAGCTCAAACAAAGATGTGAGCTGACCAAAATGTGTATGTACAAGGGGAAAGACATGGGCAAGGCCACTCTATGTAGAGCCCTCACTCAGGATCAGGCAGCAGCATTGGTCCTTGCAAAAACCATACAAGACGCTTTTTTTGGTATACCAAAACAACGATCTAACATGACAAGGAAAAGCAAGTATACAAATCATAAGGTTAAGGCTTGCCGCACTTACCATATCTACAATGCGCCCCCAATTGAGGTTGGCGCCTTCTCGCTCAAGCTTCTCCAAAAGAAAGTATGTGTTATGGTGGCGAGCAATATCCTCCTCTTCTTTCGTTGCCGGCCGACCAACCACTTGATTCTAAAAGTACCAAAACAACAAGATAAGCGTTGATACTTACAAAGTAGACATAACATCAAATGAAACATACAAGATAAATGTGGTACATAGAATGCGTCCCAACTGCGCTTCCAAGGTGAGAGCTTCCTACGCTCTCCATTCGGGCTTTGGCCGCATCCTCTTGTTGCTTGTAGCATTGGGGATTTCGAGCATGCTTTTGCTTCTCCTCATCCCAATCCTCAGTGCTCATGTACCAAGGCTTCCAGAATGCTTTATGCATAATGCTCATTCATGCTTTATGCACAAGCCTTATGCATAGCTTTATGCATAAGACCTCATGCATGCTTTATGCATAAGCTTTATTCATAAGGCCTCATGCATAGTTTTATGCATAAGGCCTCATGCTTAAGGCCTTATATGCATAGTGCTTTATGCATAAGCCTCATGCATAGCTTTATGCATAGGCTTTATGCATAAGGCCTCATGCATAAATGAATGAATGTTGAGGGATAATTCATGTGTATGCTCTTATTAAAGTGTCCATGTGGGCTTTGTTATGTGTGTGTAGAAACATGTCTCGCACTCCAGATGAGACACCGGCTTACTCTCCATCCTTCTCTCCAAATGCCATGTCACCTAACCAGTTTATGGGTTTTTTAGCACAAGCCACGCCTGAGCAAAGAGTGATGGCACAACAATAATTTGGGAGAGGGGCAAGCACTTCAACCGCACCATTGGGCACCACCACCGCTAATCCTAGTTCACCTGTATACAAACCCCACAAAGAGCCGCTAGAACCCCTCCCTCAGGTCTCTTGTCCACTCGCAAAGAGGACAACGCTCGAGTAGTGGAGGTGGAGTCGGTTGTTGTCCAAGTGGAGGCACCGATGGGTCTACGCCCCCACGTGAGCGTCCTTCCCCATCTAGCGCCAGAAGCACTCCACGCTCGCGATCATCTCATGACGTTTCGACACAGCCCACACCCGTCGATGGAGAAAAATTTTACACAATTGTCAATGGCAATGTGGTTTTGGATAATGTCGAGCAAGAGATGAAGAGCTGCATCCGCGAGCTTTGCCACACTGTCTTTGCAAATGACTTTATGACTTTATGGCCAAAGTTGGATAAAGACAAGAAAGATAGTCATAAATCAAATCAAGGATGAGTACAAGCCAGCCGCCGCCGGTGGTAGTGAGGTCGTCCCCATAAGGTGGATAAAGGACCACATGGTGGACGTCATGAAACATTGGCGGGGAGATGTGACTAGGAGAGTGAAGGCAAGCACACACACACACACACACAAAACCCTAATAGAGAACACACAAGGTGAGAGGCTGAAAATCTTCTTCTTCACTCAACACTCAACACACCATATACAAAGATAAGAGTACACATAATATGAAAGGTACTCAACCAATACATACCAGGGTTCTCTATAGTGTGAACCCAACTAAATGAGCTGGCGCTATAACTATGCCAGTCTAGAATGGCTATCACATAGCCTGTCATCCCACTGGTGGCTGCATATCACCCATGATCTCACCAACCATGCCAGTGGTGTAAGTGTGGGGCCTATCCCCCAGGCGAGTCATCAGTGTCCACCACCTCACTAGACGAGCTCGATATCTCAACACTCCCCCTCGAGCTCAACTCCATCTCATGTACACCAAGCAAAGCCCTGAATATGTGGAGCTTCTCTGTACCCAATGCTTTGGTGAAGATGTCAGCTACCTGATCCTGTGTGCTGACATAAACAAGGTCAAGGTCTCCTGCCAAGACCTTCTCTCTGACAAAATGGTAGTGGACCTCTATATGCTTCAAGATTATAAATCTCTCTCTCTCTCTCTCTCTCTCTCTCTCTCTCTCTCTCTCTCTCTCTCTCTCTCTCTCTCTCTCTCTCTCTCTCTCTCTCTCTCCATATATATGTATATATAGACATGTATATATATGTATATATAGATATATATGTACATATATATATATATATGTACATATATATATATATATGTACATATATATATATATATGTGTGTGTGTGTGTGTGTGTGTAAAAACTGGTTTCCTGGCCAACTGTATACTGCTAATGTTATCACAGAAAATGACAACTTGTCTATCCACTGATAGACCCAAATCTGCAAGTAGCTTTCTCAACCAAGCTACCTCACATGCTGCCATAGCAGCTCCTCTGTACTTGGCCTCTGTACTGGATAGAGCAACCGTAGGCTGCTTCTTGCTGCTCCAAGTCACAGCGGCACTCCCCAAAGAAAACATGAAGCCACTGGTAGATCTTCTATCTGAGATACTACCAGCCCAATCAGCATCTGTGTACCCATGTACACATATCTCTGTCCCAGTTTCATAGAATAGTCCACAATGCAAAGTAGACCTCACATACCTCAATATGCGTCTCAATGCATCCAAATGCGGTTTCCGTGGAACCTGCATAAACTGACTCACCAACCCAACAGCATAGCTCAAATCTGGTCTGGTGATCATCATATAGATCAAGCTTCCTACTATGCGCCTATACATAGTAGGATCCTCCAAAATCTCTCCTGAATCTGCACTCAACTTGCCATTCTGATCCAATGGCACGGAAATAGGCTTACAGCTTGTCATACCATACTTGGACAACATGTCCAAGCCATCAAAGATCTCTGCATCATGGTCCCCCGTAATGATCAAGTCATCTACATAGATGACAACAAGCACAACCCCTCTATCACCATGTCTCACATACAGCGAGAAATCTGCATTGGCTACATGAAAGCCAATAGTGACAAGATATTCTGAATGCTCTTGGTGCTTGTTTTAAGCCATACAAGGCTTTCTTTAACCTGCAAACATGCTCGCGGTGACTCACATCCTCATAACCAGGTGGCTGCAACATATACACCTCTTCTTGCAAATCCCCATGCAAGAATGCATTCTTTACATCCATCTGATGTAAAGACCATTGCTTTAACGCAGCCACTGCTATCACAACTCTCAGTGTTGCCATCTTGGCAACTGGGCTGAAAGTTTCCTCATAATCAATGCCATATGTCTGCGCATATCCTTTGGCTACCAATCTAGCCTTGTACCTGTTTATGCTTCCATCACTGTTATGTTTTACTTTGTACACCCACTTGCATCCAATGGCTTTCTTACCTTCAGGCAATTGCACTAAATCCCAAGTCTCGTTTCCATATAGTGCATTCATCTCTTCATCCATAGCTTTCTCCCAACACACATTTCCAACAGCCTCATCAATGCATGTGGGCTCTACAACCTGCACAACCTTTGCCATATATGCATAGTGATGTGCCACATAACCATCATATGTAAACCTCTACACAGGGTTTTTCACTCTCCCAGATCTTCGCAGCTTTTCATTCATGGCTTCCATAGCCTTCTTTACACCAGGTGTTCTCATAGAGCTGGGATCCCAAGCTCCTCATTAAGGCTCATCTCTGAGCCACTAGACTCTCCATCAACATGAGAATACCCTACAGAAATGTCAGGCATACTAAGGGGCTCAATGACTTTCTCTTTACCTTTACGTGATGTACTAATCACATTTGCAGGACTGGTATTATGACACAGCCTGCCACTCCATGGTCTATCAACAGACCCACTAGATGAGGACTCTCCTGGTCCACTCAAAGACTGTGATTGCTGACTTGCATTCTGTGCAACCACACTTCCACTCACATCAGCCCCAACAGGTTCTTTTTCAGCAGCATACCAGCTGCTCATCTCATCAAAAACAACATCCCTGCTTACCCTCAACTCACGTGTAGCAGGGTTATAACACCTATATCCCTTTTGCTCAAGGGAATATCCAATAAACACACATTTTTCAGCTTTTGGATCCAACTTAGTTCTCAGCTCATCTGGCATATGCACATATGCAATGCATCCAAAGACTTTCAGATGAGATAAATCAGGTTTTCTGCCAGTGAACCTCTCCTCTAGAGTTACATCATGTATGGCTGCAGCAGTTGGAGTCCTGTTCATGATATATACTGCTGTAGAAACAGCCTCAGCCCAATAGCTATGCGGCATACTCTTCTCTTCCATCAATGCTCGCGCAATCTCAGCAATGTGCCTGTTTTTCTGCTCAGCAACTCCATTTTGCTGCGGAGTGTACCTGCATGTAAACTGTCTCCGAATACCATTCTTCTTCAAAAATTCAGAGAACTCATTGGAGAAGTACTCTCCCCCTCCATTTGACCTTAGGCACTTTACATATTTCCTTGTTTGCTTTTCAACCAAAACTCTGAAATTCTGAAAGTGAGTGAACACCTCACTCTTCTCCTTCATGAAATATACCCACACTTTCCTTGTGTGGTCATCAATGAATGTCACATAATACCTGCAGCCTCCCATAGACATGGTCTTTGTAGGACCCCATACATCTGAATGCACAACATCTAGTGCATTTCTACTCACATATATGTTACGTGGAAATACATGCTTTGTTTGCTTTCCAAATTGGCATGCTTCACATATTCTCTGCATATCTTCCACTTTAAACTTTGGCAGCCCTGTCACAATTCCTTTAGTCTGCATAGACTTCATTCTCTGCACATTCACATGTCCAATTCTTTTATGCCAAATGTCTGTGTCTGCAGCAATTCCTGAACCATTTGCAAACATCGCAGCACTCATTTCAGGCATGTCTACATTCAACGTAAACATTCTGTCCACTCTATTGCCTTTTGCAACCAACCTGCACTTATCTTTAAAGTCTTCAACATAACAACCATCAGGGTTAAACCGAACCTGCAAACCCTGCTTAATCATCTGGCCAACTGAAACCAAATTCTTTGTTATGTTCGGAACGTGAAGTACATCTGCAAGGTACTTCACTTTGCCATCCTGCATAGACAATGGCACATCTCCAACATGGGCAATTGGATGAGTAGTGTCATCCCCTGTTTCCACAAAACCTGGTCTTTCAAGGTTTTTCATCTCCTTGAACCACTCCCCAATGACTTGTCATGTGGTTCGAAGCACCTGAATCCACATACCATACTTCTTTTTGTGCTGCTTCAACATTTTCAGACATGGCATTCATGACATGCTGCATAACAAACAACCTTTCATTATCCTCATTGTTTCTGCTTGAGGATGCATAGTTGTTCTGCTGCACTTTTCCATTTTGCATGTCAGATGATGATGCGCTTGTTATCCCAAAGCTTAAGACAATGATGCGCCTGTTATCCCAAAGATTAGTCTCAAGTCATAATAAATGCCATAGAATCAAATGTTGACTGGGCTTTCTAGTTGGATACCAACGTAAGTCTTCCTGACTGGGCTTTCTAGTTGGATACCAACGTAAGTCTTCCTGACATGTTTATCAGATGTGTGGTGATGCCCATTGAAATCAAGCCCCCATGGTAGCTCAAACTAGAGACATCTAGATGAGCATGTTTTTGATCTATTAATATCTCATGTTCAAGTTGAGCACAACAAAGAAAGATTCAAAATCGCACGAGCTTATTTGTACATTATTTTAGAGAAAACTATGTGTGCAGTGCTATGTTCAAAAGAGCAGTACATCTTCCTACAAAGGTCTGGTAACCCTCACGAGAAGGCTTTGATGATATCAAAGACATTTGCATGTGATGATCCAAGAGGCATTAGGAGATGCATTCTTTTCATATGTGGCACCTTGCTATAAATTCTTGAGTCATTTCCAAAGCTGTCACAGATCAAGTCAAGAGACACCCTATTGTCAATAAACTATTGGATCTCAAACTAGCCTCACTATCACAGCTACAAGCTATTAAAGGCCCACTGTGGCTACTTACTTTGTTCATTGATCTGTTATTTAGAAGCTATCTCTTACACTCTTGATGGAATGGAGTTGCTTTTTAATTTGGTTTTTTTTCCAAAATTGCTATTGATACCTTGTATGGGGCACACTGGCTTACACCAGTGGAATGGGTTCAATTCCCAATAGGGTTGTATACTAAAAATTATTGCAAAAAGCTTTGTAAATTGTTTGTATTCTATAATTTTTCAACTTAATCTATTATTATTCATTTTTTCTTTATCACAAACTGTCCAAATTGTCCTTGATCAATAAGGCTTTGTAAGATTTATTCTTAATCACTTTGATTACTTGTCAAATCTCTACATAAACTATTGCCATCCAACTGTTTTGCCCTTTGTGCAATGTTTCTTTGCAAACTTTTGCAAGAAATAAACAAAAACTAGAAAATAAGTTGAGATATTGAGCACTTACATCAATTCTTGCACTCTAATCTTAGCACAAGAACTTCAATCTTTGCACACTTTATTGATCAAAATTACACCAAATAAGCAATCTACACTCCAATCTCAGCACATTAACTGCATAGTTTTCTTGAAGCAAACACTGAACCAAAATTTATAAATTCTACACCATTTAATTTGTAATATATTTGAACTCTACACACAGCAATACTAGACAACAATCCCTAAGCAATTTCTGTAATAGTTCTAAAATCTAAACCACTTTCTTGATGAAAATTTCACCAAAACCAATATAAATCTTCAAATCTCTCTCTCTCTCTCTCTCTCTCTCTCTCTCTCTCTCTCTCTCTCTCTCTAAAGTGCACAAACTCCTATGGATCTAAGCAAGGATAGAGGAAGACTAATAAGTTTACTATGAAAGAATCCCTAATCTTGGAGTTCAAGAAAATCAAGAAACACTAATCAAGAAGATTATCAAGAAAATGTGTAGATTAGGGTTTCTAAAAATTGTGATTAGCATAAACTTGAAAATAATTGAGTATTAATCTCACTATTAATCCTCTCAAAATGAAAAAAAATCAAAATTTAAAAATTGTGTAAAAACACTAATTTAAAAATGATTTCAGCACTAAGTACTGCCTTATCACAACATCAAGATCTAAGCTAAGAGCTCTGATACCAATGCAATGAAGGGACCTATGAGAATGCACTCATTAGCATGGAGTACACATATGTCCCACTCATCATGGGGAGTAGCACCTAGACATGGAAATACTATCGTAAATTAGCCATGAAAGCTTGGGCATAAGCTCCAAGAAGCCAAAGATCATAATAGTCATAAAATAGGTCATAAAAGGGTATAATAACCTAAACCAAGGTCACTTATGTAGTGCCTCACCATTTCACACTGGCTAACAATATGCCGATGCCCAAATCTATGCCTAATGGACCCAAAGTCCATGTGCCCAAGCAGGCCCAAACCCATACATGTGCATGTACATATATAATAGCTTTATTACAACATGGTGTCTACTCAAGTAGGAAATCTATGGTTTAAGAATGGTGAACCATCCTTCCAAGCTTTGTTTTCATTTAATGGGGTGAAGGAGTCACTTTTGTACAACTTAAGAAATGGCTTCGCAATTGGGATGCCTACTTCTATGTGTTTCCTTGTGGAGACAATGGCAAGATGGAGATAGTGAATTCACATTTCATGGGTAAAGCAAGATCTTGGTGGGTTGCAAGCAATGCACAAGCATGTCTGGTGTTGGGAGAGTTAAGCCTATGAAGTTGTGCAAAGCTTTGTGAATATGAGCAAATGAGCTTTAGGGCAAGATGCATAACACTTCTACATGAGCAGTCTTTGTCTAGGTATGCCGAGGAGTATTGGTATCTTTCTTTCTTTGTGCTGAATTTCAAGGAGAAGGAAGACATAGATAAACTTGTGCTGAATTTCAAGGAGAAGGAAGACATAGATAAACTTGTGTGGAAACTAGACAAAGGCTTCATGCAAGTGGTCCAATGCATTATGGAGAGTGATGATGACACTATCCTAGATGAGATCTTGGTGTTGGTGGGACTTTTCCACAAGCCAACTTTATCTTTTATTGGGAAATCTACAAGGAGTTCACTTCATTCCATACCTTCTATTCGAAGCCATTGTTTGTGCCCTCTCTTGGTTTACCTATTGATGGAAGGGCTACTATGCATTCAATTTTGGATGATGGTGGCTTTACAAAGAGAAAAAGGGGATATCCATTCACTCTTACATTTGGTCAATGCATGGATTGTTATTATTTGGGCTTTATGAGCACATTATGAGAGTTAAAGTGGACAAGACACTTGTTGTAATTTTTGGACAACAAGATGAGAAGAAACCATACACACATCAATGCAAAGATTTGGATTTTATCTTGAGTTCCAATTACACCTCTACACTAGTGGATCATTATTGTGTTGATTTTAGTGGGACTTCTATAAGAGCCAACTCTTCTTGTGGGGAGAATTTAAGTTAATTGGACAAGTTAGTATGTGCACAAATTTATTTAGGGCTTTCCCAAATTTATTTGGAGATTTCCCATGTGCACAAGTTTATTTGGGGCTTTCCCATGTGTAATAATGTGCACATGGGCACAAATGTATTTGGGGATTTTCCACATGTATATTAGAGTTAAAAATTAAAAAATGATATTAGAAAATTCCATGAAAGAAATAAATGAGTTATTCCAATAAAATTAAATAGTAATAATCCTTATGCAAATAAAATAAGCTAGGGCATGTAAGCATTAGCCTTGGAAAATTCTATCAATAGAAGAGTGTACATTTCAATTAGGCTAAGAAGGTTTAATAGATAAATGTAAATTCTAAGGTTGGCTGTTGGTAAAGTGTAAAACATTAAGTCTAATTTTTGGGATGTAAAATATTTTTTTTAAAGGAGATAGCTTGAGGACTAATAGAAAACTCCATCTATACTTAAATAATGTAAGAGTTAGATACATACATGTGGAGTGGTAGAGTGGTTGTCTACATGAAAAATGAGAGGTTCCATGAAGATTAAGGTTTAGTTGCATAGATATTATGGGCTACCAACCTTGAGTTAACTAGGGGAGCTTGTGGAGTGGTCAGTTATCATTTTCACATATATAAAGGCCTCCTAGCCCTTAAGAAATCCACTATATTAACCTTTATTCCTAAGAATGCATACATTAGATTGAGGTAGATTAAGTTTGAGTATTTTATTGATTTCTAGAATAGGCTGAGGTTCTACACCATATCCTAAAAACCCCTAAAAATTTTATCCTTTAGCATGTGAACCTTAGGAGTACTAAACAATTATTAATTTTTTACCATATATAAATCTATTCTCATCTAGATTAATCTCTAAGGAATTAGATTAAGAGAATTGATCAACCTTTGAAATAGGAGAGATAACCTAAGTGTAAAGCAAAAATTATAGAGAGAGAAAACCGTAGTGCATATACGCATGTAGATTTATAATAAATCAAGGTCTAATTGGATAATCTATTATAAGGAAATTATATTTTCATAGAGATCTAGATAATATAATTTTTTGTATATATTGGATTAATAATTATACTAAAGTTTAGAGAGATAAAGTCGTAATTATCCCATAAATTAAGAGCACTAGGAACACAATATCAACCTTGAGATATGCAAATTCATACCCTAACTTTTAAAAAAATGACAAAATAAGACTTATGTGAAACTAGTTTTTCATTAATAAAATTAGTGCAAATCTAAAATTTTCTCTCTCTAAGAAATTGTGAAAGAAAAGGCCTATGTGCATTAATGTGTACAATTTAAATACACTTTAGTGATAGTCTATGGTCATAGAATAGAGATTGGAAGTTTATGAGTAAATCTAGAGAAGAAATAGGGACTACAAACATATTGATTGAAGAGAGAGAGGATGTTTAAGAAATAACGTAGAGAGAGAAGTTGCTTCCATGTGTTAGTTGTACATGTATAAAGTATGACCAAGGTTAGGTTAGACATTCAAAGTCAGTTTTTGATCAATTCATAAGTTAGAATTAGTATTCTAGGAGAAGGAAATACATGCATCTAGAGAGAGAAGACCCGACATAGAGATAGAATCATTAACTCTGGAAGCCTACAAATAGGATTGTCAAGTTATAGACAAGAGAGGATAAGCCCTTAATCTAATGAAAAATCTAAATAGGAACTGGGTTAAGATAATTTGGAGATTTTTGAGTAAAGAAGACACCTAGCCTTATATGAATAGAAGTGCAATAAAGTAGAACCATGAGACTCTTAAAGATTTTAAACATCAAGATGATGAAACCTAGATAAGAAAAATAAGTAGTTCACCTTAGAAGACCCTCATTGTACTTGAAAGATTCTACCTTAAAGTTATGTTTAATGGTAAATTGACTAAGGAATCATAATCTTCGAAAGAAATCTAATATGACCTCAAGAATTAGAGTCTCGCCGGGCTTGCGATGGTTTACATTACTTTGAATAGAAGTATGATGCATGTTGCTTGAGATTCTATTCTCAAGGATAATTCTATAAGAATATGGCACAGCGAAAAGAGATAGCAAGACAAAGCACAATAGAGACAATGCAATAGATACACAATGGAGAGAATTTAAAATTCTAACTATACCAAAGAGGTACAAGTGATGGCGCTGTCCACCCATGCACTCTCAAGTAGAGCTTAGATGACGATCTAGACAGACTCTGGATGGCATATGTACGAGGTGTAGAAGGGGGTGGATACTCACAAGCATTGGATACCTTAGCTCATGGCAACCATGTCCATATATAGTATTGTAGCCAGTGTGGTAGACACGTATACAACGAGGGCAGTTACACTGCATAGACATGGTCACCGCCCGCGTGGCCCACCGACCACCGCCCACTAATGATGGACCTAGTATCCAAGAGAATATTCTAGGGAATATTCCTCATACCGTTGCCTTGGGGACTCCCGCCCCCTGAACCCCTGCCAGGGGGGCTAGCACGCTCGTACACTCCTAACCATCTCCTAACCATCATCAATGGTCACAATAAATGACCCCATCGGTGTCTAAGCCCCAGGGTTCCCACTAAAGACATATGCACCATGGCTACTCCTCATAATGGGGGCCTAACAAATATGCATTATACATCAAAGTGAGATACATGCTAAGAGGCGGGCATTGAGTGTATACTAACACCCCCCGAAGATGAACTAGGTTTTTAGCCCAATGCACCAAGTTGATGAAGATGCCGAGTGAGCTGTTCCTTCCCAAGAGCCTTGGTGAAGATGTCAGTGCAATTTTGCTCTGTAGTAGAGCAATACTCTAGCTCCACTATCTCATCCTCTATCAGCTTCCACACATAATGATACTGAATCTCAATGTGCTTCGTGCGAGCATGAAACACAGGTTTCTTGGAGTAGCCATGCAACTCTGATTGTCGCACCTCAAGACTGTAGCCTCCCTGATCTGAACTCCCATGTCAACCAAGATTCTTCTCAGCCATACTATCTCACATGCAGCAAATCAAACTACCTTATACTCAGCCTCTGTGGTGGAAGAAAGTGCCACTGTAGGTTGCTTTTTGCTGGTCCAAGAGAAAGCACCGGAACCAAGCAAAAAACGATATCCAGAAACTGATTTCCTAGAATCACAATCTCCTGCCCAATCTGAGTTACAATAACCTGTTAGAGTGTCACCCATGCTGTAAGTGATGCCATACTAGTACCTCTAATGTACCTAAGTACCCTCATCCCTTCCTTCCAATGACTCTCTCGACTTGTTGGAAAACCTGACTCTTGCCATACCTCAATCCCCAAACAGAAATGCATAAAACCAAGTCTATCATCTCAAACTCATGGCTCAGCAGATCCATTGTCTTCTGGATCATCTCTTCATTGTCACCTGAAATGTTTAAGTCATCTACATACAAGACAACCAAAACAATCTTGCCATGACCTTTTTAGAACATACAAGCTAGCATCAGAAGCACTTCTTATAAACCCAATCTTTTTGAAAAATTGGTCTATCATGTGATACCATGCCCTTGGAGCCTGTTTCATCCCGTACAATGCCTTCTTTAGCCTGCAAGCTTTGTTTTCTGATTTGGGTATCTCAAAACCTGGTGGTTGAGCTACATATACCTCCTCCTTGAGATGGCCATTTAGAAATGCTTATTTGGCATCCATGTGAAAGATTGGCCACTTTTTGTGAGCAGCCAAGGCAAGTACCGCCCTGATAGTTATTATACAAGCTGTGGGAGCAAAGGTTTCATCAAAGTTGAAACCCTCTACCTATGTAAATCCCTGTGCAACCAACCTAGCTTTGTATTTTTCAAGTGAGCCATCAGCCTTATACTTAGCTTTCCAAACCCATTTGGTACCAATTACCTTTCTTTTTGGTGGTCGATCAACTAGCTCCCAGGTATTGTTCTTTATGATGTTGTCATACTCAGACTGCATCGCAGCATTTCACTTTGGATTTGCTAAGGCTTCATCCAAGGTGGCTCGCTCCTTCACTGTTCCCATTATCTCAACCACCATCAAGGCCATATTGACAATGAGATCAGATGTCTTCTCTACTCCTCTATTCTCCTTGATCTACGTGGTCCATCTGCTGAAGATTATGGCTTCTCAAGTACTGGATTGCGCTCATCAAGAGCTGTTGTGCCCACTTTGGAAGTGGCTTTCCTTGTGGTGTAGCAACAGGCTGTTGTAATGTGTGAGAGTCTTCATCCTCTGAAAACTCCTCCTCCTTGAGAGGAAATCTGACTGGTGGGTTGGGTTCATGGTGGACTATTTTTTCGACTGATGATAGAGTGGACGGACCTCCTTCCTCCACTGAGTGTGGTTGTTCTGCAAATACCACATCTCGGTTGGCCACAATCTTCTTTGCCTCTATATCATAGAGTCAATATGCCTTCGACTCAACTATACCCAAGAAAGATACACTTCTTGCTTTTGGTATCTAGCTTGGTCCTAGATGCATCTAGAATATGCACATAACATTCACAGCCAAATGTTGCCAAATGTTCCGAAATGAAACTGAAGATTTCTTACCAGAGTAGGCCTCTTGAGGTGTAACATCCTTGAGTGCCTTTGTGTAGCTCCAATTGAGGACATACACTGCTGTGTTGGCTGCTTCAGTCCAAAATGTATTGGGCAAACCCTTTGCCTTCAACATGCATCGAGCCATCTCTATGACAGTTCAACTGCGGCATTCTACAACACCATTTTGCTGAGGTGTGTGAGCAGTGGTGAGTTGGTGCTTGATGCCATTCTCCTTGTAGTAGCTATCAAATTCCGTTCAAAGAAATTCTCCTCCTTGATCTGTACGAAACTTCACCTTCTTTTCCTGTCTCATTTTCCACAAGCGTGTGCCACTATTTGAACTTGCCAAAAGCTTCAGCCTTATCCCGAAGTAAATAAACCCACATCTTCCTACTGTAATCGTCGACCAATAACATAAAGTTAATGCAGTAGTAGAAATTTTACCACAAAGATCAACATGTACCAACTCTAGAGGAGTCTTTGCTGCCCGATTGCTGCTTTCCTATGGAAATGCCTTGCGTTGTTGCTTGCCCATCATACAAGCTTCACATGGTTCCTGCAATTCTGAAAATGCAGGAAAATTAGCTACCATACCCCTTTTCTACATCTCCTTTAGCATGGCAAATCCAATGTGACCAAATCGCTCGTGCCAAAGCTTGCTTGTGCTCTTATCTGCAAGGGCACTTAGCTTGTAGAAATTGTTGCGCCTTACTCCTTTACTGACTACCTTGCCCTTTACAGACACTGTAAGGGCACTTAGCTTGTAGAGATTGTTGCGCCTTACTCCTTTACTGACTACCTTGCCAACAACATCTAGAATTTCTTCTTCAGTTTTCTTGAAGCGTACTTCAAGCCAACGATCTGTCACCGCAGCAATTGATAGCAGATTTCTCTTTATCTGGGGTATATAGAGCACATTTGACAGCTTCTTCTCTTCACCTATAGCTGCCACAAAAGATATGGTTCCAGACCCTTCGGCTGGACATTTAGCATTATTCCCAACAACAACATTGATGGGTTCCTATAGAGGCTTCCAGGAACTATACCAGGCCCTTCACTGGTCATGTGTCAGGATGCTCCACTATCCAAAATCCATGAATCATCAACTTGAGCCTGAGCAGATGAACATACCTCTTCAACGGGCAACCCAAAGTTCAAGCTCAGTCTCAACATTGTGGAGGACTGACTCCTTTCCCTTCCATGAAGACTTCAAGGTTCTATTCTTCTCGTCAGCCTGCTTCTTTCTATAGTCTTTGACAACATGACGCTTCTTGTCATAGTAATGACAGCTCCCTTCAAACTTCTTCTTCTTTGGCTTCTTCTTCTTCTCATCAGAAGATGTCATGCCTTTGCCTTTAGTATTGGCCAAAAATGCAGCATCACTACCATCTCGGGTCTTCAGCCCCGCATCTCCTCCTCAAGTAGCATAGCACTAAATTCTTCAAATAAATAAAGATGGTACTCTAACTTGAGTGTTTAGTGATGTAGCCAAGCTATCATACTTCTGTGGAAGAATTCGGATGCACCTCCGGGCTAGCTCCTCATCATTAGTGTGTGTAATCCCTACAGTAGCCATTTGATCCCATAGATTTTTGATCCACGAGATAAATGCTTCAGCAGCTTCTCCTTCAGCAAACTTTTTAGCAGCAAGCTGATTCTCCAGGTTCAAAATCTTGGTCTGATTGTGAGTCTCGTATTGATTTCTCAGTATGTTGAATTAGAGTGAGAATAGAATCACTCACGCTAGTGACGATGGTACAAAGTGCATCAGCATTGCGCCTTCTCCATGCCCGAAGAATGTAACATCTGGCAAAAGCATGTTTGTAGGGTTGTTGGGGTCGGGACTTCCCACTAGTTCTGCATCCATTCCCAGAACAGTTTCTAGGAGCTCATAAGAGTCTAGAATGGCATTAATTTTGAATTTCCAAAGAATATAGTTTATCCCATCAAGCTTGCCTTCCGTAAAGGCAGGTGGACGAATGCACAAGACTGGTACAGCAGCAGCAACAAAGGTAGAAGCCATCACTCCTAGGATTCTATGCAAAGAAAGACTAAAATTTATGCACTATTTCTGCTAAGAGCACCTAAGCTCTGATACCGTATAAGAATATGGCACAGCGGAAAGAGATAGCAAGACAAAGCACAATAGACAATGCAATAGATACACAATGGAGAGAATCTAAAATTCTGATTATACCAAAGAGGTACAAGTGATGGTGCTGTCCACCCGTGCGCTCTCAAGTAGAGCTTAGATGGCGATCTAGATAGAATCTGGATGGAGTATGTACGAGGTGTAAAAGGGGGTGGATACTCACAGCATTGGATACCTTAGCTCATGGCAACCATCTCCATATATAGTACTATAGCCGGTGTGGTAAACGGTTATACAACGAGGGCAGTTACACTGCATAGACACGGTCACCACCCGCGTATCAAGAACGCAACCCACTGACCCCACCGCCCACTAATGATGGACCTAGTATCCAAGGGAATATTCTAGAGAATATTCTTCATACCGTTGCTAACGCTCGTACCCCTGACCATCTCCTAACCATCATCAATGGTCACAATAAATGACCCCATCAGCATCTAAGCTGGGGTTCCCACTAAAGACATATGCACCATGGCTACTCCTCATAATGGGGGCCTAACAAATGTGCATTATACATTAAAGTGAGATACATGCTAAGAGGCGGGCATTGAGTGTATACTAACAAATTCTATCCTTGAGACTCGGGGGGTTCACCTCTAAGAAATTTTATGCATCACGTGCATTCAAGGGGTATTGAAAAAATCCCTTACACTTACATATTTTTACAAATAAAATGACTCCTTTTTCTTCAAACTTACTGTTTTTTTTCCAAAATTGGTTTAAAAACTTTTTTGAATTAACATACCCCTCTTGATGAACTCATGTGCTACACTTACATATTTTTAGGTGAACTGTTAAAACTCTAAGATCTCTCTAGATAATTGTTATGCATAAACATGCATAAATCAAGCATAAATTCATCCACCCGCCGAGCCCAAGGGATGCACACATGAATAATGAAGTACATCATACCTTTACCTTGATGTCCCATACCATCAAGAGGTATAACTCCAATCCAATAGCATGTAGCTATAGTGTAAGATGGTAGGTGAGTAGATATAATCCTCTATACAAGAGAACGTCATATCATAGCCTAGCCTCAAGATAACATCAAGAGACCATAGCCTAAGCCTCTCCTTTGAGTGTGCCCCATGCCCCTATTATATAATAGGAGGGCCCTCAATTGACTTTTGACTCTCCATCTCCCATGTGTGACCCTTGGATGCCTGACCCTAAGCTTAACCGTTAAGGTTAGTCCTAACCCATGCTCCACTAGTGCTTGTTCCCATGCTCCCATGCTCACAAGCCTAATGTGGGTTAGCCTCCTAGTATATGCACACATATGTGCATATAACATACTTCCCCTCTCTCAAAACATTGCACTCTTGCAACAATGAAAAGAAGGAGGACTCGGCTAAACAATCTCAACCGACTCCCAAGTTGAATCCTCTATTTCCCTATCTTTCCACCTAATTTTAACCTCAGGGATTAGTCAACTACAAAGTTTTCTTTCCCTGAATTCAAGTACCTTATCATCAGGTTCATGTGGAACATAGGATAGTTCTTCGACTTCAACATGTTCTTGAGGAGTTACTATGTTATCCTCACCTCCCAGTTTCCCTTTCAATCTATTAATATGAAAGACTGGATGAACTCTAACATGTGGAGGTAGTTTAAGTTCATACGCAACCGTGCCAATCCGATGTATAAATCGGAATGGACCACAATATCTAGGAGATAAATTTGAGCATTTTTCTTTTTTGACAAAGTTTGAGAATCTTTAGGAACTTTTAAATAAACCAATGCTCCTAGTTCAAATGATCAAATTGAGCGTCCTCTATCAGCATGTTTTGATGCTGCCTCCCTCACAAAGATAACGGGCGATCAAAACCCATTGACTACACAAACCTTCCAAATAAACTCAAAGAGTATCCCAACCCCATGTTGGTGGAGAAGGAGAAAATGAAACAAGCCCAAGCACTTATAAGGAAGGTACAAGCTGAACTACAATAGCTAGTGCTTGAGAAAATGGTCAAGTAGGAACCCCATGTTGGAGAAGGAGAAAATGAAACAAACCCAAACACTTGTAAGGAAGGTGCAAGATAAACTAGAGTTGGTGCTTGAGTAAGTGGTCGAGTAAGGAACCACTGACCCCGCGGCGTGAGAGTATCCCAGACCCTATTCTAGAGTCAATTATAGAATTAGTGACCTCATAGCATCCAAAGGCCATAGCCGAACCCAAGACCATTCTTAAGAATTTGCAAAAAGAGCCAGTTCCGGAGCCTCTGCCTCTAGAGCTAGTTCTTGAGCAAGTGATTGTGTAAGAACCATTGACCCTGCTTAAGAGTATCCCAGACCCTTTTCTAGAGTCAATCATAGAACCAACAAGGGAACCTCATAGCATCCAAAGGCCATAGTCGAACCCATGACCATTCTTAAGAAGCCGCAAAAAGAGCCAATTTCGGAGCCTCTTCCTCCAGAGCTAGGAAACCTCATAGCATCCAAAGGCCATAGTCAAACCCATGAACATTCTTAAGAAGCCGCAAAAAGAGCCAGTTTCGGAGCCTCTTCCTCTAGAGCTAGTGCTTGAGAAAATGGTCGAGCAGGAACCATTGACCCTGCCTGAGAGTATCTCAGACTATATTCTAGAGTAATCATAGAACCAGTAAGGGAACCTCATAGCATCCAAAGTCCATAGTCAAACCCATTATCATTTTTAAGAAGCCACAACATTGCATCAACAATATCCTCACGTGATCCCTTGGCTACAAAGGTAAGATCTGTCTAGAGTTACCACCCAAAGAGTATGCGATTGCTACCCAATACTAGTGGCAAGTGGGGTTCTAGATAAACATGCTAGGGAGGATACTGCATTGGGATGAGGCACTAGGTTTCCAACAAGGAGCTAGGTAGTAGTGGTGTGTGTGTGTGTGTGGTGGGGAGGGGCAGTTATAGCTTTCCACCTTGAGGGACCTTAGGTTAAGCATTAATTTATTAATGCCTACAAAAGTGGGCATTATTTTGTTTGTTTTGACCCCATTAGAGGCACCCCCTTCTATAGGCAAGGATCCATCCACATCCCCTACACATTGGCAAGTCCAAGCCCACCCTCAACTAAGAGTACAAGAAGCTAAGTGAGCACGAATATCACATGAGGGATATATCAAGACTCAAAATTCCAAGGATCCATCCACATCCCCTACACATTGGCAAGTCCAAGCCCACCCTCAACTAAGAGTACAAGAAGTTAAGTGAGCACGAATATCACATGAGGGCTATATGAGGCCTCATAACCTTCTCATCCTTGGAATTTTGAGTCTTGATAAGTTCTGTTTTACAAGAACAATCTCAACTTTACAGAGACTTATTATATTGGATGACTAGGTGACTGAGAATCTAAGAGAGACTTATTAGATTGGATGACTAGGAATCTACGAGCCACACACATGAACCTAAAGAGAGGAGGAGGAGTTTGAGCCGTGCTAGTGCTCTCCTTCCTTACCAAAGACAAAAGGACAAAGTTCCCATTAACAACAAGCTGGGATACTATTTGAAATGAACTGAACGTCATGTTACCTATCATTTATAAAGGCACGACAGTCTCTGCAATCTTGGATGGTGGTGCTACTGTCAGCAATCTTTGATGGTGGTGCTAGTGTCAGCAATCTTGGATGGTGGTGCTAGTGTCAAGCTTGCAATGAGAACACAAATAAACCTTTAGGTATAAACCTTTTGGTGTCCTTCAAGATGTAAAGATTAAGACCTTTAGGCTAAGCTTCCACCACATTTGTTGGTGATGGATCTTCAGAGGAGGGTCATACAACTTGATCCTCAAAAGGCCTTACATAAGAGACACAAGGTTGGTTCATGATTTGGAAACTAATCACATTATAGATGCGAAGGTAAACAATCCTTGAAAATAAACTTGAAAACAAGGAAGACGCATCCCATGGATTTGGCCATTCTCACCAATGAGTTTGACATAACCACTCAGACACCACGTCAATTGATATATGTAGAGCTTGTTATAAGATGTTGGATTGTAAAGATGAGAACCAAGAATCTGAGCCCTCCCTAAGCCTGCTGACTCCAAGGATTCGATTCACATTTGGTGATCACCATGGACACTCTTCCACATAATCTTGAGAGATAAGGTTTACACGATGATTGGATGGTGTCAAAATCACATCCATGTTCGTGCTCGATGCATTTAAAATAGAATCAGCAGGTGGAACCTCGGACCAAAAATAAAAAACATGCACATGCACCTACTACAAGCACATAGTACATACACATACCCACACTCACTCGCACATGTATCCACACATATATGTATGCACACTCAAACCCCCCAACCAAAAAAGGTACCCCTCCTTAGGCCCTTCTAATTTTTCTCCCCCTTAGACCCTTTAAAATTATTCCCCACCACAAAAAAAGAAATCCAAAAAAGGGGTTTAGGGGGGGAGGGAGGAAGTGCCATGGTCATTGCATAGGCTCATGTTGCCACATCATCAAAAAATTCTTAGAAAAAAAGCACCATGTCATCTCTCGTAGGCTAACGTGGCCACATCATCAAAAAAATCTTGACAAAAAAAGTAGCACGTCATCGCTTTGTGGCTGCATCATCAAAAAAATCTTGACAAAAAAAGTACCACATCATCACTCGTAGGCTCATGTGTGTGCCACTTCATCGTCTAAGCTCACGTTGCCTTATCATACACATCATCATATAGACTCACATCGCCATGTCATCAAAAAATCTTAGAAAAAAAGTGACATGTCATCATCACGTAGGCTCACATGTGCCGCATCATCAACAATCAAGTAGGCTCACGTTTCCATTTCATCAAAAAATCTTTTAAAAAAAGTGCCATGTCATCATGTAGACTCACGTGTGCCGCATCATCATCATGTAGACTCACATTGTCATATCATCAAAAAAAACTTGGATATATATATATATATATATATATATATATATATATATATACATTCACATCATCATGTAGGCTCACATTGTCATATCATCAACCAAAAAAGAAACTTGGAAAAAAAGTGCCATGTCATCATGTAGGCTCACATTGCCACGTCCATCAACCAAAAAACAACTTGGAAAAAATGTGACACATCATCACAAGCTCACGTGTGTCATGTTATATCACATCATCCACAAGCTCACATGTGCCATGGGATCACGCACGCTCATGTCACCATGTTATATCACATTGGTTCACATTGCCAAATCATTAAAAGAACTTCATCCGTAGACTCATGTGTGCCACATCATCACCCAAAAATATAAAATAAAAATATTTAAAATATATATGCATATTTTTATATTATTTATTATTTATTTATAAAAATAATAATAATAATATGAGAAAGAGAGCAAGAGAAAAGAGGAGAAGGAGAGTGAAAGAGAGAGAGAGAAACAAAGCAAGACAAGAAGAGAGAAAGAGCATATGAGAACAGAAGAGAAGAAGAGAGAGAGAGTGCAAGAGAATAAATAGAAGAAAAGAAGAGAGAAAGAGTGTAAGAGAACAAAAGAAAAGAAGAGAGAGAGAGAGAGAGAGAGAGGGCGCATGAAAACATCAATCAAGAAGCGGTCCATACCCTATGATTGACAGAATCACCACCACCAGGACCACCATGGAATGATTTGCATGGACGAATGGTGATCCGGACCTTCCTGGTGTGACATGATATTATACCACCCTAAGCTTATAACGTGATGCCAAGAGATTGGGCTTTTCGTGGTGGAAAATATGTCTTGGTCACCTTCGCGAGGTTTTGTTGGTGTTGAATTAGATTCAAAGCAGAGGTTACATGCATTGAATCTCATTGGAGGCACTTGCAAGGTCGAGCGCTCTCCAGGTGATGGGTTGTACCATGGGCCAAGCTTACACCTGCCATGGTCCCCCCATCTAGGTGATGGGTTGTACCATGGTCAAGGCTTACACCCACCATGCCATTTCAAGATGTACTTAGAGGTTCGGTGTTGATAAGGCTAGTTACAGGTGCATGTTTTTGTGTGTGTCATGAGATGCAATATATGAAAAAAATGTGATTCTTGTAGGGAAATATGTAGGTGATGTGCATGGACAATGTGTGGAAAATGTGTCCTTGTGTACACTCCTCAAACTTGAAGATTTCACCAACTTAATTGCTTTCTTTGACTCTCTTTGATGCTTTCTTTGACTCTCTTTAATGATTTCTTCACTCTCTTTGCTACTTTCTTCATTTTCTCAACATCTCTTTTCGTGGAGTCAATATCTTTAGATTATTAATGCATGGAGCTGACTTTTGCCCATAGCTGCAAACAGAGTTAGGCAGCCTCTCTGTGGCTTAAGGGATTTGGTGTTAGCAAGCACTGAGGATAGAAGCAGTGTGAAGTGGTAGGCTGAAGGAGGAGAGGCCACAAAAGGTTCTTGATGATTTGAGGAAGGTCTAGGTGATGGATCATACCATGGGCTAAGCCTATGCTCGCCATGGTCCCCCCTTCTAGAAATGTACTTAGGTGGCTGTAAATGATGATGCTTAATGAAGGCGCTTGAGATATCATGGCCTATTGATGTGTCTACTAGATGCAGAGCCCATATAACATGGGCCTATGTAGAAGCTCCTTTTGTTGAAAACTCTAACGCCATGCTTTCTTTGACACTTTTTATCTGCTTTCTTTGACTCTGTGTAGGGAGGATGGTTAATAAGGTAGGTGTGAATGAGTTAGGTTGTCCACGAGAATGGAAGAATTTGGGAAACCCAGTAGAGCATATTAGTAAACTACGAGCAATGGGTGGCTTGTCAAACAATGTGGAGACCATGGGATGTGTCTTTGTAGTGACCTGGGTATCTTTATCTTGTTTGATTAGCATGGTTGTGGCCATATTTTGCACCTTGGAGGGAGATGCGGAGCTCGATTAATTCTTGGGCTTTTACCGGCTTCAATTCATTTGTTGCTGGCTCATCTCCCGGTTAGGTTCAAAGTACTTAATTTTGAAGTTCCTAGCCATTTCCATAATAGAAAGAGTCCTTAAAGAACTTCTATATCGCCTATACCTTTCATGCCACCTCGACAAGGTGCCTACCACCAGGGCCACTACAGAAGACTGGATCATATCGTTTAACCTCGCATGATGCCATCCTAGACCCTCCACACCTTTCCACCCCAGTAGTAACTTCACCACACTGACTTGGGTGATGCAAGGATGGGGTCACACCATTAGGAAGGCAGGTATGTTAACCACTCCGTAGGTTAACATGGTTTCACTCACTCGACCTATCATAAGGCACTTTGTTATCTTACATGCTCGAATGGGCACTTATCTTTTTTGTAAGACAATTCTAGAACATATACAGTGCACTGCCTTTCCTTGTGCTTAATGTCAAATAGGAACAGTCTAAGAACTTAGTGTACATACTTGCTTAAGACTAGTAATAGACGCCATACCATTTTTATGTTTGGTCAGCCTAGTGTGAAAACTAGTCACTTGTATATATAAGTCATTTTTGACAACAATGACCAATACACAAGAATTGCCTTGCATTAGTTTACTTTTCTAGCTCTCCGCTTCCCTCTTCTTGCTTACTTATATGCCATTGGATCTTACTTGCTAGTAGATGGATGCATGCTACATAATTTTGATTGTAGGTTTTCTTCTTACATTAGTTTCTTCTTCTTCTTCCCCTGCCTTTTTATGAGAGAGAACCACCACAAAGGTAGGTCTCTCGTTTTTGCCTCCATCAAGGCATAGAGAGTTCTCCCTTCAACCCTAGGAGGATTCCGATGTGACAATGGAGTGAGGACACAATGGACGAGCTAGCACACCCACATAGGGAAGTTGCAGATTGTGGCTCTAAGCCAAGACCCAATGACACATGCTTTAGTAATGCTAAGGTAAGCTCCTGATTAAAACAAAGACCAAAATAAGGAATGTTGCATATATTTTCAAACAGCATTAAAACAAAAGGACCAAAATTAAAATTTTTTTATAATCTAAAATACACAAACTATAGTACATACTTGATGGACATGAAATAATATGTGCAACATTTATAAATGCAATGTCCAAATATTTATACATTCATGTCACCAATAACCAACCCTTTATTTTAAATAAGCACATAGGTATACAATTATAATCATTATAACTTGGAAAAAACTTGTAAGAAGTTCGATGTACGATAGCAAATGAAACATAGCACAACAAATAGGAGGCTAAGATGAAGACACAAGCTTAACACGGGAAGCTAAAGCCCAGGGGGAAAAAGATGATCACATATTGTTTAAAAACATTTTAAAAAAGAAATTAACAATAGAAATAAATTATTGCTAGTAGTTAGATCAATCCATTACTAGCTTCAAAGCGAACACATAACCTAAAGTACCAAAGGATAACCATTCTTTGCACCTTTCCGTGAATACTTCAGAGTCATGAAAACCCTCCCTATTTTAACTCTCGAGCACTTCAAACTCTGAGTACTTCTTCAGAGTTATGAAAACCCTTCCTGTTTTAATGCTAGGTACAAATGTATCTAGGCAAAAAAGGCCTACTATATGTACATGTTAGATTATATAAGTAGTAAAGAACTTGGAGAGCCATTTTCGTTTCAATCATTAATAAAAAGGTCATGCATCCACTTTCATAGTGCCATAAGTTTACAAGTCAATTAACTAAAACTTCCATGTGTTTTTAAAATATGAAAATGTATTAATAAGCATAAATTATCCAAGGTAGGTTTGTGTGAAATTTTCACTTGTTTTTCTTAGAAGTTGTCAACTCAAGGAAATGTGAGCAGGAAGTCTAAACATGTTTCCTAAACACTACTCTTGGTACTATTATATCTTATCCATATGTACTTACTACTTAAATAAACATTTATACCTTATTACTCTAATCTGTCAACATACCATCGTGGGGGATCTAGATTAAAAAATATTGCTTTTGTCCATGTGCATCTCACAGCTAAGAAATATCCCCCCACCCATCAAAAGGGCCCCATAATGACAGGGATGAATCAGCAATCTTGCCCATCCTACTTAGGAAGACATATCCAAATTTACTATTTTAAAAAATCCCCTCTAAAGCCACCATTTGGTCATGTAATCCACCCAAAAAATAATTGATTATGCTCAAACATAGCTATGTTTGTCTTTTCCTTGCATGACCTCATATACAAATAGACCCCACAATTTAAGAGTTACTCACAAAAAGTAGCCTTGGCACATAAGTCGTGTAAGTAGAAAAACGAATTTATTGTTGTTGATTTATGTAAGAGAACTTTAGTGGGGTCAAAGAAAAAGGAACCATCTCTATTGGATTTCTTTCTCTAACTTGACCAAGTTCTAGCAAGTCATGTCCAAAACAGATGGACTAATGTTTTTCAATTGAGTAAGTCAACATTAAATCATGGACTTAATTGACTTCCATAGCCTTCCAAGTTTGTGAGGGACATAGCTCTAAGGTCATTTTCCCATTGCCCATTTAACTGGGCCGAGAGTCAAGACACCTCTGTTACATTAAATCCAACAAATAGGTGCATATTTCCACTAATTTATAAATTGGTTGAGGGCACAGTTTGTGAGTAATCTCCCAATTGTGTGCCCATTTTAGCACAATACTTGTGAACTACATACGAGGTTGCAATGTCTTCCTTTGGACCTATAAACATGATTTTCTCAAGTTTAAAAATATTCCAAATTTTAAGGTATTTCAACTAACGTTTTAGAGCAAAAATCTACATATTCTAGAAAGAAAACCCATAAGATTTTAAAATTGTTAAGTTTTGAGAATTGCTAAGAAGTATGTTAAAGTTTTGTAAAATTTGAGGTATTTTAGTTAACTTGGAGCTTACAAATTTCCAAATTTGAGGTGTTTTAATTAACTTTTAGCCTACAAATTTACAAATTCTAGAAAGAAAACCAAATAAATTTTGAAGGGTAAGTTATACAATTTGTTGAGAAATGTGTTTTATGTGAACACTTTCTCAATGCATCAAGATTGAGCTATTCAACTCTAATTTACGCTTCTCACTACACAACCGAACTCATCATGTATCTCTATTGCCTATATATGCTTGGAGCTATGCTCTAGGCAAACCCAAACCTCACAATTATCCTTAGCATGAGTTGCCAGCACAATACCAAACCATGTAGCATCTACTAGCAATCCTTCCATCTCTCACATCATGCTTTCAAGATAAGATTGTCACTCCACCTTCCCAAAGCGAAGAGATTCCACCCAACATTAATTCCAACAAGAGTATTCATGAATATTAATCTCCACATGATCAAAAGAGTCATTTTAAACGAAAGCATGTATAAATAAATACCATGTAAGGTCTAACAATAAGCTATTAATACAATGTAAGGTCCAATATTGTTGGATTTAGATCCTCACCCCACCAACCTATGCATGCCCACCTCCCAAATAATCCCCACCTGCTTGTGCCTCCCCAATGCCCCACACTCCATTATGCTTGCTCATCCCACCAAGCCTCCTCTACCTCTTGTCCTTCCATTGTACTCTATGTGTGTGCATGTGTGTGTGTGTGTGAGTGTGTGTGTGTGTGTGTGTGTGTGTGTGAGAGAGAGAGAGAGAGAGAGAACTGGTCGATTTGCACCGAACTCCTCCTGCACACTTAGGGGGAGAAAGGAACAGGAGATGATCTCGTGCTGCGACAAGAAAGAGAGCAAGAGACAGATCACGGTTGTCTTATGTGCATCCCTCCTTTTGCAAAAAGGAGAAGGAGAGAACCAAGGGCAAAGCAAAAATCTCATGTGTGCATTTAAATACCCTACTGGCTGTTTGCAATGATTCTGTAAAGATGGGGCATGTTGTGCCTTGTAAAGATGGGGTGTGTGAGTTCTAATTTAAAGTCTCAAATAGAAAGCATATGGGTTAATGCATGCAAATAGACAGGATATGGAAGGTCATCATTTCATTGCCTTAAATAAAGGGACATATTTCATTGCCTTAAATAGGGAGATATGGAGGATCATCATTTCATTGACTTTTTCAAGCATTAATCATTACATACTAAAATGAAACCTTAGAAAAACACTCTTATTCTTGAAAATCTCACATAATATATTTAGTGGAAATACAAAAAATATTTTGGTGCCATATTCACAAAGTTTATTTCAATTGACTTCCGCCAACATTAGCACCTTATATTATCAAAGGAAGAGTTTCACAAAGCTACCACCTGGCACGAATTTGGAGGTTCTAGAACAAGAGGAGGAGGTTGGGATAGAATTTGAATTTTGGAGGTTGGAAATGTGTGGAGCACGGGTAAACTAAGCCAACTAGTTAATTAGAAACAAGGTTTCCTCTCCCAGTGGCCAAACCCCCGTTACATGTAATCCTTGGCCACTTGTTACATGCAATCTTAGGGTTGGGTCATGAACAAATTCCTCTAACCGGTAACTCATTTTTCAACAACAAACGCACACAACATAACCATATGAAGGCCGGGCCTCTTGGTGGATCATGGGCAAACATTACAACTCTTTTTCCATGCAAACCAAGTGCTCACACAACAATAAAGACATATTTCCTCCTGTTGAACGCTCATATCTAGCATATTTCCTCCTGTTGAACGCTCATATCTAGCCCACAGCTGGTACATTAGAGCTTAGATCTTCTAGAACAAAAGTCCACACAGCACACACTTCAAGCTCATCCCGCCAAGCTCGACCTGCGGGATGTTCTACAGTTGGGAACTACTGCTGATGAGGCGTCGACTTGTAGAGTCAAGAGAGCACACTCGGGTCTTTTTGAGGTCGTCTTCTCGATTTCCAAGCCTTTTCCATCATAAATTTCCAAGCCTTTTCCAGAGATAAGCAGATGGCGATGCATTGTCGACCCATCTCACAGCTATTCTCAATAACCAAACATTGATTTTGCTTTGAACTCGAGGAACTTCGAACTTCAGTTTTGCAGATACTGTAAGGCCAATGGGTTGTCAATCGGACTGACCTCCATAACCAAACCATGATCATCGCCTGAATGGCACAAATCCCCATTCAACCTAATCTCGAGAAAGCCACTGATCAAGTCACCACCAAAGTTGGCACCAAAGTTGCCACAATGATTGTCACGAGGAACGCCCACAAAGTCGCCAAGACCATTGTTCGTGAGAGGTATCACGAGATCTCACACTGCAGTCCCAACAAGTGCCATCACTCGTGTGACAATTACAATCACCACTGCTGGTGTCGATCTCCTTCTGGAGATCCTTTCTCCATCTGCATTGCATCAGAATGATTTTCTTACTCAAGTCCTGTTACCTTGGCTGTGCAACTCAAGATGCCGAATCATGCTAAGTTCAATAAGAGAATCATCCTAAGTTCAGTAAGAAGGTGTGGGATAATGAGATAATCACTAATTGGACACAATGGATGATAGCCACATTGGAGGTAGCAACAAGTGGCTCTCATTTGTTCCAAGTTCACATCATCCAAACAACTTTCACTGATTCCGTCATAAGAGTTTAACCCATGGACTAGTATTTCTACGAGAGGTGGTTAGTCGCATTACAAGGTTATAGAGCAAGCGATCCAATGAGGCTATTTTAAAACCAGAGACTGATCAAGGAGAAACTAGTGATGGTGGTGTCTCGGCTCTCTTTATTTTATGTGGTTAGTCGCACACCAAGGTTAGAGCATAGTGTGAGACGAAGGCGTTTAATGGTAAGACATCCCAAGAGCCGAGTAAGTAACCTAGGGCAGCATGCGTCAAGTCGTGTTGACTTTATGTATATAAGGCAAAGCCGCATTTAGCCTAGCAAAATGATCCTTACACGGGATTTGTTTTGCCCTATGCTACTCTGGTCGGAGTGTATTTATCCTGGCAAAGTGATCCTTGCTGATTCACTCAGGATTTGGTATGTTGGAGAGTAAACCAGCCCTAATTCCAGCTACTGGACTCTCACCGTACAGGGTGCAGTACTCAACATTCTGGCCTAGCAAAACAAAGCCCTCATTGCTCTCCCACAAACCTGTTTTCCCTGTTTAGGCTATTCCCATTTCACACTCACCATTTACTAGGACAAGGGTAACAATGTTCACTTCAAGAAGAGGTTTTTCCAGGAGATGCATGCGTGAGTTCTTATGTTCACATGACAAGGATGCACAATGTTAAAGAAAAGTTTTTTCCAAGGCGATGCATGCGTGGGTTCTTGTGTTCGAATGACAAGGGTGCAATGTTCACTTCAAGAAAAGGCCTCCAATGCCTTGGATTGAACCAGCTTGAGTTTGCACGAGTACTCAAAGCTTCAAGAAAAGACAGAATTAGGTTTGCCTATACTATTCTGCCACACCCAAGTTTGTACTATTATACAATACAGTAGAAACCAAACAGATTAGAACGGACACAAACGTTCCAGCAGGCAGATATGATCAGGCAGCCTAAGCTGCACGGCCAAGGTAGTCTCAGTCACGTTAGAACAGGCCATACTGATCAGGCAGCAACCTGACCAGTACATTGGAGGACTGATGGCAACCCCTCATCTTCCCACTCGGCCACCAATCATCAGCATCCTCCAGTGGTTGAGTAACCCTAAGAAGCTTATAATTATTGAGAATCATCCTTGTAATTTGTAGTATTCACTCACACAATAACATTGTAGGTTTATGTCTACTGTTGTAAGTGGATTTGTTAAGACCCATATCTAGCCGACATACCATAGCCAGTAGCCTTCTAATTTAGACCATTTTCTCACATAAAAATATTATAGGTTTATTGGATGTGCTGGCCTCTAGTCTTCCACTCCTTATACAAAGTAGCATTTGTGACAAGAACACCACTAGTGAGTACAATTGGTATACATACCTCCAGTGGTTATGGGGCACGGCCGGCCATACATAAACAGAAACCCTATGAAAAGCTTTATTGCAAAGCTTTAGTGCATAATAATTCATACATTTCCTAGTGTCAAACCCACCGAGGACATTCATAACAAGAAACAGCCATTTCCTAGCCAAATCTTGTGGTTTATCCCATTTCTGGGGAAGAGCTGTATTTCCATCTCTCCATTTCCCATTTCTCCATTTCCACACCTGAGGAATTTCCCACAATTTCCCCCTTGTCATTTTGTATTTTCCGAATTCTCCTTGTTATCTAAGCTTATGGTCTATCCCAAGTTTCTCTTCTACTTCTCTCAACTTTTTTCATCATTTCTATTTACATCTACTGTATAACGTAACACACACGTCTTTCCTAGCCATTTTCATTTCCTAGTTTCAAGTTGTTGCTTCCGTTGCCGTTGCATGCAACTATGCATCCTAAGCTACCAAAAACTTGCAACACACTTTCTGTTCTCTGTGGCCCACATACCATGTAACTGTATCAAGCCTTTGGCCCAGCTAACCGTAGCACAAGTACACTGCCAAAACTGTAAATTCACATCTTACATGTCACCCCGCTTCACCTGTAAGGAGACTTACCTTTCAACAACTGTTTTCTCTGAAGCACACACTGCACTATAGTTCCAGTCACCACATGTGGCTACAAGACATCACCCAAACAGGCTTGTCCAGTGCAGGATACAGCATACTCATACCACGGCAAGATACGACACTGGCACAGTGTCTTGATACAACCCTGACCCTGAACCCTTGATTACACTGACTATTCCAGCCCACCCATTTAAGAATGCTGACTGTCCAACTCAATCACATCAAAAAAGTTGTACGCCTAACCTTCCTATACTACTAGAAACAACTGCCAATACAAAACGCATACTCAATGGAACATGCAGACAAAACTCCCTCTACACATCACTAAGACATATTAAATAGGATAGTTTTTGAACAATCAAATGGAGACAAGACTCCTTCCTCTTCTGATTGATACTCACCTAGCAAGTGCCTTCAGAAAGAGCTTCCAGGCTAAGCCTGGGCAAAAAAGAATACTTAACTTCTCGGGCATAAATTAGCCCCTCTGAAATACTAATACAATGATCAAGCCTTTACTGAGAACTCATCTTGCCAAGAGATTTTCCTCTTTCCTGCCTTCTTTGCTGGTGCAAAGCCATTAGAAGCATGCTTTGAAGTAGTAGTTTTTAACACACCAACCACATCCCGGTTCTTGGAAGAAGGTAATGTACCAGGAGGCACCCTAACCAAAGGTTTGGAAAACTGAGCCTTGGAAGTAGGGGCATGAAACTCTCCATCCGACAACTGCAACCAGCCATCCAGTATCAATATGTTCAGAGAAACAATCCCATCATTTTTCACAGTAGACACACACAAGAAAGTCCTTTGCGACATACGCATACAACATAGATATGCTACTACACGGCAAGATGGGAGAGATTACTGACCATCCTTCCAGAGGATACTCGGGCTGGTGCAAGTACATAATGAGAAGCTTCCCCTACAGCATCCCTCGTAGAGTAATGCTCCTGTATCCTCTCAGATCTGCTAGCATATTCTTTCAGCATGACTGCTCTTTTCCTCAAAAATCTGTAACATTTCAAGTGTGTAAGTGCAACCTAAGGTACCTTACAAAGAAAAATGTTTGGGAGCATTGCCGCAAAACTCTACTCATTGAGCTAGACAAGACCTTCCATTAAGTAAGCACACGATTTCAGAAGTTCGTTACTCCTTTGACACCCAGTCCAGCTAATCAAACTGCCAACGTAAACCCTTCCCATCTAAATCCAAAGGGAAAGTTCACATCCTTGTGACAAATGTGTATGAATAACTCTGTAGATGCAAGCATAAACACAAACGAGTTGGACAAACTCGGACTGCACACACAACCGTCCCTGCCTGTGGAATAGCATGGGTGCAATTACCCATCCGTTCCTAGCATGGGTAACCACAACAATCGGCACAGAAATTCGTTTCTCTATCCAGCCTCGGGTAAAAAACACGCGGTAAATGTCAGCGTGCACAAGAAACAGAGAAGAGGCCAAATAACAGTAGCAGTTACAGCAAACGCAAGTCACAAACTGCTTTCGCAAATCCTTCAAATTAAGATGAAATTCCTAACTCAGTCTGCGATATCATTGGAACATAGCTATGGTATGATGGAGGTGTACACTTACTTGACCTCTGCTTGAAGTATCCGCTTAGCTTCCTTGGCCCTCTGCAATTGCCTGGTAACTTCCTCTGCTTCCTACAGAAAAGAGGGGAAAACACAGGAAACAGCGCAATCAGGGACGATCTGCAGAAATCGAAGAAGCCCTTGAACGAGCCCTAGGGTATAGGTGATGAGATGGCCTCACGGTTTGAAGCTCTTCGAAATCCTGCTCCAGGGCGCCGTACTTCAGAACATACTTGTCCTCGTAGTCGGCGTCCATCAATCCCTGTGTATGCGCATGGTCCACGATGGGATTTGTATGGGGGTAGTCCGCGTTCAGAAAAGCATCACAAAAAAGCAAACCCTAGCGGCCGGTTCCCAAATGAGATCGGCCGGCCTCTGCATGAAAAAGAGGGGTTGGGGCGTAAAAACCGCCAACAGAAAAGAAGCGATGCGAGACAACGGCTTCACGCCCTGGATGCAGCAGAAACCTTAGATGCAAGTACAGAAAACCATAGATACGGGAGAGCAAACCCTAGACGCAGGGCGGCAAACCGGCGCTGCACAAGGTAGCTGAAGAGCAATCGAGGCAAACCCTAGATGCAGAGAGAGGAAACCCTACTGCAAACGACGCAAGGTGCAAAGAGACTGATCTCTCGGTGCAGGGAAGGGTAAACCTCGAGAGGGGAAAAGAGAGGGGGGATGGCTGAGGTAGGGAGGGGGGGGGGGGGGGGGGGGGGGAGGATTCTGTGGTCTGAAGAGAGAGTGGAGGGGGACCGAAGGGCGTGGCAGGGTCGGCGGGGTAACAGGAAAAGGGTTTCGAACCGAAGAGGGGTAACGAGGGGGGTGTACAGGGCGGTGCGAAAACAACAGGGGGTGTGCAGAGAGAGAGAGAGAGAGAGAGAGAGAGAGAGAGCAGACGCAGGCGGAGAGAAACGTGGAGCCCATATTTTTGGCCAAGACAGATGACCTCGGTGTTGGGTTCCCCCCCCTCTCTCTCTCTCTCTCTCTCACCCTTCGCCATAGCGGCTTCGCTTCCTGCAGCTCCCCCCCTTCCTTCATAGCTGTCCTTTACGATCCCAGTCTTCTTCCAGGAAACCCACCACACGTTTTTCCCGGAATCTAGGCCCTTGAACCTCGACCGTCTTTATCAACCTTGGTTGTATATCAAAGCTCAGGATTCAAGAACATGCGCGTGTTTATAAAGCCCAGGGGCGGACAAATGAATCTTAATACCCACCCTCAAGAGCGTGTATAGGTGTAGAAATTTCATTTATCAATTGATCATGGATGTCTAACTTGCCCTAATATCTAAAAGCAAGCCAAAAAAAAAAACAAAAACAAAAACAAAACACATAAACATGAACATAATTATTTCTTGATGAAAATTTTAGGTATTTCAAAAAGTTGATGTTTCCGATATTAGAGGAAGCAAAAGGAAGGGGAAAAACAATTGCAAATCACTCCAAATCGGACTTGACAATTGTAGTAGAATTCAATACATGTGTGAAACCCATAAAAGCCATAATCCTTCAAAATAGTCTCTGGGTCCTTGGAAATTGCACCTCTCCCTTTCCATTTTCATGTGCACCTCAAAACGTCCTTATTATTGCCACCCATGCTATATGATCCAATTCATAAAAGACCTTGTTCAAGAGACGAGAGCTAGCCTATGCCAAAACAAGTGTCATTTTCTACTTCACAGTAGAGCCACAAATGCAACTTTCCTTGAGGGTGTGCTAGCCCATCGTTCACCTCTCCTTGTTGTCACACTGAGGAGACGGCTATAGAAATGGAGGTAGAGCTCCCTTTGCCTAGATGGAGGCAAGAAGAGGGTTCATGAGAGGGGGGTAGAGGAGAAGCTCAAGCAAGGGAGCAACCTACAGTCAATCCTATCTAATCAAGTAAACCATCAAGCTATGCAAAGATCCATGACAATACAAGCAAGCAATAGAGAAGATGGAAAGCTTCACTTGAATTCTAATCCAAAGGGAATGAATGTGTATTGCTAAGTGTGAGCATGAAGCGGGTTTCTCGAAGCGAGTTTTGGAGCGGGTTTTTTTTCACAACCATCTCTCTCTATACCCTTGTCTCTCTCTTCTCCCCTCCTCCCTACTCCCACCTTAGCCCAGCCCACCAGCCCGGCCCACATCCCCCCATTGCAACCATATGCTCTCTCTCTCTCGCTCTCTCGCTCTCCCTCCCTCTTCCCCTCTCTCCCTTTCTCCCTCTCTCCACCTGTCTTATGCTCATTTCTTGCTTTCTCACCACCTCCTCCCTCCTTCTCCCCATTTAAAACCAATTGCAACCAACTCCTTCTCCCTCTCCTCTCCCTCAGCCTCTCCTCTCCCTCTCTATCTCTATCCCTCCCTCTCCCTCAGCCTCTCCCTCAACACACTCTCTCTCTCTCTCTCTCTCTCTCTCTCTCTCTCTCTTATTCTCATTTCTCTGCTATCCTACTCTCATGTCTCTTCTCCACTTCAATGCCTCTCTCACCTACTCTCATGTCGCGTCTCCTCTTCAATGCCTCTCTCGCCTACTCTCATGTCTCTATCTTCCCTATCCCTCACTCTTTACACACACATACACTCTCTCTCCCTCTCCCTCTCCCTCTCCCTCTACGCACACTCTCTCTCTACCTCCTTGTACATGCACCCGTATGCATGCTCTCTCCATCCATGCTCTCCCTCCCTCTGTCCCTTCAACTCTATTCCCTCCATTTGTTCCTTCTCTCTCTCTCTCTCTCTCTCTCTCTCTCTCTCTCTCTCTCTCTCCGTCTTTATCTTTTCATATAGACAAGAAACATGTCTTAACGCTATGGAACATGTCATCCACCTTTTATTTTTCAAATACATGAGATCAAAAGGAACCTAAGATATACAAATTAATTTGTTGTGATCTTTAAGAAGCCAATGTATACAGAATGGCATTTACAATAGCCTCATCATGCTCCACACATACAACACGTCTACCCTCATAACGCCCCACTAGAGAAAAATCTCTTGCTCCTAAATATTGTTCAACAATTACATCTCCCACTTTTGAACATGATTTTACGATGAATTCCCATAACTCTCTTCCACACAAACAACCTCCTGCAACAACAAGTAATCAATTCCAATAGCCATATTATGGCAAGATTCTTAAATTCCAAACATAAAATAAGTATAACATGCTAATTCATACCTCGCCAAGGGCATCCATTTCTTGACCTTACCCAGTTAGCTTTGGACACTATTATCGACAATAAAATCAATCATGGGTGGTGGAGAATGAATACTTGCAACTACGCTTGTGAAGGTCACACAAATGAGAGTATAGAGCTTTAAAGTAGAAAACAAGTGTCAATAAATAGGAAACCAATGAAATACAAATGCAAAAAAACACACCAAAAATTTGCAAGAGTGGAGCTTACCAAAGTTCCATAAACTCGCCCTACTTCAGTCCTACACCAAACATTCAAGAGACTGACCATTATGTAGCCATGTACTTGTGCTTTTGCCATCAAATTTGTAACTTGTGCCATTTTTCCAATGACAACCAAGGTGCCATTATCTCGTCGAGAACAGTACTAGCTAGGTCGAAGATATGCTGCTCATCCCCATCTACATCACAAATATGGCAATATGAAGACCTAAAGAAACAATGAGAGAGAGGGAATGCTAACTTAAAAGTGTTGAACATCAAGGCTCACCTACTATGTCGTTCCATGTCGGGACTTCATTTTCATTTAATCTAAAAATAGGTCCCACCTGTGGGCAACCTCGCTATAATAGCATGGCACCCAACGTTAGAAGGAATGCCTTGAATTGTGAACGTGTCATTTGTGGCACACACACCTTGCAGTGCATCACGAAGGTGCCCAAACTCGTGAAGGACTATATTATTTCTAAGTGCTCTTCCCACCTCAATAGGATTTCCAAACACCATTATTATTCTTCCAAAGTCAAATAACACTGCGGAATTCAAAAACATGAGAGTGTCATAAGTCTATGCCGTGAATTCAATACTAATAGTGTATAGAATTTAACACCAATATTACCTGTGCAATCTCGAGGTGGCCCGTCATCAATTAATGTAGATATGCTTGCACTTATTTGTCCATGTGCATCTTGCTCGTTGTTATATAAAGGGATTCCTAAGTTCCAAGAAAAATATTGCGCAAATTAAATGAGTGTATTACACTTCAACAGTCTAAGGATTACTCTTTAACTTGTATGTACCTTCAACTATATCTTCAATGGGTCTTTCCTCCACATCGCTTATTTGTGTTGGAAGCTTTATCTTTATTGGCGATAGAGGACTACGCGTAGAACCTGATGTTGGTCGAAGAGGAGCTAAGGGAGGCTTTCCTCTTTTTATTCCTTCCTTCATGCTTCTTTGTTCACAAAGAACCCATATGTTAGTGATGGAGCATTGTATAGAGGAATTCAAATAACAAGTTTTTGACATACTTGTGTAGGTATCTCAGTAGTAGCTGTTGGAGACTGCAGTGAGGTATACATATCATCCTCATTCTCACTATCTTTGCTCCCTCACCATCATCATCCTCTTCTTCGTCTTCATTAGAGTCACCCTCGCCATTCTCCTCTTTGTGTAGAGGAATTCAAATAACAAGTTTTTGACATACTTGTGTAGGTATCTCAGTAGTAGCTGTTGGAGACTGCAGTGAGGTATACATATCATCCTCATTCTCACTATCTTTGCTCCCTCACCATCATCATCCTCTTCTTCGTCTTCATTAGAGTCACCCTCGCCATTCTCCTCTTTGTCTCATCAGTGTCACTACTTGATTCTTTCTCTGGCTCCTCTTCGAGTTGAATAGGTATTTCTTTACCTTTTCCCTTCTCGCTCCAAAGACTTGCTCCCTATACATCAATGTCGTGCCGCATAAGTGGTTAACAAGCCTTGTGTATAAAGAACACTTCTGTAATAAGATTACAATAATTTTTTTACCGGTTTTGTCCCTCTTGTTCTCAATGCATGAGCATATGACTTCTCCTCCTCTTTCAAAAACTGATCTTTACGAAAGTCAAGGAATAGTGTGGACAACTTCTATATATTGTACACGACCACAAATCTCGCTGTTGTGCTTGTGTGAGTACATGGTGTTCGCATGCTCAGTGTTACACCATTCCTTTAAAATTGGTGGCACATGTGGAATGGTCTTACTTGTAATGCAGCTTTGTATCCATCTGTGAAAGAATAGTTAAAAAACATTATTCATCTAACCACAACGTAATTAAATTCATAACATACTCAATTTAATGCTATTTGAGTTAAGGTACTAGGCATTGCACTTGTAAACACATCTTATCGCCTACAAGCTTCACATCTGGATGTGAGTCAACGCTCTGGTTTAGTCTAACCTTCACTGCGCATAATCCTCAAATAAATTCTCTATGTGATGATGTTTCAACTTGAATGTCTCCATAGCAAAGGTGGTTGGCTACTCTGTAAATTCTCTATGTGGCGACGTTTCAACTCGAAGGTCTCCATATCAAAGGTGGTTGGCATGACTATTCTGTATGTGTCTTCTAGATGTCTAACCAATAGACATCCATACTCCACTATTTGATGCCACATCACCCCTTTCGTAGGGGCCAATCACGGAATTGCATTGTTCCAATTGTGTCATGCATTAAATGCAATTAAATAACAATTACAAATTATTCATATTGATATCACATGCAATAATAATAACTTACACTTAGGTACTCTAAAAGATGCAAGCGTGTGTGCATCTCTTGAAATCATAGTGCCTAACACATTTGTCCTCTCGAAAGGTGGCAAGGTCGAAGAAGCTAAGCTATACAGCCTCTCCTTGTTCAAGCAAGCAAGCTTCTCCTCCTAATTTACTTGAGATAGTAATCTTCAAAATAGAGAGAAAATTTAGGGGTCATTCATGGGACTAAACATTACAAAGATTTATAGTACATTTTACCTGAATCTTCTCCTTGTTCGGGACTAGCGATCACCGCATATCTTCAGGTAGTTTTCCTCAGCTATGGATCAGGCTTGTAGTATGCAGATCTCCATCGTTCCTCGACGAGGGAGTTGATCTTTCACTATCTCAACTCCTCTTGTTGCTGCCAACAAGTACTCATCCTGGAACACAACATGAGATATGCATGCATGAGTTTATATATGAATCAAACCATTGAAAATGTGGTGAAGTTTTATGATTATATTATGGTTACTTGGAATATTATTTGTGAGAGTACACCAAACGGACAATTATACCAGGATGGTTGACTAGCTCTTCTTTGGGTCTTGAAGTACTTCTCATTCCACTTCTTATTCAACTCTGAAGCTTGTTGAAGTATTGTCTCCTTGTTGGATTGTCCCAGTGCTCTTACTAGCACAATCTTGTCAATGGGAGAAGAACATATCCAACCTTATTCATCCCAACACAGTAAAATTATTAATATTTGGATCACTAGAAATGTGTATATGTAGAGATACATGGCACGCTTAAAACATGCGTACTTGTTCAATCTAGCAACAAGGGAGAGCACCTCCCCCTCTGCCTCCTCCTCGAACTCCAACATAACCATGTCCACAACTGGGTGGTAGTCCTCTCTATGTTTGAATACTGTGTTTTAAACTTAAAAAACTCAGGACATTCATTCCTTTTACAAATTTCAAAACATTAAAATAATTGATTAATTTAAATACATACCTTTTTTTATCTCCTCCATCCACGCAGCCAACCGATGGTTTCCATCCCAAACGTAGAACATCTTTTTCAAGAGGAACGACCACTTTGTATCTTTAATTAGGTTCTCAAAGTTCTCGTTTTTCTTGTGCCATATGTCATCCCCCAAGATGCTTGTCAGCTTTCGTTATGTCTCTCATAGAGGCAACTTCGATGACTTCAATGAGCATATAAATTTTACCTTGTCCCTCACATATCCATAATTAAAAAACTCATAACTGAGCTTTTGATGTCTAGAAAGCACCCTTCTTATGCGCAAGGGTTGCTCACTAAACGACAAAGAGGGACAGGAGGCAAGGGAGTGGAATTTGTAACCTGTATGAGGAAAAGAAATGTGCAATTGCTATTAAATTACATTTCATGAACAAAGTACAATCCCAAAAATGAATGAGGAAAAAGGCTTACCATAAGTCTCTCTATTGTGTTTTGTAATAGATTAAAATGAAGCCTGGTAGAATATGTTACTTTGAAATATCTTCCCTTACTCCTTCCTTTGCCTCAGTCTCATCCTCCTCTTCACTTTCTACAATCACCTCCACTTCTTCCTCTTCGTCTTGCTCCAATGTGTTTTGGGTGGTCTCCTCAGTCCTTTGTGTCCTCTGGCTAGGTGTAGACTTACTGCTCTTTTCCCCTTTGCCTCTTCGAATTCTTTTTTTGTTGTCTAGTACTTGATGGGATCCAATCTTCCTCATCATCAGGCACCGCATGCTTCTTCTCCTGGCGTTTGTGAAAAGTAGTACTTCTCAAAGAAACTTGCTTCCATTTGGAAACCCTTGTGGCTTTCTCAATGGTTTAGTCTTTTTCCCAACCCTGGACCTCCTGTGCAGCGTCCTCTTTCTCCATTTGTACCTACAAAACAATGTACCACAGAATGTTACAGACTGACAAAGCAAGAAAGATTAAAAAATCATAAGAATAAATACTTCGCTTACCAAATGTTTCGTAGGCCAAATTATGATGGATTTGATTGCCTCATGAAGATATGCAATTTCACCTTTCTCTATTGGCAATGATAGAGGTGCGTTTTTCTCTTCACAAGCATCGATAGAAATGCCTACATGATTTTTAAGCAAAAGAACACCATGAACTCTATGTCACCCTGCTTCTATTTGTAATATGATACTGGAACCAACATGTACTTTGTTGTGGACAAGATTCACGTGATCTCCTCTTGAAAAAGCCATACTGTTTGCTAAACATCAAGAAACAAAACAAAAATTGAAAATTTTAATTATTTTCATCATTTATGAAATATAAAAAAAATTAATGACTTATGCTACACACACATCCTTAATCCACGTAAGCATAGCATTATGTAAATGTACTCAATAGATCAAAGCAAGCAAGCATGCAATAGAATACGCACTTACCAATCCAACAAGCAAGCAATACACATGTAGAAGCATGCACATAAGAATTCTTGTTTGCTTTGAGGTTTCTATTTAATATTTTACGATTTTGAGTTCACAAGATTGGCCAAAATTTTGACTAGTTTGGGAAAATGGCTCTTTTTTTTCTCTCTTTTTTATTATGAAAATGTTTTATGATTATTTTTTTTTAAATTTTTGGGGTTTGATATATGTGATATATCCATATTATCAATACAATTAAGTATATGTGATATGTCCATATTCTAAATACAATTAAACATGTGTTTAAGATTCGAATTACAATTACAATTTCATAATAAGCATGTGTTATTTACCTAACGTCCGTAGAATGCAACACAAGGGCATTAAATAGCTTGCAAATTGAAGAATTAAAAAAACCACCTTAAATGGAAAAGGAATCGCGATAATCCCGGGCATGGGGGGTTGGACGGGAAAAATTATGGCTTGCTGCTATCTCGGTGAAGCTCCTATCTCTGGGCGGTGCAGCTTGCTGCTATCAAGCTTTTCTCAACGTTGGCAATGAAACTAACTACGCTATTTATAGTTGAATAAAATATAAATATAAAATTGTGCTTTGTGTGTTTGTGACGTGCGAGGGGGGGTGCTGAAGAAGAAGGAGGTGGTAGAAGCGGTGGCAGGTCTCAGTCGACGTAGAAGCCTCTGAGATGCCGTAAAAGCTGAAGCTGCAATTTTATAGAAAAATCCAAGCAATTATCTTCTCCACCCAGCATATAAAAAGTATCACCACCTAGGGTGAGCCCCCTACACCACCTCCCACCAAAACAGATCTAGTAATCAAGGTTAAGCTTCAGATTAAGAATCTATGGCAAGAAAAGAAAAAAAAAGGGGGATATGGGCGTCGGCATCCATATCCCCCCTCCTTTTTTTTGGTTACAATTTGTATATTTTAATGCCCGCCCTTTGTATATGTTAATGGTGGTAACACATATCCCCCCTCCTTTTTTTTCCCCATTTGTATCTGTTAATGCCCTTTGTTGACACTAGCTAAATATAGCCATGTTATGAAAAAAAAGCATAGAATGGAGCAAGGTTAGCTTATCAAATGATAATTTTGGCTCACCTTTATAAAAATTAGGGCAATGTAGAATTTTTATTTTTTTTGTTGAACATGGTGTAGTCCAGCTGGTAGAATCTCTAGCGAAGATATGTCGGTGTCAACTACCAAACCCGCCAGTGATGTAAATGTCAAATGGTCATGCAAGCGCCTTGTGAGTATCAGCTCATGTTGAGCTTGATATCTCAACACTCCCCCTCAAGCTCAACTCCATCTTATGAACTCCAAGCAAAGCTCGAAATCTGCGGAGCTTCTCAGCTCCCAAGGCTTTCGTGAAGATGTCAACAACCTGATCCTGTGTGTTGACGTAGACCAAGTTGATGTCGCCCTACTGCCAAGACTCTCTCCCTAATGAAGTGGTAATGTGTTTCGTCCGCGCATGGAAAACTGGGTTCCTGGCCAATTGTATATTGCTAAGATTGTCACAATATATGACAACCTTTCTCTCCACATGCAACCACAAATCAGCACAAGTAGCTTGCGTAACCAAGCTACCTCACACGCTGCCACCGCAGCTCCTCTATACTCTGCCTCTATGCTTGACAAGGCAACTGTGGGCTATTTCTTGCTATTTCTTGCTGCTCCATGTCACGGCAGCACTCCCCAATGAAAACATAAATCCACTAGTAGATCTCCTGTCTGAGATGCTACCTGGTCAATCTACATCTGTGTATCCATATAGCTTCAATGGTACACCTGCTGCATAAAACAATGCATAATCAACAGTGGCCCTCAAATACCGAAGTATGCGTCGCACACTATCAAGATGTGGTTTGCGCGCGGAACCTGCATAAACTAGCTCTCTGAGCCAACAATGTAACTCACATCTGGCTTGTTGATTGTGACATAGATCAAACTTCCCACAATCTTCTTGTACATAGTGGCACCAAGATTGACTTACAATCAGCCATCCCATACTTTATTAGTATATAGGACACCATGATTGGGCATATACAGGATGCCAAGTCACCTAAGGAGGCATGGGACACCTTGGTGAAGCTGTATGAAACTAGCACCAAGGCACGAAAGATTCAGTTAAAGAATTAATGGCATTCAAAGATAATTTACATGTAGATACACTCCACATCAAAATGAATTTGTTGAGCAGAAAAACAGGCACATTGCAAAGATAGCACGAGCATTGATGGGGACAGAGAAGAATATGCCGCATAGCTATTGGGCTGAGACTATGCCTACAGTAGTTTATATCATGAACAGGACTCCTACTGCAGCCATACATGATATAACGCCAGAGGAGAAGTTTACTGGGCAAGAAACCTGGTTCGTCTCACTTGAAAGTTTTTGGATGTATTACATATGTGCATGTGCCAAATGAGTTGCGTACTAAGCTAGATCCAAAAGCAAAAAAATGTGTGTTTATTGGGTATTACCTTGAGCAAAAGGGATATAGATGTTATAATCATGTTACACGTGAATTGAGGGTAAGCCTGGGATGTTGTATTTGATGAGATGAGTAGCTGGTATGCTACTGAAAAAGATGCTATTTTCTGATGTAAGTGGAAATGTGGTTGCACAGAATGCAAGTCAGCAATCACACTCATTGAGTGGACCAGGAGAGTCCTCATCCAGTGGTTCTGTTGATAGACCATGGAGTGGCAACCTACGTCATAATACCAGTCCTAGAAATGTAGTTGGTACATCTCATAAAGGCAGAGAGAAAATGGTTGAGCCCCTTGGTATGCCAGATATTTCTACAGGGCATTCTCTTGTTGATGGTGGAGAGTCTAGTGGCTCAGAGATGAGCCTTAATGAGGAGCTTGGGATTCCAACAATGAGGACACTTGTTGTGAAGAAGGCTATGGAAGCCATGAATGCAAAGTTACGAAGATCTAGAAGAGTCAAAAACCCTGTGCAGAGGTTGACTTATGATGGTTATGTGGCACATCACTATGCTTATATGGCAAAAGTTGTGCAAGTTGTAGAACCCACATGTTTTGATGAGGCTATTGGAAATGTGTGTTAGGAGAAAGCTATGAATGAGGAGATAGATGCATTATATGGAAATGAGACTTGGAATTTGGTGTCATTGCCTGAAGACAAGAAAGTTATTGGCTGTAAGTAGGTGTATAAGGTAAAACATAACAGTGATGGTAGCATAAGCAAGTACAAGGCTAGATTGGTAGCCAAAGAATATGTGCAAACACATGCGAGACATTTGCCCCAGTTGCAAAGATGGAAAATATGAGAGTTGTGATTGTGGTGGCTGCAGCTAAAGTTTGGTTTTTACATCAAATGGATGTAAAAAATGTGTTCTTGCATGGCGACTTGCAAGAAGAGGTATATATGGATCAGCCACCAGGTTTTGTGGATACAGGTCACCCACAGTATGTATATAAGCTTCGTAAGACTTTGTATTATGGGCTGAAGCAAGCTCCACGAGCATGGCATGACAAGCTCCACGAGCATGGCATGACAAGATTGCTGAGTATCTTGTCACTATTGGTTTTCATATGGCAGATGCAGATCACTCTTTGTATGTACGCAAGAGTGATAAGGGTATTGTGATCATCACCATATAAGTAGATGATCTTATTGTTGGGGGTGACAACTTGGATGAGATTGAGCATGTGAAAAGTCTTCTCAAAAGGAAGTTTGAGATGAAGGATTTGGGAAATCTACGCTACTTTTTGGGAATTGAGGTCATTCACACACTTGAGGGTATTGGGCTATCACAAAGACAGTATGTATTGGACATACAGTCGTGATGGGGGTGTGGGTACCTATGAGGATTTAGAGGTATAGAGAGTGTTCGTGATGAGCCATGATGGAGAGGAGGATATGGGGATTTTTTTTCAAAGACTTGTACCACAAGTAGGCAGTTGATACATTTGACCCTGGGGGTGGGCTGCAACAAAGATTTTTTTTGCATGGTTGGCAGTTGTTTTTATAATAGCATTCTGGCATTTGGTCCTAGAGAGATGGAGATGCAGGTTGGCAGGAGGAAGAGTTGCAGGTAATAAGATATGAAAACATAAATGTTTTCATACAAGGGGGTGGGCTATATGTGTGGCGAAATCCAAACCCACCCAAAACATGATACATAGATAGATGGTATGTATAAATGATGGCATGTGATGGATCCATGATGCCAAAAACAACGCGTGGTGAGCAAATTGATAAGGCACATATGCACGAATGAAGATAGAAAGTATATGGGAGACATAGGGAAGCTGGATGACATAATCTTCTTGAAAAGGAGAAGGCGGCAATGGGGATAAGGGGTGAAAATTGTGAAGATTTTAGGGGGCCCTCTAGATAAGGTGGTTCGTGTTACCCACAGAGGAGAGAGAGAAGAGGCAGACTGCAGTAGAGTGGTCTCCTGCAAGTCTATATTTCTGATAATAACAGTTCACAGGTTTGAGAACCTGCCAATTGTGAAGATTGTAGAGAAGCAAAGCAATGCAGTGTAAGAGAAGTTGTTTGTGGATTAGAGCAAAAGACGTTGAAGAACAAAGAATTGGCCTAGAGGTGTGACTTCGGGTTCTCTCAGTAGCCTTTATATTAGATACATGATCTGGATCAAGTCATCTTCCACTGTAGCTGCTAATACATGACTTTCCTTGCTCTTGGATTCCAATCCTTGAATTCTTTTACATCTGCAGTAGTTGGATTAATCTCCAGTATCTCTGGTGCCTCCCCATGTTCACCTTCAATGTAGTCACAGTAACCTTTTCCCATTAGGAAATTGGTCAATCAAAACCTCCAATCATGAAAGTTGTTCTTGTCAAGCTTCTCTGCAATAATTTGGTTTACTCCATCATTCGACATCTTGTTTGCAACACAAATTTACCAAAAAACAGTACTCTTGTTTGACCTGCACACAAACTGTTGTATTCTCTACACAGCGGTACTATACTGCACCCAAACTATTACAACCAGTGACCTCAATTTGCATACATACACCCAATGGCAACTTTAAGACCTCTTTGCAACACACACAGTGTCAGCACAACCAATCGCCCTTCCTGCAGTTCTAAAAAAAAAGTTCTGTAGAGAATCAAAACTTACCTACAGTGCCCGTGAATGCATGCGAACTGAAAAACGGAGGTCTAGATACGCCCAACGGACAGTATAGTTGCCCTGTACCTCTCCTCCCGCGAAGAAAGCTCCTCAATTAGAGTTCGTTTATCGGTATCTCTCGAAGAGCTCCCGAAAAGGGTGTAGTAGCCAACACAAAGGGGGAAGAGTAGATGAAGCTCTTACCCTCGTACCACTTTCTGTGCTTCTCTTGCTTGTCGCTCAACCCTTAGCATGAACCAAGATTTGATACCATGAAAAGATACAGGAGAGAAGAGAGCTTGAGCTCTTGCAAGCACACACACACTCACACAAACCCTAGAAGAGAACACACAAGGTGAGAGGCTTAAAATTCTTCTCCTTCTTCACACAACAAAGAGGTCTACAAAGAAGATCAAGTGACTAACACACATAATAGAGTATATACAAGTGGTCCATAATGTGAACACGCTAAGTGGAGTGGGCAGATGTGGACTAGTCAGTGTAGTCCCCAGCTGTAGAATCTTTGGCGAAGATATGTCGGTGCCAGCTACCAACCCGCCAGTGATGTAAATGCAAACGGTCATGTAGGCGCCTCCTGAGTGTTAGCTCATGTTGAGCTTGACATATCAACATAACAAAGTAGTGGAGCAAAAGGGGTTGCCAAAACTGGACTTTGTTGGCTTCATGTGGCGGACAAGGCTGGGGCGAATTGGAGAGTTGTGAGGACTATTTACAATGGCGGGCCAAACAACAAAATGGAGGGTAGAGAAAGATCATGCTTGTTCCATTGGGAACAAAGTCTCCATAGTATGTGGTGAAGAATCACCAGGATGAGCATCAGCTTTTGTGTAGGCAATGGAGGTGTGCTGAAAGTGAGGAGGATGCCTTAGCCAAATACATACATATATAAGCGCGTGTGTTGAAAGTGAGGAGGATGCCTTAGCCAAATACATACATATATAAGCGCGTGATGGGGTAATAGCAAAGTGGCAGATGGAAATATTCCTTTTATGGATCGTTGGCGGAGCCGGTGGAATGTCCGATACTCTCATTGGAGAAAACAACTAGTCACGGTGAGATAATTGTTTAGTGGTTGGTGGTAGTTATACTTGTATTTGATATTATATTTAATTACCTTCTTCATTAGCAGGTTTTGGATGAATCTACATTGGAGTACGTTTCACAAACAAACTTGGCAAAATCCAAGCATGCAAGTTGGCTTGCTGGCGAGAGGTTCAAGGGGACCATCTCTCCTTATGATGCAGTAGTGACAAACCTAGCAAACGCACTGCTTCAAAGTGTAAAAGACAAGCATTCCAACAAGGGAAGCTCTTAGGGTCTGGTCCAAGCATCACAAAGTTATTAGAGAGGTGTGCTAACATAATGGATCATCACCAAGCCCAATCGCAACAAGTAGGTTGGTGGGAGAAACAGTCAAACTAACTCCTATGTTTCATGTTCCCAATGTCGTGGTGGGCAACAATAAGACAGTGCACCGTAAGAGGCGTCCACAAACTATCATGGATAAGGATGGAAATAGCTCCCATAGGTCTAAATATGTTATTAAGAATCAACCTCGAAAGGGTAAAGGGAAAAACATTGAATTTGTACAGGAGCAAAATAGAGGAGGAAGAGGAGGGAGTGCAAATAGTACGAGAATCAGATATTCATGATACAATGTGGGTAATTTGTTGTACGAAAATTAACAGCAAAGTCACTTGTCAAGCATGGCTAGGTGGACAAGCATAAAAATGTAGAAAATAAATCAAGCGTGAGGCCTCAACTGTGTGGTTGAGAGGCTTGGGCCCTTTTAAGAAAGAGGACATGTGGCTTTACTTTGAGGATCCATGCATGAGGGCCACCTTCTTTTGATTAGCTATGTTCCTAGATCTCAAGGTGGTAGTAAAGACTGGGCTACTTCGTTGTGTGTTACATCTTTAGTAGTAGGGTTTTTGTTGTGATTGTGGAGGTAGTTGAAGAAGAGGAAAATGTTGCAATTAGGAGTTGTTTTCTTTGAAGATCGTTGGAGGTTCCTATGCACAATTGAAGAGGATCTATGCAATGCCCCCCAATCCAGAGATGTATTTGGATGGATGTCAATGGTGAGGCTTGGTGCATGTGCGATCTATTGTGAGTGCTTATTTATGTAAGATGGTCTATAAGAAGTGTGAAGCCCTTAGTGATTATTGCAGGTGTTGTACATTGGTTGTGTGGGTTGAAGAAATGCCCGTGTGTATTCTTCTTCATGTGATAGCTCTAACTCATCTACTTTCACTCTTATTTTTGCTTTTCTTGATAGCTCCAACTCATCTACTTTCTTTCACTCTTATTGTTTCTTTTCTTGATATTTTGGTTAGGAGAAGATTCAAGGGTATATATGTGAAGAGGTTGTCATTGAAGGGGTTGGTTATTATCTGTGAATTAGAATGGTACATTAGGGGAATTTTGGACTCAACTTTGGGCCCTCTAAGAAGTGCCAACTTAGCTTAGAGAGAGATAATCCAAAAAGTCTTAAAAATAAGGTAAAAGTGATTTTGACGTATTTTTCTCCTATTCTTAAATGTAGATAAAGATATAAAAAATATATTCCTATTCTTAAATGTAGATAAAGAATGATAGAAAACTGTTAGTTTTTGAAGTTTTCAATCATGCTTTCTTGTTCATATGTAGTACAAACTACATGAAAAGTGAAGTACATTTATGATTTGGCCAATTTTTTAAGTCTAATGGCTCATATCTCAAAAATTTTACTTGGATGCCGAAATAGCATATTTCTCAAAATTTGAACCAAGCTCATCTAAAAGTAGTTCGACGTTTTCCTATTTTGGTGCCTTTTTATTTCCATTCTAATTTTGCCATCAAGGGGGATCAAGAGAAAAGAGAAGAAAAGATCAAGAGGATGTCATATGGATCAAGAGCAAGGAGGAATACAAAGAGGAGTGACATTTACAACTTGCACATTGAGCTTGAACGTGAATATGAGCCTTTGAGTAAGAGAAATAAACCCAATACTTTGTCTATTGCTTCTAAAGAAATGTTAAGGTTGGAAGGGAATAAAAACATAGATTTATGAATTGATGGGAAGCTATATCCAAAAGACCCTTTTACAAACTCCATACTTCCATTTAAGAATATGACATCTTTGCTTAACTATGTTGGAGATGGCTATAATGGGCTCCTAGGATACACACATCATTTGGAAGCAACAAGCAATGTTCTTAAATTAGAAAGAGATTTGTTTGAGAAGGAGAACTTCCATTTGAAGAGTAAACCATGGAGCAATGTGTACAGAAGCTATTAAGTAACAAGGAAACCATTCTAGGGCTTGAAAAACAAAGGGATGAATTAAGACTTAAGCATACCTCATTAGGTCTACGTAGACGACAAAACAAACTTATGGATATTAAGAAAATTACGCTAGGGGGTAGTGGCATCAAGAAGAGAATACATGCAATCAAGTAAGCTCCTTTCTATTAATCGGTTGATTGTTGTTATTGCAATATTTTTATAAACTTCAATCATTATTGCATATATTCATGTATAATAATTTGTTCATTTCAATCTGACATCAGATCATTGTTGCACTTGGATAAAGAATCAACAATAGAATCTTCTGGCACACATTTTAGTCTTCTTTTAGATTGCTAATATGTAGAAGCAATGATGAAGGAAAAGAAATATAAGAAGGTCGCAAAAAAGCAGATCAAAGACTTTATTAAAAAGAATCAACTTAATCCATAGGACATCTAGGTAATACTTGATGAGGCGAGTATATCACATAGAGGGTACTGAGCCATTTATAAGACTTTGTAGGAAAAGATGAAGGGTTCTAGTATGAAAGGATCATTATTGCCAAATCCTTCTTCAGTTTAAAAAATGCACAAACAAGTAAATGAAGAGGTACTACAGCATTGGGAGCCCCATTTCACATTGAAGACACACAAAAGGAGATGTGGTATATAATGGATACAATAATATTTTTTATGACTTGGAGGCCTTGCAATCGTATGTTGTCCAATTTCTTGATCGGCCTCCTCTTGTGCCAATTGTATTATCCCACCTCCACCACAACCACGTCCACGACCATCACCGAATTGGCAACCACTAACTAACATGGTAGTAATCGATCTTTTGAATGCTGAAGGATCTGAAGAGCAAATTGCGCAAACTGGAGAAACGCAACAAACAGAAGAAATGCAACAAACGAAAGAATCACAACAAACCTAATCTTCCTCTCTTTCTCAAAACAACTAGAGAAATCAAAGGAAATAAATTTCAACGAGTCATCTGCGTCTAATGCAAAGAGAGCAGCCTCCAAGGATGTAGTTTTCCTAATTTTATGGTGATGATATCATGCATGCTTTTTTTCAACTACTACTACAAATGTACTATTCATAGTGACTACACTAAATATATGTTATCAAGGCTAGATGGCAATATTGGTTAGTTAAGCCAAGATAGAATGTGGTTAAGATGATCAAAATTAGTGTGTTTTTGAAGCTAATTGATCATCTTACTTTCCAAGTTTCATGGAGCAAAGAGAGCCACCAAGGGTGTAGTTTCCTTATTTTATGTGTTTGGAATGTAATATTTATATCCAGTACACCAAGTATATGGATTGTAATATTTTTATCCACTACCCCAAATATATGGATTGTAAAAACTTTAGTTTGTGTAGCCTATGTAGATGCTAAAAAGCTAGAACAAAGTGGGATCAAGTTAGAAATGCAAGAAGGCATGAATCACTTGGGTGTTCCAATGCTACTTCCATGGCCCATGAAAACCTTAGAGAGGAGGAATCATCTACAACAAATGATTCTTAAATATGTCAATAATAATGAGATGCAACATAAACTCAAGGACATCAAGAGATCAAGTTTAAAGGGTATATGCTGGTCTTAGGTATTGGGCACAAGGTTTATGAAGACTAAGGTCTAATTATGAGTTTGTATATTTCTCTTTTGAGGAGTCTATTTTATGTCATGAAAGCAAAACTATGATTTATACTTGAGAGTATTGGACCATATTTTAGACAATATTACTATACACAAACCCAAGATAGGTCTTTGGGTAAACATTTTTCCAAATTATACTAGCTAATTTTTTTGGGACTCTCATAAAGTCTTCTAAAACTTATCCTATTTTACAAGGTGGCCTTTGTCTACTTAGAACATTTTGGAAAACCAAATCATGCATCAGCTACTTCTAAAAACTATTTGACATTTTTAATGACATTACATGTATATAGCTTTAAATGTGGCTCCACATGTATATAGCTTTAAATGTGGCTCCACATGTATAAACTTTATTAAGGTCTTATTGAATAGTTTTTAATCTTAAGGAAAAGAACTATTCTTTGTAAGCTATAATTTTAAGAGTTTTTGTTTGATAAGTTACACTTTTATTATGTAACATGCCGATCTTCAATAATAATATATGTCCATTTAATAGATGAATTTATGGTCCTTTTTCAAAATCAATTTTAATAATTGAGATATTTCCACTTGGAATCTTAAAATTCTAAGTCTAAATTTGGAATCTACGTGAGATTTTACCCTATTATAGGATTTTATAGCACTCAAAATGGACACCGGAATAAGCCTCTACGTAAATTTTTAGCTAACATACAATAAACTTTCGACCTTAATAAATGCATGTCCAGGTGTTCGATTGATGAACGGACTGCACCCCTACGACCAAGGAAACACCCTTGACAATTTCATCAAAGTTGTCGCTTTCTCGAGAAGATAATGTGGTTTCTTGTATCCTATGATTTAGTTAAACAATTGTGCTGCTATCTTGATTAAGTTAAAGTATAGGTACATCTTCTCCTTGCCTTGATGCTAATCTCGTTCCTGTGCTTGTGTAGTCGAGCGACAACATTAGCGAGGCTCGGAGTTGGCCCAAGATATCCCTCCTACCATTGGGAAGTTGGAACTCACCGGTTTGGGCCAGTGTTATGAATGCTGCCTAGTTCTATGGGCCCAGGCTAGTGTGGTAAATAAGTCCACCCTGGCACGTAGACATCCCTCCTACCATTGGGAAGTTGGAACTCACTAGTTTGGGCCAGTGTTATGAATGCTGCCTAGTTCTGTGGGCCCAGGCTAGTGTGGTAAATAAGTCCACCCTGGCGCGTAGACATCCCTTCGAGGAGCGAAAGAATCAAGCGACAGAGCCTAGAGGGCGCGACAGGCCTGACTTGAGTCCTTGTTGGCTACCAATGTGATGAGGTGTATGGTCCCATAGGGATTGCCTAGTCTATGGAGACTAAAAGGCCAAATTCTAGATTATTGGCCGGGGGGGGGGGGGGGGGGGACGAAATAAAATCAGCCTTGACTGGCCATGGATAGATTTGAACATTGTATCTATTTTTAATCCCTTATTTTCTAGTATTATTGTATCATTGTTAAGTGGTTGTTTTAACGAACACTGTGTAAGGTCTCTAATTAAGAAACTTGTTTATATATGTCGCAGAGTGTGGTAGGACTAATTAGAAAACAAAATTGATGCTCGATTTGGATGGAAAGTGGGAGGATGGAATGCCCTGATGGCACCATCCTATGGATGGGTGGACCTGATTAGTCGGGTAGCTTTTCAACAAAATTAATTGAAAGCTTTACGTTAGGTAAGTAGGTCCCTGGGAAACCCTACTCTAGAGGATTAGGCCAGTTGGCTGTGCCTCGCATAGATGGGAAAAAAAGAGTAGTTTCTAGGAATTAAGAATAGAGGTTGCCCAAGTTAAGTTCAATCACTCTATGGGTGATTCAATTTTAAGAGTCATTTAGGAGACCATGCTCCCCTTGCAGGATAGAACTATGTCTTACCTATTAGTCGTATCCTTGCATCTTTACACGGTTGAGGTGTTTATGAGTAGGAAATTTTTCTTTTGTCAGACTTAGTAGACTATCTTAAGGTTTCCCCCTTTTAGGTTGGGGGACCTTACAATTGGTATTAGAGCTGATCTTAGTTCCTAGGATTTGTTATTCAAGGTTGTTTTGGAATGTATGTTTTACCTAAAATAAATGCTTATTGATAAAATACCTTACTAGTACAATTTGAATTGGTGATTGAATGATTATAGGAAGAGGAAGATGCTTACTCCGATTTTCTAGTCTTCCAAACAACTTGTCGCTCTTTGAATTTTGAATTTCACGATAAGATGATGCAGCTACTCGAGAAGTGGTCCCTCTCTCATCCCTCTCGTATCCAAAGAGGGTGGAGTAGATATCACTTTTGGAATCGTGGGCCGAGGTACTTCATTATCTGAGCAGACCGAATTGGGAACCTCAACATCGATTTAAAACGGGTTCGTTGGATCGAGAAACTGAAGATGGTTTGTTTATTCTGGTTCATGGGTACTCCCAGACGACCTGATAGCTATGTGACCATAGAGGGGAACCATATACCACAGAACTGTTGGGTATATGACTAGGTAATGCAAGTCTTATCCATTGACATAGTAGTTATGGAACACAATACAATCTAGAGTCTACCTCCCCTACCATCAGTTTTTCATATCCTAGAAACTAGGGTGGAACCCCCATATTTTACCTATGTGGACCGCTTGAGTCTTATGCCTTAGTTAAGCCTAGGAGTCTCTTTTATAATGAATAAGACCAAATTCATTAATCTCAAATCCTTGTAATCAATCTTGTCCTTGTAAATATTTGAATTGAGAAAAAAAGCGATTTCAAGGTTTTACTTTTAAATCATGAGCATAGTGTAAAGTATAAATCTCATGATTCTAAATTTAATCTTGCGATGATGGCCAGGACGATCAGCCTCCTCTCCCCAATGCGCTATACACAGATACCCAAGAGAAGAAGCTCCTACTCAAAAAAATGCTACCTCCCTCTCCTTTAAGGGGAAAGGTTTGAAAATTGAGAAGGATGCCGAAGTATGGATTGAAGAAATGGACGATTACTTCTCAGCTGATGCTGGTACAGGAGCTACGAATCAATCCATGCTTGCATGGTTTCGCCTCACTGGGCATGCTAAACTCTGGTGGAAGCAATGGTGCCGCGATAAGGGAGTCACCGAACACTCCCGAACCTAGGATGACATCAAACAAGCTGTGAAGGAGCGGTATCTCCCCCCATCTCATGAATCTATCAAGATGAATGAGTTCTTCAGTCTCAAGCAGCTTAGTTTAACCCTGGAAGAATACTACTCTAAGTTCATCACTCTATGGAAGTATGCCCACCCATGACTGCCTCCCAACAAGTGGCCCGCTTCTACCAAGGCTTGAATGGACCGTTGGATTCTTGCCTCGAAGCAACGAGGCCAAGTACATTGCAAGATGCTCTCATACGAGCCAAACCTCTTGTGAAGAAGCTAAAGTTTGGCAAAGCTAGGACCTAGAAGAGATCTCACCCTGAATTAAACCCTAAGGATCAGTCTTAAAAGAAGACCCAACAAAATGCTCCCTACTACAACCGAGGTCGGCAAACCAACTCCTTTTTTCCCCGCTCATATACTGCTTCTTCTAGAGAGGCCCTTGTGTGTTTCCATTGTAATGAGCTGGGACACTTTAAGGCCAACTACCCCAAGCTAGAAACATCCTTTCCTCAAAGTGGTCGAGCAAATCAGGGCAGTGGAACCCCCATCCACCAAGGTGCAAGAGGTGGTGGACGTGGCAGAGGTAATGGAGCAGTTGCCCGTGCCTGTGCTATAAATGAAGAACCAACTTTGGAAATGGCTGAAGAAGAGCGTGCCACCGTCCATGCGGCGGTAGAACATCAAGGTCTTAACTAGCAATTTGGTGTTATTCAAACCTCAGCCACTCATCATGGTGGTAAGCCATTCTAGCTTTTGATTGATTGTGGCAGTACCCATTCATTTCTTTCTCCAAGGTGTTTACAAAAATTAAACCTGGGTCAAAAACAAGCTTTCGATGCCAAATGATCCCATATTAGTCAAGGTGAAAGAGTCTCATTTCATGATCCTGATTATCGAAGGATGGTGAACTTAGTCGAAGAAGGGAGAACTTCAGAGAAAGAGAAAAATCTAATCAAGGGTTACTTCACCCATGATGGGTGCCTCTACTTCAATCATAGGCTATGTATTCTTAAGGATCCTTCCCTAAAGAAGCTACTCTTCCACGAAGTTCATGATAGCCCCGCTGGAGGACACCTAGGCTATGCAAAGACCTTGAATGCTCTAAGGAGGAGCTATCATTGGGCACGCTTGAAAAATGATGTCCTTCAATACTTGAAGCAATGTCTCTCATGTCAAAGGATCAAAGCTAAAAGAGTCAAGATGCTTGGGAAGCCTCCGCTACTCAATGAGAGTCCATTACAATGAAAACACTGTATAGTTCCCCTTGTCATAGTCAAGTTTATGTCTATTCTTTTCAACTGTACTATGGTTTGAAACACTTGTACTGGCGTGCTATTCTATAAGACATAATACTCCAGTGTGATCTCTGTGGGTTCCAAGAAAATCGTTCATGACATGAACCGTTTTCTGTAACTTCACGTCGTGAACCACTCCTGGCATCAACGTCATGAGATTAATGCTGTAATTCATGGGATTACCTTGCCAAAAATAGGTAGCCTTATCTTGACACCTCTGACACCATAAGATTTGACAAAGTTAAGAATTGTGAAAGTGCAGAAAATCGTTCATGACGTGAACTATTTCAAAACTCTTCACGGTGTGAACCATTTTAGAACCCTCGGCGTGAACCATTTTTAGTTCACGACATGAACCAATTACTTTTCACAACGTGAAACCTTATCTCTTCACGGCGTGAACTTTTTCTGCAATCTCACGCCTTAATCAAATCAAACTCACGAACTTGGTATAGTCAGATTAAGGCTAAGGAATTCTTGAAAAGATTAAAACCCATAACAAGGAAATGGGGAATTCTAATTCCAAAAAAAAAAATTTAAACACGTGAAAGTACAGAAAATCGTTCACGACGTGAACTGTTTTCTGACACTTCACGGCGTGAACTTTTTCTACAATCTCACGGCCTCAGAAACAGGTCAATAGAATCTGATCAAAACTTAAGTGGGAGAACAAAAGAGCTTATTAAATCATATATACATGCACTTAAGGTCTGGAAAGCTCATCGGAGACGACCTTACACTTGACGATAGTGCATCAAATCACCCAGGATCTTCCTATAAAAAAAGTGTGGGTTAAGGCCACTTAGTAAGCACTCACTTGAGTGTCTTAAGGAATCTGACCACTGTTGAAACTAGTAGTGTGGGTTAAGGCCACTTAGTAAGCACTCACTTGAGTGTCTTAAGGAATTTGACCACCGTTGAAACTAGTAGTGAAGAATCCATGAAAGAAGGGCTACGATACTTTGGGTTTGGGGAAGAGGAGAAACCACCCTCCCCAACCAGATCTAGTGGTATCATTGATATCGCTCAGTGATTTTTTTGTTCTCCAAATGAACCATGATGAAGAAGCTCAATCTGTGGTGGGCATGGGTCCGTCAACCAGCGTTGGACTTGGTCCAAGGCAAGAAGTGCCCATCCAAACGTCAAATTCGAGACTATCAAACACCGCTTCCCCCCCGAATGAGCAGGACATGGAAAGTGCAGCCAGGACGGGTCAAGTATTCTTTCCAACCTCAGAGGAAGTAGAGTTAGATCTAAAAAGGATCGAGGTGGAACAACAGCTCTACGAGAGTTGAGCTTAAGGAAATAAGAGCTCGATACTCGAAGGGCGAGAGCTAAACAAAAGGAGATGGGAAGTGTAGACTTACTACAATCACGGGGTAAGGAGCTGGAAGAAATAGTCATGGGAAAAAGTGGGGGAGAAATTCCAAACTTAGAACCCATAAATAAAGAGCCCAAAGCTAAGGAAGGTTTTGTGACCCTAGAAGAAGAGGATAACCTAGCAAGAGCGGTGGGCGCGAAGTGGAGGACTGTCTGTACACCAAAAACAATATCAAGCAGATGATCAATCATCCTACGTTCCTACACAAGATATGGAACTCTCAATTTTGCAGAGGCGTACAGAAGCAACTAATGATGAGCCATTCCAAGGTGCAGTGGTGGCAGGACCATCCCATGGACTGGAGATACCTAGAAGAGCCAACACAGGAAGAGGACGAGGTCTAGGTAGGGGGGAGAAATTCCTCAAAGACCAAGGATGGATCAAACCCTCGATCTTAATGTAGCCACAAGGACGGATCTGTTGAATATGGCTGCAGAAATGGGCCGATGAATGGTTAGGGAACTAGGCACTACTCCAGAATCCCGACCCTCCTAGATGAAGCCACATATCATTTCCAAGCTCGTCCAAAAATTCTATGGGGACAGGGATCCTATTCAACATGTAGAGATTTTTGAATCCACATGCGAAACCTGCGGGCCTGTCAACAGTGATGTGACAATGATTCATGCTTTCTCACTGACCCTAGAAGGGAAAGCGCATCAGTGGTTCTGAACCCTCAAACCCGAGGATAAGGTTAACTTCACACGACTCAAGAATGTGTTTGTGCCCAGCTTTGCCAGAAGTGGTGACAGATGGAGCCCTGTGGCACAGTTGCACAATATCAAACAAAAGGAAATGGAGTCGATGAGAGACTATGTGTCTCAACTAAATTACTTAAATTCAAGGTGCAAACTACGAGAGAGACTAACTGACGATTAGTTATTGCCGTGCTTCCATAGAGGAGTTAGAGACCACAAGATGCATGATTATCTGGTACTAGCCCAACCAGCAACTCTAGATGCATGTTGCAAACTGGCAATTGAATATAAAGATAATATGCTGGAATTGCCACAACCGAAAGATGTCAGAATATCTTCGGCAACAACGGCTTTGCATGTTTCGAGTCACCAAGAGATTGGAACTTGGAGAGAAAGCAAGTCGGAAACATGACTGTGGATGAGCTCAGTAACGCAATACTAGAGAAATTGAAGGTAAATGAGGGAAGAGAAACATCTGGGCATGGGCATAACCATCTTTACTCTCATAGGGAATTGGTGTGGTGCTCCATGTGTAGATTGAATCACACTACCACTGAATGTCCACAGTTAAGAGCAAGGCTACTACTCTATTGTGCTTGTGCACACTGTGTAAAATTAGGGAATCATGACACTTCAACGTGCAGATATCCAAGGTTCCAAACACTTGCACAGTTGTCGGCACCTAGAGCTCCATTGGCCTTAAAAGCACCACCTGGACAAATCACTATAGCCGTAGGACAACCCAACTCTTCCTATTTGCCTAGGGGGATGTTTTGGGTACAGGACACTTCACCTTTACCACCACTTGTTCTACCATCACAACGACCACAGGCTAAAATCAACCAAGTATTGATTGAAGAGCCATCTGAAGATATTGATATGGTATGTGAAGTAGAACTTAGTGGAGAGTACTGTGAGGAAGCTGCGGAGGTTACACCTGAATTCTATGTCAAGCAAACACAATGTCTAGGATGTTTGAGGAAAATGCCGTAGAGTGAGTCCATCCATTTCTTCCCTAGGGATGGATACGAGACACACACATGGATGGAACCCTCAATCGCCAGAGAACCTAGAGACATAAGAAGCCTCGCGATTGTAGTGTCCACGTCTATGAAAATGCCATTGGGGCAACTGCTACGTAGTTCACCAACCCTATGGACATACATAAAGGAATGGGTAGAAGGGGTTAGGATCATCACTCACAAGACGTTGCTGGGAAAACTGGGAAAAACCCAATATAAAAAGAGCAAATCTAATCATCGTTAAAATGGCATACGGAACATCTTTAAGACCCATTGGACTTTTGGAGAATGTGAAACTCAAACTCTTTACATTTTGCTACCATCGTACATTTGTGGTAATGGACTTCTTGCACCAACTTGACTCATATGACATAATATTGGGAAGACCCTTCATGAGGGAATCCAAACTGGTGCACGATTGGGCATTAGATCATGTGTATGTGCATAGGGATTCACAAATTTTAAAGATAGATTTGAGAACGTGGAGAGCACACCCCATGGAAGGGAAGCTGTTCAGTAATGATTCGGTCAACTGAGCGGACCACATCCATACGAATATGCCAGCATTCGATGGAAAATTCCAAAGAGGAAGATGAAACGTGAATGTATGCATCACTTCCTCCTCCGGATTTCAGTGAAAACTGGATGCATGTGCTATCTACCATAGATGTGATGCAACCTAGAGGACCCAATATGTGGAATCTAGAAATGTTCCCATGACCTCTGTCTATATGGTTAATTGGCAAACCATTGATGAAGAATGAGAAGAGGAGGCATCTAGCATAGAAGGGACTGTAACACAAGGCCGAACCAACGCTCAACGACTCAGAAGATGGCGAAAATAGAAACGATATATTGCCCGACGAAATGCCCTATTACGAAGAAAACCCAAGCATGCTCAATGGCTAAGATACCTCGAAGCCTCTAAGGTACACAATGAGTTTTCCAAGGATTGGGGTGAGAAATTGATTAAGATATCACTAGAGGTAAAACATAAGGAGAAAGTCATCCTCCTTTAAGAGCCAAAAACACCTAAGCTTACGAAAGCTGGGCATTGAAAATAGAATAAAGCTCTGGCAGCAGAAGCCAAGCGAGAGGCTAGAGAAGTTATGGCTAAAACAAAAAGTGAGAATGAGGATAAACCAGACTTGCTCTCAGTACTAGACCACTTCAAAACCTACACTGTTGATGACGAACGGAAAGTGGTCCAACTGACGGCAAAAAGGGTTAAGGAAGATGGAGTGCCCACATCATACGATGGCCCGACTGAAGTCAAGGAAGTTGATATTGCGGGACCAGGAGGGGAGGAAGCTAGACCCATGTATATTGCTAAAGAACTTTAGCTGAAAAGATGAGCTCGTTACCCTTCTTAAGGAATTTAAGGATTGTTTCGCATGGAATTACAAGGAGATGAAGGGTGTACCAAACACCTGAGGTGGTGCAGCATACGATCCCAATCATGGAAGGATCAAGACTAACCAGATAGAAACCATACCAGATGAATCATAAGTATGCAAAAATTGTAAAGGAGAAAATAGATAAACTCGTTGCTGTGGATTTCATCTATGAGATAGAACATACGAATTGGTTATCACTAATCGTATAGTGCCAAAAAAGAATGGGAAACATAGGGTATGTGTCGATCTTAAAAAGGTCAGTGCAACTACTAGGAAAGACCATTATCCATTGCCCTACATACGGAATATGTTTTGGAGAGAGTGGCTGGTGAAGAAGCTAATCTATGATCCTACTAGGCTACAACTCAAGGACTCCTTGAGTTGGGATTATAACTTTCTTATAATCAAGAATATGATTGAGACTGTGTACATAAGGCTTTAACAAGCTTACATGAAATACATTATGGACCTTAATATGGACTGGGAGCTGTAGCTTATAGGCACTCTTGCCCAGACACTTGATGACTGTATAGGGTCCACAATATCTTGGGCTGAGCTTCTTATATTTCCCAAGTGATAGAGAGCTACACTTAGGTCGCACCTGTAGAAGAACTTTGTCTCCCTCCTTCTTAAAGATCCTTTTAGACCTCCTTATATTGGCATAATTCTTTTGTGCCGATCTTGAGCAACTTTAATATCTTTATGGATAGCCTTGGTCTGCTCTTCCATCTCCTTGAGCATTTTTCTGGTTGGATCAGAGAAACTTAGAGGAGATAAGCATTCCTGCCCATAGAGTTCTTTAAATGGTGATATCCCTATGCTCTAGTAATAAGATGTATTATAGGCAAATTCTACTAGAGAAAGGTATTAAATCCATCTTCTTGGCTCCTGTCCATAATATGCTTTGAGAATGTCTTCAATTACTTGATTAACTCTCTTAGTCTAGCCATCGGTCTGTGAATGATAAGCAAAGTTGAGTACCCAAGGCCTGAAATAAGGACTTTCAAAACTTTGAAGTGAAGTCAGAGTCGTGATTATTGCTGACTATCCTTTTTGGTAAACCATGAAGCTTGAAGACCTCCTTGATGAATAATTGAGCAACATCAAAATTTTTGAAGGTTTTCTTTGCTGGTATAAGATAATCTACTTTGGTGAGCAATTCCACACCATCACAAAAATGGAATCATATCCTCCTTGTACAGTGGGGAGACTTGTGACAAAATCCATGCTAATGCATTCCCATTTCATTTGGGGGATATCCAAGGGTTACAGCTTCTTGGATGGATTTTCAGGCTACAATCAGGTGTTAATAGCACCAGAGGACCAGCATAAGACAACTTTCAATACAATGTGGAGGACATTTTCATACAAAGTCATGCCCTTTGGTCTCACCAATACCCCACCAATAACAGTCCAACGATTGATGTGCACAGCCTTCAAAGACTACTTGTTGTAGAAGTTGTTGGAGGTATTCATTGACGATCTGTGTGTACTCTCAATGGGCAGACCATCTAGAAGGTGTTTGAGCAATGTCGATTATATCATATATCCCTAAACCCTTTAAAGTGCCAATTTTGGGTCAAACATGGTGTGATAGTATGGGGACACATTGTCTCAAAGAACGGTATATCCACGGATGACAGCAAGGTCAAGTTGATCTTGGAGCTGCCACCACCCACTAATCTACAAAGGTGTGCAAAGATTTATGAGCCACGTTGGGTATTACCATCACTTCATAATATTCTATGCTAAAATCACCAGGCCATTGTACAAGCTACTCATTGTCTTTGAATGGACTGAGGAATGCCAAGAAGCATATGATCAATTGAAGCAGGCATTGGCTAGCGTGCCAATTCTAAGACCCCCCAATTAGGACCTTATATTTCATGTGCATATTGATGCATCAAACTTTGCTATTGGATGCGTTCTAGCACAACCCAGTGAGTTCAAATTGGACTATCCAGTCTGCTTCGTTAGTCGTCAATTGAATGATGTAGAGGTGAATTTCACCACCACAAAGCGAGAAGGGTTAGCCATGATCTACGCTGTCAAGAAGTATCGACATTGCCTATTCATCAAACAAATTCATATTCTTTGTGGACCATCAAGCCTTATTATACTTGGTGAACAAGCCTTGCACACCACAAGAAGAATCACACACTGGTTGCTCTATTACTATTGGAATTCGACTTTACAGTTATGGGTAAGGAAAGGGACACAACATGTGTTAGCCGATCATATGTCAATAATTCCAAATGGGGAACCAGCTTGGTGTTGATGATGACCTTCCTAATGCTTGTTTGTTTAAATTCGACATGGTACCCGAATAGAGATATCAGATTATCTAGCTTATGGATTGTCATTAGGAAACACCGTTGAACAAAGATAAAATGCGGCGGCTTATCAAGCTTGCTACACCTTATCAATTAATTGCAGGAGAACTATATAAGCTAATCATGTTGAGATATCGAGCTCAACTACTACTACAATAGACATTGATGACCCGCCTGGGTGATAGCTTCCGCATCTACACCACTGGCATGATTGGTGAGATTATGGGTGATATGTGGCCAGTGGGATGACAGGCTATGTGATAGCCATTTTGGATTACTAGAGACTGGCATAGTTATAGCGCCAGCTCATTTAGTCAGCTTCACATTATGGACCGACCCTCGTATGTTGTAGTAGTTAAGTACTAACCCATATAGTATGTACTCTTATCTTTATGTTATGTTGGTTGAGTAGAGAAGAAGAAGATAGAAGAAAATTTAACTATCCATCTCTCTCTTGTGTCTTGCTCTCTCTTGTGTGTGTGTGTTTGCTTGCTAGGGTTTTAAGCTCTCCCTCTCCCCCACATTCTCTTTATGGTATCAGAGCCTGGTTCGTGTGTGTGAGAGCTAAGGAGGCAAGCAAGAGGTAAGAACAAGCAAGGAAGGAAGTGGTACTACACGGGTAAGAGCACCATCATTTGTTTCCCCTTCTTGGTTTATGTACAACACCCCCTCAGTAGCTATGGGAGCTACACATCTCCAATTGAGGAGCTGTCTTCGCGGGAGCAAAGCTATAGGGTAGGTATACTATCTCATTGGACTAAGTTTTTTCAGGCAGATTTGCATTTCGGGCGCGTTACAGGCCCCGTTTTTCGTCACTGCAGGGTATTTTTGGCAGTTTTCTAGAAGTTTTGGTAGAGAACTGTTTCTACTCCGAAATCTGGTTATTGCAGTGCAACAGTGCATTTTGAAAGTGCAGACAGGATCTGCACATGTATTGTTGATACTGGGTGTATGTACATGTATTATTGATACTGGGTGTATGTACATGTACCCTGGGTGTATGTACATGTATTGTTGATACTGGGTGTATGTACATGTACCCTGGTCACATTTGGTGACACACAGGCTGTGATGAAGTACCGCTTGTAGCTGTAGCAGTTACAGGAGATACTGTTGTATTACAGGTTGCATTCAAAAGTTGTCTGTTTACAGGTTATTTGATTGCTACAGGAAAACATGTCTGAAGGAATTAATCAAATTATAGTGAGAAGCTGGATAAGAATAACTTCCATGCCTGGAAGTTTAGAATGACCAATTTCCTAATGGGTAAAGGATTTTGGGATTATATAGAAGGAGACAATGAGGAGCCTCCAGAGTTATCTGAGGAGAATGCCACTCCTGCAGATATAAAGGCATTCAAGGATTGGAATCAGGGTGCAAGAAAAGTCATGTACTGGCTTTCAATTAGTGTCACAAACACTATGATAGGACATATACATGATGCAAACACTTCAGTAGTTGCATGACAAAATCTGGTTCAGATGTTCCAGACTAACACAAAGGCAAGGAAGTTGCAATTAAAGCAAGAGTTGCATACTATGGAAAAGAAAAGCATGTCCATCAATGAATATGCCTTAAAGATCAAGGGCATTGTTGAATCCCTTGGGTCTATCAATGTATCAGTGGAGGATGATGATTTGGTGAGTGTGTCTGAATGGGCTTGGCAAAGAGTACAAGCCATTCAAGACCTCCATTGCAGTTAGGGAGAATATTCTAACTTTCGGGACTTGATATCTATGTTGATCATAGAAGAAAAGGCTTTAGGTGAGGATTCTTCTTCACAAAGCAAGAACACATCGGAACAGGCCTTCCACTCTAATTCAGGTAGAGGCAGAGGTAGAGGCCGTGGTGGAGGCCAAGGTGGTGGCCGACAAGGAAATCAGAATTCTAGACACAACAACAGTCCAATGATTCACAACAGCAATCATACATAGGTGGAAGAGGCCAGTCTAGAGGGAGGGGGAGCCAAAGAGGCCGAGGTGGTTGGCAAAGAAATCAAAATGCAAATAGCATAGAGTGCTATTACTGTGGCAAACCAAGACACATGGCAAAGGACTGCTACAAAAAGCAGAATGACATTAAAAGTGGGAAGACAACTATGCATCATCTAGCAAACATGGAGAGGTGATGACAGAAGTGAGCAGCTATTTGTGATGCAGCACATGCTTAGTTCCATAATAATAGGGGATGTGTTAGGATCTCAAGATATATGGTATGTGGATTCTGGCACCTCTAACCACATGACCAGTCATGCTGAGTGGTTTAGAGATCCATAGAAAATGGAAAAACCAGATTATGTAGAAACAGGTGATGATATTGCGCATCCCATTGTGCATGTTGGTAAAGTGCCATTGTCTATGTGTAGTAAGATGGCAAAATGAAGCACTTGGCTGATGTACTTCTTCATGTTCCGAATATTACAAAGAACCTGGTTTCTGTTGGACAAATGGTTGAGCAGGGTCTGCAAGTGAGGTTTAATCCTCAAGGATGTTTTGTGGAAGACTTCAAAAATAAGTGTCGCTTGGTTGTAAAAAGGGTAATAGAAATGGCAGGATGTTTACTTTGGATGTGAACATGCTTGAGACAAAGGTAGCCATGTTTACACATGGAACAAGTGTCATTGTAGATATTAACATATGGCACAAGTGCATTGGTCATGTGAATGTCTAGTGACTGAAGTCTATGTAGGCCCAAAATATTGTTGCAGTTTTGCCAAAGTTTAAGGTTGACAGTATACATAAGGTATGTGAAGCATGCCAACTTGGTAAGCAAGCCAAACATGCTTTCCCACATGAAAAGCATGTCAGTGCAAGGCCATTGGATGTCATACATTCAGATGTATGGGGACCGACCAAGACTGCAACAATTGCAGGTTGCAGGTACTATGTTACATTCATCGATGACCATACTAGGAAAGTGTGGGTTTATTTCATGAAGGATAAAAGTGAGGTGTTTGCTCACTTTCAGAGGTTTAAAGCCTTGGTCGAGAAGGAAAAAGTCATGCAAATAAAATGCCTAAGATCAAATGGTGGGGGAGAATATTTCTCTAATGAGTTTAGAGATTTCCTGAGAAAGCAGGGAATCAAGAGGCAGTTTACGTGCAGGTACACTCCACAATAAAATGGTGTTGCAGAAAGGAAAAACAAGCACATTACAGAAGTGGCAGGTATACTCCACAATAAAATGATGTTGCAGAAAGGAAAAACAGGCACATTGCAGAAGTGGCAGGTATTGTGGAGTGTACCTGCAGTTTACGTGCAGGATACACTCCACAATAAAATGGTGTTGCAGAAAGGAAAAACAGGCACATTGCAGAAGTGGCACGTGCCTTGATGGCTGAAAAGAATATGCCACATTAATTTTGGGCAGAAGTAAGAGCAACTGCTGTGTACATTATGAACAGGACACCCACTACAATTGTTCAATGGTATGAGTCCTGAACAGAAGTTTACAGGCATAAGACCGGATGTGTCTCACTTAAAAGTGTTTGGGTGTATTGCATATATACATGTTCTTGATGAAGTGAGAATAAAGTTGGAATCCAACGGCAGAGAAATGCATCTTCATTGGTTATGTTGTGGAGCAAAAAGGTTATAGATGCTATAACCCTATCACTCGTGAGATGCAAGTAAGCAGAGATGTTGTCTTCGATGAGATGAGTAGCTGGTATGCACCAATAGTGAAGGTAACAGAAGATGTAGATGTAAGAAGTGTTGATGTTGCACCAATAGTGAAGGTAACAGAAGATGTAGATGTAAGAAGTGTTGATGTTGCACCACATGAAGCAATCACAGGTGCTGAGTGAACCTGGGGAGTCCTTGAGCAGTGGATCTAATGTTAGCCCATGGTCAGGCAGGTTGAGGAATGATGCAGGTACACATGATCACGAAAAGGGAAGGAAAAGTAGATCAACCTTTTGTGCCTGATCTGTCAGCATGTCACTCATATGTGGATGGTGACTCTAGTGGCTTTGAGCAGAGCCTTGATGAGGAGCTTGGCATTCTATTTGTGGTTACTCCTGGTGTAAGGAGAACCAGGGCTGTTTTGAGGACACCTGGCAGTGATCCAGGTGTATGTAGGTCTATGAGGGATAGATACCCTATTGACAGGTTGAGATATGATGGATATATAGCCCATCATTATGCTTACATGGTAAAAGCCATACAGGAGGTTGAGCCCACTTGCTTTAAGCAGGCAATTGGAAATAAGAAATGGGAAGATGCCATGGATGAGGAGATGGCAGCATTGGATGCAAATGCAACATGGGAGTTAGTGCCTTTGCCTAAGGAAAAGAAGATGTAAGTGGTTGTATAAAATCAAGCACAATGTTGATGGTTCAGTGAGCAGGTACAAGGCAAGATTGGTTGCCAAGGGCTATGCGCAGACTTATGGCATAGACTATGAGGAGATATTCAGGAGGCCGGTTGCAAGAATGGCAACCGTGAGAGCTGTCATTGCTATGGCTACAGTGAAGGGTTGGTCTTTACATTAAATGGATGTAAAGAATGCTTTCTTGCATGGTGATTTGCAAGAAGAAGTGTACATGATGCAGCCACCAGGTTATGAGAGTGATGCACATCCAGATTTTGTGTGCAGGTTTCGCAAAGCCTTGTATGGCTTGAAGAAGCAGGCACCCAAAGCATGGTCAAACAAGATCGGGGAGTATCTTCTTACCATTGGATTTTAGATATGCAATGTAGATTTTTCACTATATGTGAAAAAGACAGATAGAGGGATCGTGCTATTAGTCATCTATGTGGATGACTTGATTATCACTGGTGATAGTGATGTAGACATACATGATGTTAGGATGCTTTTGAAGCAGAAGTTTGAGATGAAGGATTTGGGTGAGCTGCGGTATTTCTTGGGCATAGAGGTGGTGAGATCACCTCATGGCATTTTTCTATTTTGCAGAGGCAGTATGGCTTGGACATGTTGTCCAAGTATGGTATGACAGGCTGTAAGCCTATTTCAGTGCCATTGGAGTAGAACACAAAGCTTTCCGCGACGCAAATACAGGTGAGCTTTTGGAGGACCCCACTACATGCATGTGCATAGTGGGTAGTTTGATCTACATGACCATTATTACAAGGCCAGACTTGAGCTATGCTGTTGGACTTGTGAGTCAGTTTATGCAGGCCCTAGGAAGCCACACTTGGATGCAACTAGACGGATCCTCAGGTACATAAAGTCCACAGTTGATTATGAACTTTTCTATGAGGCTGGTACTACAAAGATACAGTTGCATGGGTACATAGATGCTAATTGGGCTGGTAGTATTACAGACAGGAGATCTACTAGTGGTTTTATGTTCTCATTTGGGAGTACTGCTGTGAGTTGGATCAGTAAGAAGCAGCCAACAGTTGCCTTATCGAGTACAGAGGAAGAGTAAGGGGTGCTACTATGACAGCTTGTGAGGTAGCTTGGTTTCATATCAACCATCAAGCTCTTCATTTTGTCCCAATATCAATCTAGATAAACATCTTGGCCAAAATTTGTAGATTTGCCAGCTATTGTCTTTCTTGTCCCGAAGGCTGAAACACCCTAGGAACTAGCCCGCGTAACCCCTACTCCACACACTTTTCAAAGCTAAAAGGTTTAGTTTTTAAAGTTATAAAAAAATCAAATTTGAAGCCTAGTTATTTAAGCATTCTAGCTTTTAATCATGCTCAAATTTAAAGCTTGTGGAGTTAAGATTAAATTGGCCAAAAACCTCAAGCATAATTCTTATGCGAGGGTGTTAAATAGCTTATGTAGATATATACTTTTATTTCACTTATGAAAGCATAAGTTAAGACTTACTAAAACCAAAAGATGGTGGAACAATTAGGATAATTTTCCATCATGTGACTCTAAGACAAAACCTATTAGAAACTTTCCTTTAGACTTGTATGTTAATTGGAAAATTATGACCATAGGGTTGTCTTCTTCAAGTTTGAGAGACACATGCCGTATATGCCTTATAAGGATACTCTTACAAGATTTAATAAAATTATGCCATAGATTTTATCCATTTTCAAAATATATATATATATATATATATTCAATTTGACATTAGTCTAGTTTGTGGCGAGTTAAATCATAGGGGGACAGTCTCGAACAGAACTATTCAAGGATGAACTAGTGATGTTCCATTTTGGCATCTTTGTTTGAGTTTTTCTTATCTATCTTTGGCCTCTTTTTGGGCTTCCCTTTGAAAATCCTTCTTTTGTTTAATCTTCCCTTGGGCTTCATGAATTCCCATAAGTTGTTCTTGACTTAAGGGCCCATAGTAATGGCAGAGCTACGGCTCCATTTGGACACCTTCGAGAGTTTCTAAGCACACTGCACCGCTCTTGGAGAATTTAGCCACTTTGAAGTCCATGATGTTTCCTTTTTGGATATTATACATCAAGACTAAGTTACACACAAGAAATTTATGTTTCTTCATGTTGGCATTAAACCAATACTTCCTTCTGCACTTCTCTATCTAGGATCCCACTACTACATATAATCTTGCTTTGTCCAACTTTTTCGGCTCAACTAATCGTTTAGACAGATCATGTCTGTCAAGATTGGCTTCTTTTGCTACCCTTAGTGTAGGGATCAACATTTCAATACGGGCGATAGAATCTACACCATAAACGCAGAAAGTTGTTATCCTAATTACAGGTTTATAAGTTGTATGATAAAGCCCAAAGAATAGTTGAAAGTTTTTTCTCCTAGTCTGTACACAAGGCTTCAACTATCATTATGAGGATTGAGCAAAGAACCTTGTTAGTACTTTTAGCTTATCCATTTGCTTATGGATAATAAGGTGTTGACTTCCTATGGATTACCATAAATTCATCCAATAAGAATGCCACTACCTCATTTAGGAAGTGTGTGCCTCAGTCATAACTAACAATATCCAATAGATAACCAAATATGGTGATGATATATTTTCACAAAGAAATCTTGTCGTCGATCTCCCATCAGTATTCACTATTGTCTCGGCTTCCATCCATTTGGTATAATAGCATGTGGTCACAATGCTGTACGCGAGCTTGGGTATGGTGAGTGGTAGGACTAATGGGTCCTACAAAATCTATGCCCCATTTAGCAAAAGGTTGTAAGGATATAATGGAAGTCATGGGCATACTGTCTTTGTTTCGAGTCACTAAAAATCTTTGGCACACATTACATCTTTTTACAAATTCTGATGCATCATCAAAGAGAGTAGGCCACCACATACCAGCCTATAAAATCCTTTGTGCTGTGATTTTGGGTTGCACTCAAATATGGCTAAATTTGTGGGAATTGAGAAAGAAGAGGAATGAAAAATTAAGCTCGCATCATTGTGCTTACATATGCTGGAGGATAACAACTTTGTACGTAAACTAGGTCTACTACATTGTGGTGCAAAGCCACAACCTAATGTCTATAGGTCCCAACTCTAGCATAATGAAATTTCCTTGCATCGAGTAATCGAGTGCAAGGCTTATGGTAGTGAACGAGTAAAACATAGAAGCAACCACATTCTCCCCATCTTCCACTTGAACTCCATGGCATGTAAAATCTCTATGGGCTGGAATTTTAGATTTTGGATAGATTTGGAGTAGATAAAGCTATTTGTACTCCCTGAATCCACCAAAATATGGGCCATCCTTCCATTGATAGTGCCTTGGAGTCTCAAAGTAGTCGCTCCCTTACATCCTGCAAGCAAATCATGAGTTATAGCATAAACATGGGTTGTTTTGCCACCATGATCAAATGAAAACTCTCTATCATCCATAGAGGCTCTTCTGCCACTTCCTCATGACAATCCACATAGGCATCCCATCATTTTCACCTGTCATTCTCTCATGCTCACATTAGGTTTCTTTCCCTTGAAAACATACTCCTTGCTCCACTTTTCTCCACACGTGAAGCGTAGCCCTTTACTCCCCTCAACTCGTAAGTCCTTGAAGAGTCCAATTACCTTGACTTGTTGGGAGTAAATGCGGGCTTCTTATCCTGATTAAGGGGCTTCTTTTGACCATCAAATTGAGCATGAAAGTTGCTAACCCTTGGCTGTCCAGCCCCATACACCGTTGGAAATTTTGGGTATGGAAGAGGGTGTTGTATGAAAAAGGGTCTTCCCATTATTCCATGTGGTAGTAGTGAATGGTTATTGGAAGCTCTCATTGGCTGAAATTTGTGGAAACCTCTTGTATTTTGGCTCGTATAGCTCCGCAAGTCTCATTGCTTCCTTCAAAAACTCGGAGGTGTTTGAACACTCACATCCGCTTTGATAAGAGGATCCAACCCATGAATGGACTTCCTCAATCTCATACCATCATTAATCCCCTCCACAAACATCGAAAGCTTCAAGAAGCTCTCAATGTAGTCTTTGACCATCTCACCCTTTTGAGTAAGCTCATACCATTGTTCCATGTACCTATGAAGCACTAAGGGTGAAATGCCATGCTTATCTCTCTTTTCAACTCTTCCCGAGAGTGAAGAGTGAGGTGTGTTCTCTCCCATAGTTGTATTTTGAGGTGTGTTCTCTCCCATAGTTATCTCTCTTTTCAACTCTTCCCAAGAGTGAAGAGTGAGGTGTGTTCTCTCCCATAGTTGTATTTTGATGGGCTTTATGCCTGTTTTCGACAGTAAAATACTTGCAAATTTTAAAATACCCGTTCAAAATAAATAACACTAAAATACAGAAAAAACCTGCTATATTTTACCAAACCCGTCAATTTTGAAGGACAAGGGTGTCGTCAAACACTACTAACTAGCAGTGACTAAGCCCCCTTTACATAAAAGCAGCAGCATGGCCGTGCACTGCGTGCTGTAGCCTGTCACCCCTGCTAAAAATTAACACAGAAGAATCTTTTGCGTTAAATATAGGTCTAGAGTGTAGGCCCTGTACTGCCAGAGATTCGAGAACGTGCGCGCCTGCCTTGCCTTAATTAGACATCGAAAGTCAGATCGCATCGGGATTAAGTTTGAATTTTTTAAACTTCAAACGCGTACTAACTTATTATGGGTTAAGACAAAATACTAATCCACAAATTATCCAACAAACTTCGAGTTGAAAGCTACAACACAACAGAGAGAAAGTTGTACACAAAGCTCAGCCCAACAATCTATCAAACTCTGCTATAGCTAACAAGCAGATTGAAATCTGCTAGAATCCCTAATTGGGCACCTGCGTTTGATTCTCGCCTGAGCTGCTGGATTTGTCATCTCCCTTCTGCGCCTGCTTCTTCTTTGATGATGATGGAGCTGGTGGGAAGCTCATGGGATTACTATCGTCCCTTCTGTCTCTAACAAAGAGGGGCCTGTGGAGATACTTGGGCTCTTCAATGATGTCAAGAGTGTCCAGCTTCACGCAAGAGCATCGGTCCAGGGAGATGAAGAAAGCTGCATAGATGCCGGAGCTCACCCAACAAGCCATTCTCTCCAACATGCCTGTGTCACTACAAGTATTACTTCTGCTACCATTGCGCATGAGAGAAGCTCTGGACTTTTGCACCATCTTGATTACAACTTAACAATACTCACACACCTGTTACAGACGTGTGTAGTTTGAGCTATGGCTTTCACCACCATCAGGTTTTCTGATTGGTTTTTCTCATATTCTCAGTGGTTCTTAAAACCTTAAGAAAACCTAGCCCCCATCCAAAAGCTAGAAGCCAAGGGCCAAAACGAAAAGATCATTACCTGTTGTGACCACGCTTGGTCTCTCCTTTCCCCATATCCTAGTAGGTCTTTTAATAAGTCCTTTGCACATTGTGGCCCACATCATACATACATCACACTAGAAGCCACCACGACATGGATGCCCATAAATGGACATTAGGCATTAGGTAGCACCTTTTCATTAACATTATAAAGTGGCTTTTTAAACACAATTTAACAAAATAATATAACATTTACTTGGTCATGACCCATGAGGCTAAGCTTTTTTCTCTCCCAATGAGTCGACGGCCACCATTTTAGCTTAATCGAAATTTCACAGAATTTGTAAAGTGGTCCCATTACCAGATCACCCAAAGTCCACTCCAAAAACATTGAAATCACAATTGCTCCTCTCAATCCCAACCATTAAAATTAAACCTAATTGTCCTCCATAGTTCAAGTTCTTTGTGCTATATGCTAGGTTGCCCTCTATTATTATACATGTATGACGTAAGCAAGTCTTTAGTTCACACATCATGTGCAAACATGGTCATATAATACCATTATACATATAAATGACTAAGAGTACATCTAAAAGCACCTTTGAAGCCTTGACCAAAAAGTAATGGTTCGAATTGAATCCTTGTAATTGCCTTAAAAAAAGTAGCAATTTATTCGAGTTATAGTACTTAAATGTTAAAAGAATCCTCTATTATTTTAGAACCACTTTAAATCAAACATATGAATTTTAAGGCACCCATATAAGCATGTGACCTCAACCTTCTTTGTATTAGAAAGAAACATCTTAATCATAAACTTAATGGTTTTCGCTTTTGTAAGCCTGAAAATATTAGCATGAAATTCACAAAAACTAATATGTGCTCCAATAATGTAGCTCATAACGATGATGGGATCAACCTCACAAATGCCACTCTTACTTTTACCAAACCAACTTATGTGGGATAAACTCAGATTATAAATTATCACTTAATTAAAATACCAATAGGGTGAATGTAATTGGATAAGATGGAGCTTGAAAGATGTAACATCACATGCATTATATTTAGATTCTTGTTTTACATCACATAACGTAGTCATGAACTTAAGAATCCTCAAACTATGTCTCCTACTTTTATAAGGAAACTTCCACACAAAACCAAGCACTTCAATCATGCATGGTCCCCCCAAATAAGAACCCTCTTCTAGTGAGTAACAAATGTCACCAATTGAGATTAGCTAGTGTCAATACGAATACATGGTTCTCTTCTAGTGTGGCTAGCTAATGTCACCCATTGATATTAGCTATTACCAATAAGTATACATGGTCCCCCAATAAGAATCCTCTTCTAGTGATTAGTCGATGTCACCTAACAAGATTAGGTAGTTCCACCCACAACTTTGACTATTTAAAGAAAAAGAGTACGTATACCATTTTATAAAACAAGGGTATGCGAATTCCTAAAGAAAAAGTGTGTTGATTAATCAAAATCATCTCTCAAATAAAAATTTTGTACACTTGATTCTGTGGCCAATAAAAGTGTGATGTGGTGTGATGTGATATCTTGTCACTTTAACAAAAAAAGGTTTGACCCCATATGTTAGGTTGTATGTTTAATGGCAAGTTAAATGCAATGTGTTCAATCACTTGTACTCATAAATGAACTCATATATGGACTCTAAATACAAACTAAATTGAAAAGTTTGAGTAATGAATTGCATCAAAAACTCTTGGGCAAATGGTTCCTTTTGTCTAAGAACTTTGATAAAGTATATTTTATAATACATGTCTTTTGCATGGTGACCACATCTATATGCTATTCTAACTTCATCCAAGATAGGAGTATATGTGCGATAATTGTTCCTATAGTATATTAGAGACACTTTAAAATATCAAGATTTTTTTCTACCAATTTGCAATCATTTTCAAGAAAATTATGGCTATTGAAACAAAAAGTCCAATAGTAAGTTCTCCCAACCTAAAACAGGGAAACCTTAAGATAGTCTACTAAGTCTAACAAAAGAAAAATTTCCTACTCGTCAATACCTCGACTGTGTAAAGATGCGAGGATGCAACTAATAGGTAAGACCTAGTTGGGGGAGTGTGGTCTCCTAAATGACTCTTAAAATCAAATCACATAGAGTGATTTAAAACAAATGTGGGGGAGAGGGAGAGCTTCAAACCCTAGCAAGCAAACACACACACACAAGAGAGAGCAAGACACAAGAGAGAGATGGATAGCTGAATTTTCTTCTATCTTCTTCTTCTCTACTCAACCAACATAACATAAAGATAAGAGTACATACTATATGGGTTAGTACTCAACTACTACAACATACTATATGGGTTAGTACTACTACAACATACAAGGGTCGGTCCATAATGTGAACCCAACTAAATGAGCTGGCGCTATAACTATGCAGTCTCTAGTAATCCAAAATGGTTGTCACACAGCCTGTCATCCCACTAGCCGCATATCACCCATAATCTCACCAATCATGCCAGTGCTGTGGATGTGGAAGCTATCACCCAAGCGAGTCATCAATGTCCGTCCTTCCGCGTAGCACTAGTTGAGCTCGATATCTCAACACTCCTCCTTGAGCTCAACTCCACACACTGCACTCCAAGTAAGCTCCTAAACCTAGGTTCTCTGTTTCCAATGCCTTCATGACCATATACCAGATGTCAGCCACCTGATCCTCTATGCTGACATATACCAGATCTACATCTCCTGCTAGAACCTTCTCCCACAAAGTGATAATGCACCTCAATGTGCTTCGTTTTCTAGCATGATATACTAGGTTATTGGCCAATTGTATGCTGCTCATGTTGTCACAATATATGACAACTTCCCTATTCATGGGCTCTCCCATGTCACCCAGTAGCTTCTGAAACCAAGCTACCTCACAAGCTGTCATAGTAGCACCCCTTACTCTTCCTCTGTACTTGATAAGGCAACTGTTTCTTACTGATCCAACTCATAGCAGTACTCCCAAATGAGAACATAAAACCACTAGTAGATCTCCTGTCTGTAATACTACCAGCCCAATTAGCATCTGTGTACCCATGCAATTGTATCTTTGTAGTACCAGCCTCATAGAAAAGTTCATAATCAACTGTGGACTTTATGTACCTGAGGATCCGTCTAGTTGCATCCAAGTGTGGCTTCCTAGGGGCCTGCATAAACTGACTCACAAGTCCAACATCATAGCTCAAGTCTGGCCTTGTAATGGTCATGTAGATCAAACTACCCACTATGCACATGTATGTAGTGGGGTCCTCCAAAAACTCACCTGTATCTGCGGAAAGCTTTATGTTATGCTCCAATGGCACTGAAATAGGCTTACAGTCTGTCATACCATACTTGGACAACATGTCCAAGCCATACTGCCTCTGTAATAGAAAAATGCCATGAGGTGATCTCACCACGTCTATGCCCAAGAAATACTGCAGCTCACCCAAATCCTTCATCTCAAACTTCTGCTAGAGTTATGGCATAGTTATAGAGCCAACTCATGTAGTCAAGTTCACATTATAGATCGACCACTTTGTATGTTGTAGGAGAGTACTTTCCCTTTATGTATTTACTCTTATCTTTTAGTTAAATAGTTGTAGAGAAGAGAAAAAGATAGAAGAAAATTCATGCTCTAAAATAGTTAAATAGTTAAATAGTTGTAGAGAAGAGAAAAAGATAGAAGAAAATTCATGCTCTAAAATATATTATATGTGCCAGGGATCAAGAAGAACTTGTTCTCTGTCTCTGCCATTACTAAGGTTGGCTTAGTGGCAATAACATACAATGGTTAGTCCATAGTGTAAACTTGACTATATGAGCTGGTGCTATAACTATGCCGTACCATGCCAGTGGCATAAGTGTGGAAGCTATCACTCAGGCGGGTCATCAATGTTTGCAGCACTAGTTGAGATCGATATCTCAACACTCCTCCTCGAGTGCAACTCCACACACTACACTCTAAGAATGACATCACTTCTTACTCGCATCTCACGTGGTAGGGTTATAACATCTATAACGTTTTTGCTCCAAAGCATAACCAATAAAGATGAATTTCTCTGTCTTGGATCTAACTTTTTTCTCACTTCATCAGGAACATGCACATATATTGTGTACCCAAACACTTTCAAGTGAGACACATCTAGTTTTATACCTATAAACTTCTATTCAAGCATCATACCATGAACAATTGTAGTGGGAATCCTGTTCATTATAGAGTACATAGTAGTTGCAACTACTTCTGTCCAAAAATAATGTGGCATATTCTTTTCAAACATCAAGGCACATGCCACTTTTGCAATATGCCTATTTTTTCTTTCTGCAACACCATTCTATTACAGAGTGTGCTTGCATGTAAACTCTCTTGATTCCCAGATTTCTTAAGAAATCAGTAAACTCATTGAAGAAATACTCTCCCTCACCATCTAATTTTAATCATTTTATTTGGATGCCTTTTTCTTTCTCGACCAATGCTTTAAATCTCTGAAAGTGAGCAAACACCTCACTTTTCTCCTTCATGAAATAAATCCACACTTTCCTATTGTGATCATCAATGAATATAACATAATATCTGCAACCTGTAATTGTTTGCAATCTTTGTCGGTCCCCATATATCTGAATGTATAACACCTAAATTGGGAACATTCTCTCTGATTGCAATGGAGAGTCTTGAGCGTCTTGAATGGTATGTACTCTTTGTCAATCCCATTAAGGCACACGCTCACTAAATTATCATCTTCCACTAATTACAATGCCCTTGATCTTTAAAGCATACTTATCAATAGACATGCTTTTCTCTACAGTTTCCTTGCCTTTGTGTTAGTTTGGAACATCTACACTAGGTTCTGCCATGCAACTACTGGAGTGTTGGCATCATGTATGTGTCCTATCATTGTGTTTGTGACATTGATTGAAAGCCAATACATGACTTTCCTTGCACCCTGGTTCTAGTCCTTGAATGCCTTTACATGTGTTGGTGTTACATTCTCTTTAGGAAACTCTGGAGGCTCCTCATTGTCTCCTTCAACATAGTCCCAAAATCCTTTACCCATTAGGAAATTGGTTACTTTGAACTTTCAAGCATGGAAGTTATTTTTGTTTAGCTTCTCACTAACAATTTGATTAATTCTATCAGATATGTTTGCCTGCAACAACCAGAAAACTACAAACAGACAATTTCTATATGCAACCTATAACACAACAATATCTTCTATGACTGTCATCTCGCAAAGCGGTACTTTAGCACAATCTATATGTCACTAGATGTGATCAGAGTACATGTACATATACCCAAGATCAACATTACATGTGTAAACACTATTTGCCTGTAGAGCAACCACAAAACTACAAACATATAATTTTTGTATGCAAGCTGTAACACACTGTAACACAACAGTATCTTTTATGGTTATGCAAGCGGTATTGTGTATGTCACCATATGTGACCAGAGTACATGTACATACACCCAAGATCATAAATTCATGTCCAAACATTGTTTGCACTTCAAAAATGCACTATTGCGAGTAGAGACAGTTCTCAACCAGGACTTCCACCAAAATTTCCCATAGCTACCAAAAACAGTTTGCAGCGATCAAACGGAGACCAAAACATGACTACAATGTGATTTAGACTATAAAATTACTTGCACCATGCAAGCACCTCCAACCCTGCAAAGAAAGCTCCTCAATTAGAGATATGTATAGCTCTCGGAGCTACCCAAGTGGTGCTGAATCTAAGCAAGAAGAGGAAGAGATGATGATGCTCTTACCCGTGTACCACTTCCTTGCTTACTTTTTTCTTGCCTCTTGCTTTCCTCCTTAGCTCTCACATGAACTGGAGCTCTGATACCATAAAGAGAATGCAGGTTAAAGGGAGGTCTTAAGTTCCTTATACAAGCGAGCACACACACACACACACACACAAGAGAGAGCAAGACACACAAGAGAGATGGGTGGTTGCATTTTCTTCTATCTTCTTCTCTTCTCTGCAACCATATAACTAAAAAGATAAGAGTACATACCATAAGGGAAAGTACTCTCCTACAATAACATACAATGGTCAGTCCATAGTGTGAATTCAACTATATGAGTTGGTGCTATAACTATGCCATAACTCTAGTACTCAAAAGTGGCTCTCACATAGCCTGCCATCCACACTGGTGGCATACAATCATAATCTCACCAATCATGCCAATGGCATAAGTGTGGAAGCTATCACCCAATCGTTTCATCAATGTTCATAGCCCTAGTTGAGCTCGATATCTCAACAACAATGATCTGGTATGGTTGGCTCTTGATAAGAAGTTTGTGCTTCTCCTTGGGGCTCATTGCTTTCGCGAAACGAGTTATGCTCAGTAGCACCACAGTATCTTCGTACCAAGTAGGAGTGGCATCCATTGGAAACAACATGCTATCTATAAGGTCATCATAAATGCCACTAGGTGGCTCACCACACTAGTGACTCCTGAAAGGTGATTGGTGTCAAAAGTATGGAGAGTATGCACAACAACGGAAGCAATAGTCGATGGCGAGAGAGCATATGAGAGGGAGCAAGAACACAAGATGTATAGAAAGCTTCTATATTACCTTATATTTTAGCCACCCCAAAGTTGGCTTGACCTTCTCCTTTGTGAATGTCTTGATTGTGTTGTGTTACAAAAAGTGAGGCGCCCTGTCCTTTATATAGGGTCCACCAAGGGCTAGGGTTGGGCCAACCCTAGATCCCTTTTCCACCCACATGCCCACTTTATTTGGGGTGTATTCACACCTACATGACCTCTTTCTCTCACCCTTTATCACTTGTAGATCATATATTTCAACACCCCCTCTCAATGCCACCATGGGACAAGCCAAACATGGAGCAAGGTTAGCATTGGATATACAAGAACAAAACGAACCCCTCTCAACCATAGGTAGATGACAAGGTAGGTAGCCTTTATAAATAAATTAGGCTTTTACAAAAGTGATGAGATATAGAAAATGTGTTTCACTCCCAATGCTAGCAAACATGCTTCGCTCTTCAACTAGAAGATTATGTGAGGAACTTGCAAAATTCTCCTTAACCTTAGTAACATCTTTGGTACCATCTCTTCCATAGTGGCTTTGTGCACCACCCTTGTTGCTCTTTTTCTTTGATGAAACCATCTTCTTGCAAAAGACAATCTTGAAGTGGGATTTGGATGTACCATTCTTCATTACATTGGCTTCATTGGTTGCATCTTCGTGCCTCTCCAAGCCTTTCTCGTGGTAGACACGTTTCATGTGTACATGTCTCCCTCTAATCATGCTAGCTTCCTCAGTATATCTGCCACATAGATCAACACATGGCTGCCACCCATGTTTTAATACCTTATGCATGTGCTTCTTTCTTCCACCTTCCACTTCATCATGATGCAAAAATACATACACCAATGTGAGCATTGATTTAGGGGAGGACTTACCACTTGTTTATCAACACAAGGGCATTGTCTAACTCCATTACAATATGGTAGGATGATTTCCATGCACATGATTTCATTAAAAAAAAATGATCGGATTTCATGCTTGATGCGTTGATTTGTTTGGTTTCATAAATTGTGCGTACCAGCTTTTCCCTCTTTTCGTGAGTGTGACTTTCAAAAGGCATAGAGTGCTTTGATGAGCAACACATCCTTGGAGATGACGGCCTCTCTCGTCTTCCACAATTCCTGAATTTGCTATGTTATCTGATCCACTTGCTTTCCTTTAGCTTTTTCCTGCAGCAGCCGATGAAGCTTGGAGTCCATGTCTTTCAACCTTCTTTGTATGCATCTTTCACCTACATGAATCAAGTTCTCTTTCGGCCTGAAATTGTTAGTATGCATACTATTAAAAATCGAATTAAGTCTATTTAACCATAAGCACCATAACATTTCGGTTCTCAGGACAGCCCATAGTTCCAAGGTGCACCCGATGCCTTCTCCAAGTAACAAGTTTTTCCAGCCAAGGGTGTAGCCATTCCATAGCTGAATGCATTTGGCCAATGACTCGAAATATTTCTTTGCAATGGGACAATGCATGAAAATGTGCAGGTCAGCCTCCACCTCCTTGCATCTGTGGCACTTCCCATCCCCTATGTTAAGTCTGAAGGCTGTAAGCTGGGTCCAAATAGCTTTGCACATGACCAACCAAGCTAGGCATGCTTTTTTTAGTTCCACATACTTATTCCATAGCTTGTCAAACAGACAATACCATTGCACTCTGTCTAGAAGGATTCCCCATCTCTTGTTTAGTGTGCAATGGATAGGATCCGTCCTCTGTTTGGGGGGAATAGGGACAAGTCCTTTTTTATTCTTCCATTGGAAAGCTTTGTGCGCTGGCATATCTTTAATCGAAAGCAGCCAAGTGTCCAATTGGTGCCATAATCTGATTCTTATCCCAATAAGGTCTAATTCTGCATATGAGACATTATAATCTCTGATCAGATCAGCTCTGGACATCCAGGCATTGATGTCTCTATCCCAAATATCCCACCAACAACATATTCCTTTCCTGTGCATTCTCAAAGCCGCTTCAGCTTGGGCATTATCAATTGGGGGGGGGAGGGGAATGCTTGGCCACCGGATAGAGTCTCTCCCATGTATCCCCCATGTGTAGCTAGGCTTCTCAGACAGGATAAGGTCAGTCTTGATAGCATTCTAGGTGGACCAAAGTGAATGGACCAATTGGCTGCCAACAATTAGTTTCACCAAGTATTTGCTCGCCATAATTGTGAGCAGGGGGAGCTTCTTCCACTTGGGGAATTGTTTAAGTTGGAATTGTTCCAACTTCCTAGTGATCAACCAGGCCCAGTCTTCAGAGGGGTAGAGAAAGCTTCTCAGCACCCACTTGGCAGGCATTCTATTAGAGCCAGATTGGACACGTCTTTGATTCCAAGGCCCCCTTTACCTGTATCCAAACAGCACCATTCCCACCTGACTTTAGGGATTTTCCTAATCCAGGGGTCCCCCCCCATAGGTAGTTCCTGCAAAGCCTTATGAACTACAGTAGATCAGAGTCTGGCGGTCTGCAATAGCTAAGAAAGTAGATGATAGAAGGGATAATGAAGTGGTTAATTACCATCTTTCTACCCCCAACTTTAAATGCAATTTCTGCCATCTGGTAAGTTTCTCTTCCACCTTGTTTAGCACCCACATCCATCTTTGCTTCAGGGTGACCTTGAATCCTATGAGAATGCCCAATAATCTGAAAATTACTCCCTCTTCCAAGACTTTGCAGCCAGCTTTAATCAGCCAATCAGGAGGAATGTCAATAAGGGACCTGATACCTGTTTTTTTATGGTTAATGTGACTGAGCCAGAAGCCCTGCAGTAAATGTCCAAGCACTACCAAAAGCACTTTATACTTATCTCAGTATTGGCAACCATGGCATTAGTATCATGAGCAAACATTTGGGTGCATAGCTGTTTATTGTTGGGTAGAGAGATACCGTTCATTTCCCCTTGTCCATCCTATCTTTAATCAGCCAGTTCAGACCCTCTGCAGCAATAGCATATAGGAGGGGAGCTAGAGGGCAGCCTTGTCTGATAGATTTGGTTAGAGAGAATGTATCAGAGAGCACACCATTGACGTTCACCCTAGCCGTGGCATTCCCAAAAAGAGTACTCACCATCTGGATGAAGTGCTGACCTGCACCCGTGTGTTTAAGGGATTCTAGAACATAATGCCAATCGAGCCTATCATAGGCTTTATCAAAGTCAATTTTGAAGAAGATGTAGTCCTGTTCAGATTCTTCTGCATACTCCATACCCTCCCACAAGGTGATAATGGCATCTAGAATGTACCTTCCTTTGATGAATCCCTTCTGCTCCTGTCTGATCCAATTCTTTAGATGACTAGATAGTCTCAGCGCAAGGGCCTTGGCAAATATTTTGTAGGCACAGTTTAACATGGTAATCGGTCTCCAATTGATTAAGTCATTCTTCTCCCCTTTCTTATGGATAAGTTTTATCCACCCTTCATTGATCGGGCGAGGCAACACCCCAAAAGAGAGCCTCCTGCCACACCGCCAGCAGAGTAAGGGAGACAGCAAGAGATCCTTGAATGTCTTGTATAATTCAGCGGGCATGCCATCAATCCCCGGGCTTTTCCTTACCTTTAGGCAATCTATGGCCTTGCCAATCTCTTCCTTAAAGATATTGTTTTCTAGCTCTTTAGCAAGTGAGTCAGGTATGGTTGGCTTCCTAGCCTGCCCTATGAGAGCTATGCATTTGAGTTGGTCATTGGTCACTCCTCCCCCTTTATTAAATATATTGTTAAAGTACTAGAAGACTCTTGATCTTTTCCCTTCCTCAGAAGTGTTATCCAGATAGTTGGGATCATGTAGTGTAGGGATTGCATCCTTACATTGTTTGACTTTTAGCATTTTGAACATCTCAGGAGTGGGAAGGTCAGCTTTTCCAGCCCACCAATCTCTAAAGAAAAGAAGGGCCTGCTTCTGGGTTACCTCCTCTTCTCTCCTAATTTCAGCCCTAGTGCCAAGAATGGCTTCTTGAATAGCCGCATCTTCCTTATTGGCTACAGTTTCCAGTTCTTTTAGTTTCAGATATAGCAGATCTCTTCTGTTTTTCCTAATTCTGGTTACCTCTTTCCTAATGCAGATCAAAAGAGCTTGGGTAGATTTGATGGCCAGACTCCAAGCCCTCACCGGGGTAATGCCACAACTGAAGAATTCAGTCCAGATTCTTTTGACTTCCTCCTGCACAATAGGCATTTTGAATAGGGCAGGATCCATGTGGAACCATTGATTAGAGACCTTTTTGTCATGGTTGTCCAACACTAATATCATGGGGTAATGATCAGAGAGGCAAGTAGAGATGTCAGTTCTACATTCACATCTAATGTAGGAGTTACCGAGGGTTTTGCTAATGTATCCTCTATCCAATCTTGCTTTCCTGATCAATTCCCCATGGGCATAGTTCTGCCACGTGAAGTCTCCCGTATTCCCCACGTCACATAGCTCAAAGTGATCCGCAGTGCGCTGCCAAGCTAGGAGCTCTGTCCCTTTAATGACTTGTCCCAGCCCTCTTAATCTGTCATTTCTGGATTCTACCATATTGAAGTCTCCCATTAGAATGATAGGATCCGGGACGCTTCTCACTGTACCCCAAGTTCTGATTCTGCTCGCTTGAGGACCTCCAGAATAAATCCCAATTAAGGAGAAGGTTGTCATTTCAAATGCAGCCCATTGATCAAACATATCAATCCTCACGTCTTTCAGATCATTCTGATGGTCCACATGCATCCCCACAGCCACTCCTCCAGATCCCTGACAGTGTGTTGTGTAGATCCAGATGTGCTCTTTAGAGATGTTGAGCAACCTTTTTTCAAGCTCATCTCCGCTAACTTTGACTTCCATTAGGGGAAGGTTGAGGTCTATAGGGGCCCTTTAAGATGCCATGTGATTAAAAGGTTATTAAGGAAAAGGGCCAATCATGTGATGCCATGTATACAAAAATGTTGGGTGATTAAAGGTGGTCAAAAGATTCTCTAGAAGATGCCTTTTTGTACTTTTCATTCCCAAAAAGTGGGGGGAAAAGTTTTTGAAATTTCGGACATCCATAACTTCTACATATGAGCTCAAAATTTGTTAGAGATTAGAGATCCAGAATCTACTCGCTGAGCTCTTTCCATAGATATGTCACATGATATGGTTTTGCCCACTCAATTTTAAATTCAATTTTGGAGAGAAACTTTAAAATTCAAACTTCTAGCCATTTGAAGAATAAGAAGGTATCTAAAGTCAAAGAAACTTAACATTTTAACAAAAAGTCATTAAAATCATAATATGGCAGCTTAAAGGGCCCCTATAGACCTCAACCTTCCCCTAATTGGCAAGTCAAATCTTCCTTGTTTCCTTAGCCATTGTTTCACTAGTTGGACTTTTGAAAGGTCAGTCAACCCCGTGACATTCAAAGTGGTGCATCTCATTTGCTCTTTTTCTGGGAGTTGACCTTTTTAGGTGTCCCACTTTTGATGCTGCTTGAGGTGTGGTGGAACCCACTTGAGCATGCATTCTTTTCAATTCCTTGACTATCTCCATTTCTTTGGGCAAGCCATTTTCTGTATCAGACACAGATTGCTCAATCCTATCTTGCTCATCTTCCAACAGGCCAGCCGTCATTGTGAGGGGCAGGAGCACTTGGTCATGGTCCATTTGATTTGTTTCGGCCACAATTCTAGATCTATCCAACAGCATGGATTGACTGATCTCTTGGGAGCTAACCGAATCATCCGGGTCAGATATGCTATCTAATAAGGCAAAGGAGTTGGCAAATGCCCTCTGGTTTCCCGCCCTATTATGTCTAAAGGTCTTCTTCCTATTGGGCACAGTAAACTTTTCTCCCTTTTCTTTTGATGTAGAGGGAACAAGGGGAGAAGGCACTGTAGTATTCTTATTCATTCCAGTAGGCTGAGCTTGGTTGATGGTGGCTAGGGGAAGATTAGGGGCACTAGTGGCACTCAAATTGGGGTATTTTGAGGGACACTCTCTGATAACATGTCCTTGCTTTCCACAATGGAAGCATGTGTTGGGTAGGTGTTTGTATAGAATGCTTTGCTGGATGTTGTACTCACCGCAATTGATTTCAATCTCATCAATAAGGGGCCTATCTAGATCCACTTCCACAAGGACCCGAGGATGCCAAGCCGGGTTGTAATCATTCTTGGGTCTCATGCCTAGCACTTTCCCTATAGGGGAGATAATTTTTTTTAGCCAAGGGTACAAGTAGAAGGGCAGGTTAGGAAGCTCCACCCACACCGGGCAAGCTGAGGGTTTAGGACCTTGAGGGTTAAAGTTCTTGGACCAACTGAAAAAACAGAATGGGATGTTCCTGTACATCCATTGCCCTGAACCTAGGACCTTAAGGGCCATATTTGGGTCCTTGAATAGAAAGAGGTAGTATCCATTTAGGGGAGGGCTTGGATGATCTCTACCTCAATACCAATGGAAGTCCAGTTATCTTTGACCCACCCCTAAGGAAATCTACTGGTGGTCTTGGCCCAAACATTAACCCAACTAAACAATGGGCTGTGTAATCAGTTTCCACCGAATGAACCAGCTCAGGAGGAAGACAAACCACAAGATTAGTGGAAGAGGGTTTACCTGATGTGTCCATTACCTTAGCTGGAGCTTGCTTGTTGATTTGAGCCTCTTCTTCGACTTGTTTCTGCAGCAACAACAAATTTAACTCTTCCACTCGGGCTCTGGAGTCTTCCAATTGTTTTTTGGTATCCATGAAGTCTTCTAAAACCTGCTCATACTTTAGCATGGTTTCTCTAATGCCATCCATGGCCGGGGGCCAATGTAGGAAATTTTTTGAAACACGCTCCTCGGCCTCTCTAGCACCTCAACTCGTAAGTTCAAACTCTCTCTCTCTCTCTCTCTCTCTCTCTCTCTCTCTCTCAGGCCATGCTATTTTATAATTCTTTTTTTTTTATAGGGGATACGGTGGTCAGCCTCCTCGCGCTTTGCTTCAAGGTTTGTGCTGGTCAGCCTCCTCACGCTCTTCTTCAAGTTTTTATTAATGGTGGTCGCCTGACGTGCTACTGTTGTTGCTGGTGGTAAGTTTCCTCTCGCTCTTTCTTACTGTCTCATTCCCAAGAGAAGGTGGCAGCGTGCATGTAGACAGAGAAGGCGATGATATGCATGGTTAGACAAAGAAGGCGACAACAAAAAAAAAAGTTGATTTTTGAATAGCTATGCTCTTAGGCTCGCGAGCTCTATTCATTAAGGTTTATTCTATATAACTAAATCTTTTCCCATGGCTTTACGCAAACATGAGTGATTAAAGCATTATGAATCATTCATTTCATAAAGAATCTCACAAGACTTATGTAGTGTGTAATGCATTCTATATTTGATATTAATGCTTATGGATATGCTTATGCATAAGACATATACATATGTATTATGTTCTATGCTTTACCATGATGCATGATGCTAATACCTAAAACCAAATATGGAATGCATAAGTTGTTTGCATATGAACATGTCTTTTACATGAGAGTAATGCAATGGATAAGGTATACATGTGGATTATGTTTTCTCCACAAACATGTGCATTGCATTAGCTTGATATATAATGCTTACACATAGCCTTATGCCTAAGGCACAGACATGGATTATGCTTTTTGCACAAACATGTGCATTATCTTGATACATAATGCTTACACATAGTTAATGCATTATGTAATAATCTTATCCATGAAGCTTAAAAATTAAGCTTAAGCACAAGTCTTAATGTTTATACTTAATCTGGTGATCGAGAGAGAGAGAGAGAGAGAGAGAGAGAGCACATCCAAACATTCTCTATTTCTCTTTCAATCTCATCAAGTGTGTTACCACATCTAAATAGTTTATAATATTGGTGTGCTTGGCTACCTAAGCTAGAAACATTCCATTTATTAGACTATTGCCTTTGAGATTGTAGAGAGAGTTCTAGAGAGATTATAATGGGTCTTAGAGAATTTATAAACTATAGTAACCTTCGAGAATAGTTCCTTTATAACATGAGAAACATTCTTTAAAAAAATCTAAAAAAACATGATTTTGCCAATTATACATTAAATATAGAGAAGCATACATGTGTATCTATGATAGTTTTCTAGGAGGAATCTACATGTATATAGGTAGGTTTCTAGGGTTAGTTATATGTTGGCAAAGATATAAAGAGATATTTGTAGAGCCTTAAGATATTAATTTTAGATTTCAGCAAATGGAGATTCAGAATGATAACAACCACTCAAGAGCTATGGTTGCGAAGGATTGTTCCAATGAAGAAGTAGCTTTGTCTACTCCACCTGAGTTGATGAATGTTCGAGCTGCAAAACACCTTGCTAGGTCAAGGTCTCCATCTGGACAACCAAACTCTAAACGTCTACAAAATATTGTGGCCATATACAAGCGTACTGAGAAAAATCAGGTTGCTTGCCAAGGAGTACTTAGATGTTCTTTGGGATGAGATCTGTGGAAGTGGCAGCCAAAGGGGAGATACACTAAGAGACAAGTTATCTCATCATCTCCATCGTGTTCTTGATAGTAATGATCGCATGGAGGCTAACCAACTAGACATGATTTCTTTCATGGAGAATATGCATGTTGAAATTGGGGAACATCTAGGTGGATGTAATGGGCAACGTAAAGAACGAGTGGATTCTCTAAAAGAACAAGTACGTACTCTAGGCTTGGAGGTATTGAGTCTTAAGATATCTGTTAATCGACTCAATGCTATTATGAAAAAGATGAGCCGCATGTTAGAAGCCCAGGTAGTTGCCTGGAGATTTTGTTTGAGTAATGATGTTTTTAAGGGACAAATTGTATTGCAACTTTTAGATTTGGCTCTTCCTTTTGGAGATATTTATGAATTTTTTATTTTCTCAAATTCCCAATCTTCTCTCTTCTATTTTGTTCCCTCACACTTTTTTTATTATGTCTCAACTTCTATTTCCTCTCTCTATTTCTCTCACTATCTATCTATCTCTGTCATTATATATATTATTACCCTTTATCTCTATAAGAGATGGATTGTATATGTTATGCTCACTTATCTATGTAGGAGATGGTTTGTATATGTTATACTCACATATGTATTAAAAACTTCTCTAAGAATTACATTGTTATTGAGCTGAGTCTATCTGGGAGCAGGGTCTCATGTGTGATAATGGCTGTTGAAGTAGAATATTATATTGTTGTTTGAAGTTAAGAATGTTAAAAAAGAAAGTTAGTGTTCGTTATTTTGTGTTTCAAAGGAGATTGAAGATGGTTAGGATCTATATATACTTGAATTTGAACCAAGTTCATTGGCTTCGAGTTTTGGATGCAACATGTGTGTCTTGTCGTAATCATTCAAGGACAAGGACTTGCATTTGAAAAAAAATGTTGCTAATTTAATGAATTACCTTAATGAAAATGAAATTGGGACATTTGGAAGGGTTGAAAATGAGGAGAAACATAGAGGAATCCATGGTGGAATCCACTTACTTACAAGAAAAAGAGCAATGCGGCCAATGCTACAGTACTTCAAGAACTTATCAATGAACATCCACAGAGAGATATGGAACGAGAATCTTTTTAATTTGATTTAAACAAGCTACCTGTATAATAATATTCGTTCTATTTGTTGTGTTGTTGGTGATGTGAAAGATATTAAATCTGAATGTCACTCTATAAGGCGTGTGTTTTCATTTCCTCGAAATGTTAAGCACCCAGCAACTATGGTGGTGTATTCTGGAGATTGCACTCTTCACTCATTATTAGGAGCCCTTACTTATAAGTGCCATTTTTGTAATGCACTAATTTGGAAATGTGAGGCATCAAGAAAGTTAAGACAATATGTGGGCAAACACTGCTGTGGAAGTGGAATGTCTCTTTACTACCTTTGGAAAATCCACCTCCTGCATTAGCTGAGTTGCTACTTGGTAACGATAATGCAAGTAAGGATTATAGAAAGTATATACACTCTTACAATAATTCCTTGGCATTTGTTTCACTGGGGGCTCACTTGGATAATCAGTTCACTAGGGGGGGAGAAGTATTTGATTTTCGAATCCATGGTACTACCTATTAATGAAACACGAGATGCGGCTCCTCGATTTGCCCAACTATATGTGTATGATACAGAGCATGAATTAGAGAATAGACTTCATGGGATTCCTTGTTTCATAATGTACTTGAGAGGTTGCAAACAATAATGTATAGATATAATCCGTATGCATGTGCACTTCGTACAATGAGAGAAATGTTGCAATCAAGCCCACATGCAGATTTGAGAATGGTCATCACCCACTAAAGCGCGATCAACTTCAAGGCAATACTTGGTTCCTATAGGAAGTGAGGTAGCAGTTATCATGCCGGGTCAAGGATATGATTTACATATGGGGCATAGAGATATTCAAATAGTATCCTGCAAAGGTGCTATAAAATAAAATATCTAACCTTCACCATTCGTATATGCCTCTATTATATGTTCTTCTATTTCCTCAAGGCGAGGATGGTTGGCATGTTGAAATTCCACTCAATGGTAGGAATAGACAAGGTTCAAATGAGGAGACAAAGACCGTAACTCAATGGCAATATTATGCATATAGACTACAGATAAGGGCACCTGAATCAACATACCATACATCATCCTTACATGTTGCTACATCATTTCTAGACAGCATTAACTATATGTTGCATAACAAACAACCTCTCATGTCACGTAGGCTGTAACGCCTATGATCGACGGGGCAGACTGGATGGCCAAATGGGGCTTTAGCGTCAACACCTCGGCGGGAGCGCCGAGGACATGGCCATCCGAGGTTCTGTGGGAGAGGTTTTCCATGCGGAGTCATGGGCGGCCAGGCTAGTGTGGACGGCAGGCCACACACTATATAGCCTGGGGGATGAGGGGCAATCCTCATTCTTCCTCTGTGGCTGGGTGGTGAGCCAGAGGCCATCCCCTCCTGTGGTAGCACCTGTAGTAGTGACGCTACGGTGATCTAACATTGGTATCAGAGTGTCAGTTCCATTTGGTCAGGGTCTTTGCGTGACCGGGGACCGTGACCGGGGACCGGAGCCCACTCAATGGTTTTCAACCATTCAATAAAAATCTTATCCTTATCTCCACAATTGACTGTGTGGAGGGAGGCGGCCATAGCTGGAAGGAAGGGCTCTCTCTCTCTCTCTCTCTCTCTCTCTCTCTCTCTCTCTCTCTCTCTCTCTCTCTCTCTCTCTCTCTCTCTCTCGTTGCACACACCCAAGCTCTCCATTGCAGGTAAGAATTTCTGTGTTTTTTTTTTGCTTTGGAGCTTGTCTGCGAAAGAAGAGTTTTCGTCTGGTATAGAGAGAGAGGTCGGCTGTGAAGAGAGAGAGGCGACTGTCTGGTGTGTGGAGGGAACCGGCAGCCTGCCCAGTGGGAGGCCTGCCTGGTGGGAAGAGTACTTGCCTTTATTGGAGTTTGCCTATAACAGCTCCAAACACTCAGCGCTGGCCTAGAAAAGGAGAAGATTCAATCTGTCAAGGATTTCCTTGAAGATATGAAGGATATGCTAAGAGCCGCACGTGAGAGCATTCGTAGCGCTCAGGATCGCGCTAAAACTTATGCGGATAAAGGACGTAGAAAGGTGATCTTTGCAGCAGGTGACTTTGTATTCCTCAAGGTTCCTACGCAGTCAGAAACCATGAAAACGGGAAAGTGTAATAAACTTTCTCCGAGATATTGTAGTCCTTTTAAAATCCTTAAAAGAAGATTGGGGACGTAGCATATAAACTTGAGTTACCGGAGAGTTCTCAAGTCCATCCTGTCTTCCATGTCAGTGAAATCAGTTCACGGGTTAGAGAACGCAGTTTCTCCAGAGATTTTGGTGGACTTGATAGAGCCACCAAAGATACCACATGAACCTGAAAAGATTCTAGAGTATCGTGACAGACAAACCCAACATAAAGTGTTCCAGGAGAGGTACTTGTTAAATGGTCAGACAGGGATGAGGAGGCAGCTAATTGGGACGTCGTAGTGCAATTTCCAAGAGGTTTTCCCAGTTTGTTTTCGAGGACGAAAACTCTTCTTAAGGGGGGAGTAATGTCACATAGGCTGTAACGTCTGTGACACCGACGGCAGACCGGATGGCCAGAGCACCAAGGACGTGGCCATCCGGGGTTCAGCGGGAGAGGATGCCCATGCGGAGTCATGGGCGACCAGGCTAGTGTGGACGGCAGGCTACACACTATATAGCCTGGGAGATAAGGGGCAATCTTCATTCTTCCTCTGTAAGCTGGGTGGTGAGCCAGAGGCCGTCCCCTCCTATGGTAGCACCCGTAGTGGCGCTACGGTGATCTAACATCTCATTATCCTCATTATTTCTGCTAGAGGTCGCATAGTTATTTTGTTGCACTTTTTCATTTCACATGTCACTCTGTTTCTTATAGCAATCTACCTGCACATGTCCAGGCTTACCATCGTAAAAACAATCTCGTGTATCATTATGCTGCCTTTGCCAATTACCACCATAACCTCGTTGACTCCCCTTGCCTCTAAACTGCTGGCCTCTTCCACCTGTGTGTTGTTGTTGCAAATCCTGGGACTGTTGTTGCTGGTGGCTAGCCATAATTTTGATTACAAGTTCGGCCATCACCTTGGCCACATCCATGACCTCTACTTCTTCCTCTACCTGAACTTGTGTAGAAGGCCTACTGCTCTGAACTGTTTTTGTTTTGTGAAGACTATTGATCTCCTATTGATTTTCACCCAAATTCTTCTCTTCAATGATCAGCATTAACACTAGATTTGTGAAGTTGGGAATGTTCTCCCGAGTTTGAATAGACGTCTTGAACGCCTTGTATTATGGCTCGAGACCACATAGACACACTTCCACCTTATCATCATCAACAACAAAAACACCAATAGATGCAAGGGATTCCACAATGCCCTTGATCTCTCAAGGCATAATCATTCACAGACATATTTTTCCTCCATAGTATGGAGCTCATTCTTCAACTGAATCTGTCTTACCTTGGTGTTTGTTTCATACAACTTCACCAAGGTGTCCCATGCCTCCTTTGGTAACTTGGCATCCTGTATATGCCCAATCATAGTGTCTTGTATGCTGATAGAAAGCCAATACATGACTTTCCTTGCTCCTTGATTCTAATCCTTAAATTCTTTTACATCTGCAGCAGTTGGATTAATCTCTGGTGCCTCGTCATGTTCACCTTTAATATAGTCCCAATAAATTTTTCCCATTAAAAAATTTATAAATCTAAACCTCCAAGCATGGATAGCCAATCGCCCTTCCTGCAATTCCAAAAATAGAGTTCTGCAAAGAATCGAAACTTACCCGCAGTGCCCATGAACACCTATGAACTGAAAAACGAAGGTCCAAACGCTCTCAAAACGTATTTTCAACCCAAAAAATGTCATCCAACAAACAGTATAGTTTCCATGTAGCTCTACTCGTGAAGAAAGCTCCTCAATCGGAGTTCGTTTTGCCAGTGCCTCTCCCGAAGAGCTCCCGACACAAGAGTGTAGCAGCCAACACAAAGGAGGAAGATTAGATGAAGCTCTTACCCTCGTACTACTTTCTATGCTTCTCTTGCTTATCGCTCAGCCCTTAGCATGAACCAGGCTCTGATACCATGAAAAGATACAGGGGAGAAGAGAGCTTGAGCTGTTGCAAGAACACACACACTCACACAAATCCTAGAAGAGCACACACAAGGTGAGAGGCTGAAAATTCTTCTTCTTCTTCATACAACAAAAGAGGTCTACAAAGAAGATAAAGTGACTAACACACATAATAGAGTATATACAAGCGGTCCATAATGTGAACACGCTAAGTGGAGTGGGTAGGTGTGGACTAGTCGGTGTAGTCCAATTGTAGAATCTCTGGCGAAGATATGTCTGTGCCAGCTTACCAAACCCGCTAATGATGTAAATGTCGAACAGTCATGCAGGCGCCTTGTGAGTGTCAGCTCATGTTGAGCTTGACATCTCAACAAACGTCTACGATAACATTCAAGGTATCGTATTAACCCATTACTAGGGTTAACAAGAGCTACTACCATTATCTTATATCAAGGAGTCAAGGTAGATAATACATTCAAGATATCAAGCAATGGTGTCCAAATCTACAACTTGGATGGGCGCCCGTAATGGTCCTATAGAATACTTATGGTGATTTCCACTTCAAGAGCGTGTGGTGGTAAGTTAGGATGAAGTCCCAAGTAATGTACTTCATGGATATATTACGAGATGAGTCATTGTAATAGCATCACGTCTCTTATGAGCCTAAAGTGCCCGAGCGGCCACAGTTTAAGTGGGTGTGAACACCCATGGCCATGAACACCCATGGCCACAGTTTAAGTGGGTGTGAACACCCATGGCCATGTATATAAGTGAATATCTCTCATAATATAAAAAACTCTCCTATTATGCAATAGAGTCTTGCTCTTGCTAATTCTCTTGCTAATCTCTCTCTCTAATGCATGCTAGTGAGTGTGTGTGAGTAAAGTGAGGTGAGAGGAGGGACAAGTATACGTAGTCCAACGCGACGGTGTGACAACGCTTGCTCAAGATATGGTGAAATTGCTTCTCAAGTAGTTGTAGATTTTGGAGACCTCAAGGGTTACAAGATCAGCCATTGGAAAGATCCTCACAATAGTTGCAAATCACCAGGTAATCTCTTGTTGGATGGATGTGTTTCAAAAGGGGGTTTGGGTGAGCCATAACATTTTTGGCGCCACTACCGGGAAATCATCCCTTGGCTTTTTTCATCGTTTTCCTCTAATCTACGCATTACCCATTGCCCATTGTCTTGATTAGTAGTTTTCCATGAAAAAGCTATGGTTTTTATGGTGATTTATGTGTGCTTTGGTGTCGAATAGCTCTCTTTTTTGTTTTATAAAGAATGCCTTTTGCTTAATTTTTAGCTTAAATCATTGTTTTTGTTGTTGTTAATTTAGTTTTAATGTTCCTAGGGCTTGAACATAGAGTGTATTAGGCCTTATTTTCTTCATTGCATCAAAAAATGCAATAGAATGCATTTTTTGGTGATTTTTAGCTCTCTTTAGAGTTAAACATAGAGCTAAAATCATTAATTTTTGTTTGATTTGTATGTTTTTTGTTTGATTTGTATGTATTATAGTATTAGAAAGTATTAGGAGTAACTTAATGCTTTTTTTTAATGTCAAAACCATTTAAAAAAACTCTTGAAATCAACTAATCTTTCTTAATTGACTGGTTTTCATTAAGGGGTGATTAATCCAATTCAAGAGGCAAAAAATTTAGAAAACATATTTTTTGGGGTACATTTTTTATCGTATTTTTTATCATATAAGAGGTCAAAATTAGTGTTTTTTAGTGTTTTGAGAGCATTTAGATGCATCAAAACACCTAATTACATTAATTTCTACATCAATTGGAGAAATTTCTATCTTTTTTTGCTTAATTTATATATAGAGAAGAGGTTAGAATTAAGAGTTTAAGTAATCTCTAATTATAGATTAATTTACACATTAGTTGGTGCACATAGCTTAGCAATTCCATGCTCTATCCAATGATGTGCTTAATGGTGTGAATTAATTTAGTGATTAGTGATTAATTAAAGCTCTTAGTTAGTTCAAAAGAGAGAAAGATTAGTGAAAGGATTAATCCTTGATTAATTTTTAAATACTTTTTCCCATAACTCATTAAGACTAATGAGCATTGAATGAAAAGATGCTAATGAGCTGTCAAATTGTCAATTTTAGGAGTTATTTATGAAGGGTGTAAGGAGGTGTCATAAAAGTGTTGACATTTTTTATTCCCACTTGCCTTTTTGGAAAAATGCCCATATCTCGTCATTTTAAAATTCAAAAAATATTCCCTTCACAGAAGGAAATTCAAATTTCCCACTACACTCCAAAAAAAAAATATGGGTTCACGCTGTAAAATCCTACTGTTTCATGGCGTGTAGTGCCCACGAAAAAAAACGTGAAAATCTAGTTCACGGACTAAGCGTTTCACGCCCAAAAATAATAAAAATTTACTTTTTTGCGTGAAGTCCATTTCACGTCATGAAACCTTGCTAGTTCACGTCGTGGAAGGTCCGCCAGCCATTTCACGTTGGCCATTTAATTTTTTGTGTGAAGTCCATTTCATGTCGTGAAGGAGGGTCCATCGGCTTTTTAAAAAAAAGAAGGGTCAGTCTGGAAGACAACTATGTTTGGAGGCTCACATCTCCTAGACCGTGTAGCCAATGAATATGCTCTAGTGCTCATCGGAAAGCCGGCATCGAGTTCTTCGAAATTGGTCTTGTGCATCCGAGGGCAAAATTCTTCATTTTGGCTTTTGACCAACAACTCAAAATTCGACCTGGAATCGAGCCAAAAACGGCCTTAAAGAACTGATCGCCCAAAATAGCCCGAAAATGATTGCAAACCATATTTGGGCTACTTTTTGAGTGCCTGAACGACAAAATCATGAAAAAATCAGAGAGACAAAGTTGTAGTACTCCAAAAATACTACAACTCTCTCATACATAGTTTTTCCAAATTCTTTTTGGAACACATTCAAAAACGGGCTTCGAAATAGGAAAAATCTTTCCGAAAAAAAATCATCTTGAGACCGTGATGGAAGATAGGTTTTGAGACCTCGTGTTCCATTTGGGATGCTACTGGCATGCACTTTTTTCAAAAAAAAAACTCAGAGATTTCACATGCATGTAGTGGCTAAGCTACCATTTCACAAGCCCTAAGCCTTTAGGCATGCTAGGTACCAACCCTTAGATACCCACACCTTAGACATATTGACTAATCTAGGAAGGGGGGTTGCCCAAGGCCTAAGTGAGTCTCTACCACATTAGCACTCACACGCGGCCTCAGTGACTCATACAAAAATATGGCCGTACAGATTTCCAAAATCATTGGGCAAATACGATGGAACAACTAATCCTATTCAATTCATACAAATGTTTGAACAAAGATGCAAAGCCTTTGGAAATCCAAACTGCCCCACCAAGGTACATGCGTTGAACCTATGCTTGATGGGAAAGGCTAGTCGATGGTTTATTACATTGATGTCGGCAATCAAGACGAACTTCAGGACCTTAAAAATAGCCTTTATCCATGGCTTTTCACAATGGTGGAGTGCAGCAAAAGAACTCTATTCAATTGAGCATAAACAAAACGAAACCATTAGAGATTTTATCCTTCAGATAAAAATCTTGGACTCACGATGTGCGCCATGGGAGAAACTAAATGATGTTTAATTGAAGAGATGTTTCATGATGGGCATAAGGAATAACAGCTTACACAACTTTATCATTGTATCCAATCCAGAAACATTCGATCAATGTTGTAAAGAAGCAATACGTTTAGATGACAACATGATGGAGGATGATCACAATACGAGATGTTCCTCATCTAAACTAAGTGAAGCAATGGCTAAAGAAAAATTGATTTCGAAATTGTCATTCCCTGAATTCTACACAGCCTTGTTTAAATGCTTTAAACCAGAGTCTCCAAGAGAGGATGATCCCCCTCAAAACCAAACACCCTTAATGCCTCTTAAAGTGATGGGCAAAATGCCTTGTATATATTGCAAAACCTTTGGTCATGACACACCACAGTGTCCCAATTCACCTACAATTAACTCAAAACATCCATCTCCCGTGCCCCAAACAGAAATAGTCCAAAGGATCGAAACTGCTCAGGAAGTGGTTAAGCAAACACTTCAACGTTTCTATTGTCATGGACTGCACAAAGTGGCAAAATGCACAGTTTGCAATACTTCCATGCCCACAGTCTCATTGACACTTTGCAACCCATATGTGAACAATGTGGCATCGATCACATATTCTAAGATTGCCCAAGGCGAGTTGGTTCCCTACAACCTATCTCACAGAATACAACTCTTAACATGTTGAGTGTACAAAATGGGCAATTGTCCTGCGGTACCCTTGAATGTGCTTATATGCTTACAAGCCAAGGCACAAGAAACAATAAAAAAAAGAATGCAAAAGAAAACACTTTGAAATGGGTAGAAGAGCATGTTTTAAAGAAGAAACCAAAAGAGAAAGCAAAATCTTCTAAACCCAAGAAAAACAAGGGGCAATAAACTATCGAAACCAAAGTTGAAATAAAGGATAGGGAAAAAGAGTCTATGGAGGGCATAACCCCAAAAGAGCTAAAAGCTATACATAATGCAGAAGCATCCACCTCAAAGGCTAGCACTCAAACCACAAAACCCACAGGTGCAACATAGGATACAAAAGCATGAAAGAAAGTTTGTTCTCATCGCATGGGCAAACCTAATGAAAACCTGACGATCCAGAAGATGAAACAAGTTCTAACATGTTACTTAGTGAGGAAGAAACAAGTTTTGATTCGTCACTTAGTGCACCTCATAGACCAATCAAGAAACTAGAATTCGCCCAACCATCCCAAACTGGAAATCATGATCACATGACATATACGCAATGCAAAAGACAAGGTCAGGAGAGCATACTTAGCATTGTTGAGTGTCATACAGGATCACCGGTTGTGATTGAACATCATAATGTCAAACCTACAAAAGCAACAACCAAAATACAAAAACCAAAGGAGTATTGCTTCCCCTTTCAAGAGGAAGACGTACTCTCTACGGAAGAGTCATTAGAGGTAGATTGCACGAATGATGCAGTTGAAAAAGCACATGATGAATTTGATCAATCCCTTACAAAATTAAAGCAGTCTCTCAAATCCTCATTTGGAGGAGTGCTCTTCTCTTGTTGGTGAAGCCAGCATAGCATCAACACTTGCACCATTAAAGGGCTAAACATGAGTTGTATCAAGACATCAAGAGCTACATAGAACAAGACTGTAGGGATTCACAAGTTTCCAAACAGACCTCACTTAAAGTTGTCCAAAGGACCAAGTGTGCCATTGTACACATTGGGTACTATTGACAAAGATGAAAGCCAAGCAGAGGATGAAAGTGAATGGGAATATTGGACCGAAATGGAATCTGAAGCTGAAATAAAAATTGAAACATCCACGGTTCCTCTTGAAGATTATATCATAGTATGGTTAGATTTTCCTATAGGAAATGATGTTAAGTACAAGCGCGCATTGATTAGCCCTCAAGCTAGTCATAACATCATGACAATAGACACTTGGGTGTCATTGGGATAACCTAAAATCATCCCTAAGGACAATGGTCTTGCAAGAGGTGCCAGTGAAAAAAACATTGAAGTTCTAGGTTAATTTAGCTATGCTACTCAAACAATTGGTGGAAATGTGAAATTTAGATTCCATGTTATCCCAGATCCCCTTAAGTATGATGTCATCCTTGGTGAAACTTGGGTAAGTGACTCGTTGTATTCAATTGACGAATCTATGCAAACAGTCACCTTGAACACTCCTCCAGGCATTGTGAAATTGCTATTACAGGAGGAAGAGACCTTAGAGGAGCTAGAACTTTCAACATTTCTTACTAAGAATATCCCAAAAATTATGGTTGGATTAGAACTTTCCACTAGATTCACCACATTTCATGCACAACTTTATCCACAACGAGAGCACAATCTTATGACCCTCAAGTTATGGGATTTGTTAGGTCAACCAATCTCACGACTCATCCTAATAAAATTCCATTCATACAAGACTTGAACATGCCAAGTTTGGGATACTTTGAACATACAATGTATATTGAAACTAACCTCCTTACTTTTGCAAGTTTTTTATGGTTGAGTATGTGTTGGAAGTAGATTTAATCTTGGGGCATAAATGGACTATTGCTGTCCAAGCACCATTGTGCTTTACTAGCGATAAGGTCATCATAATAACGACACAAAGTTAACAATACCATACTACACGGAAGAGAATCCAACCTTAATGGATTTCTAAGATGATGAACGTAAAAAACTACAACCCTCTTCCTCATAAGCCCCTCTACACGACCTACTTTACACGACCTACCATTTGCATCAATAACCGACTCCAATAAAGCTTCTATCCCTTCAACTCTATCCTCACCAACAAAGTCCAATGCCAAAACCTCACAATCAAAAGCTATTTCTGACAAAGTCTCCCAAGTACAACCATCTATCTCTAAAAAGTGACTCAGGAAAAGCTCTAGAGCCAACGCCTCTTCATCATCAACCAACCTCACCAAAGGAGACGGCTGCATGCTCAAAAGCCTCATCCTCAACAGCCACTCCGCATGAGACTTGAGTCTCATCGACAACAATGCCCATGAGTCTCAAAATCGCAACCTCAATGCCAACCAATGTAAAGGTGGACCCAAAACCTTTCACTTCATCTATAAAGAAAACTCCACCAACACAACCAAGATCAAGGTATCTTAATGGTATCCAAATGTGGGTGGAAAAGCAGCTACTTGTAGCTCAAGGCTACTACTACGAAGGTGCCAATCCAATCTGGGTGTCTCGATCATAAAAGCCTCTTCCTCAACGCAACACTCAAAGGCCAAGGAAAAATAAAAGTACTCCACAACACCATCCACAAAAGCCTATGCAAGTTCCTCAAAGAACTTTGGCAACTCAACAAGTGTGGGTAGCAAAAAAATTTACTACAAGCACAAGAGTACTACTACCAAGGTAATACCAAAGCTTAGATTCCAAAGAAGGTCAACAAGAAGTCACCCAAGCCTGCACAAAGAAAGAAACCTTAGGACCAAAGGCATCAACCATTAACTCTTAATGTTCATCAAAGTCGTAGGCAGATGCCCTAAGTTGTATGCTGATGGTGAATAAGTTGAGTTTCATCAAGTTTCGGAGTACACATACACAAGAGCTTGTGTGTTCAGCCAACCCCAATGGCAACCAACCAGAAGCCTTCCCTACTGCCGCGCTCGATAACAATTGAGTCACAAATTCAAGAATCAATACCCACGTCTACAACAAACGGAGACTTATGAGTGCATTAAAGACAAACTAACAATGCTCTTTTCACCCTTCTGTGGGTGAGAAGCATGAGTGCAGAAGCTACACGGTAGACATAAGAACCTATTCTCTCAAAAAGAAGTAGCCACAAGAACCTGTTGCTCACAATGTGATAGTAAAAAATTAAAAATAATAAAACAAAACAAAAGGGATTCACAATATTGCTTACGTCAAAATGGTAAAATATCACAAGAAACTCTCTTCGTCGCTAGCCAATACGTTTTTGTTAAGCTTATAGTTTACTATTCTTTTGGCTAAGTTAATGTAGCAATTACTCCATGAGTACATATCTATACTCATGCACTGGAGGGCATATGCACCAGAGCCTCATCATCGACAACCTTCCACCAGCAGCACGTACATCTCTAGATGGGGGGACCATGGTGAGCGAAAGCTTGATCAATGGTAAAACCCATCGCCTAAAATTTTTCTTTAAATTGCAAACCTCTCCAAACAAAGCTAGAATCTTCACAACACATTTAACTCTAATCCTTGACGAAAATATCTAAATTAGCCTCGCAAGTCAACGTACTTCTTTAATGCCTCGCCAATAAGTAGCTACTTCAACAAGAAGCAACTCAATAAGAGTCCAATTGACTCCTTTAATGTACTTCATGTTTATCTACTTCATAGAGAACTTAAATATACATAAAAGCATAAAAAGCACATGGAAAGAAGCATCGAGAACAGGTCCTACTCAACAACATTTGACAAAAATCTTACCACCAAAAGGAACATCATCGAAGGCCAATTTCTTTCAATGATGAATGTCACTTCAATGAATCAGATGAGGAACTGAGAATCAAAATCTTGTTCGAATGATTTTGCCTACGTCACTCTGGATTCTCCCTTCTCTTCTCTCCCATTATTAACATCTCTTAGTTTTCCAACTAACACAAATCCATGTAACTCTACTTATGATTGCCAAAAAAAAGTGAGATATATATATATATATATATATATATAGATACATATATACATATATCAAAAGTTAATAAAAATATCAAAATGCAATCATTCTCAAAAATCCCACCACCCCCACCCATTAGGAATTACCGCTAGTCTCTAACCTTTTCATTTACTAACTAGCCTTTCTTATTCCTTTTGGAAGAACAACGACCATTGAACTTCACTCAACATCAAAAGCCATCAACAAAGTTTGCCAATTCTCCCCACCACCAAAGGTCTTCGACCGATTACGAGGACGCGATCCGCATCAAGAAGGGAGGAACCTAGGGTTAACAAGAGCTACTACCATTATCTTATATCAAGGAGTCATAGTAGATACACCAAAAGGTCTTATATTCAAGATATGAAGCAATGATGTCCAAATCTACAACTTGGATGGATACCTGTAATAGTCCTATGGAATACTTATGATGATTTTCGCTTTCAAAAACGTGTGGTAGTTAGTTAGGATGAAGTCCCAAGGGATGTACTTGATGGATATATTATGAGATAAGTCATTGTAATAGCATTAGGCCTCTTATGAGCCTAAAGTAATCGGTCGGCCACAGTTTAAGTGGATGTGAACACTTATGCTATGTATATAAGTGAATATCTCCTATAATACAAAGAAATCTCCCATTGTGCAATAGAGTCTTTCTCTTGCTAATCCTTTTGCCAATCTCTCTCTCTAATGCATGCTAGTGAGTGTGTGTGAGTGAGTGAAGTGAGGTGAGAGGAGAGACGTGTACACATAATCCAACGTGACGGTGTGAGAACTCTTGCGGGAGACGCGATGGAATGGAGACCTGAAGGATTACGAGCTCAACTATTGGAAAGATCCTCCTATCAGTTGCAGTTCACCAAGTCATCTCTTATTGGATGTATTTCAAAAGAGGGTTTGGGTGAGCCATCACATAGAGAGTGTGAAGCATGTCAACGTCTACGACAACATTCTCTCTAAGGCTCAGTAGTGGGCACAGCACAGTCAAGCTTCATTGCCTTGTGGCTCACTGCAAATTCATCAGTGCAGCATTCGACGTCCATAAAAGATGGTGGTCTGATCAAACAACAAGGGATCTCTTGTTCGGTGTGCAAGAAGAGCCATTAGCGTCTCTATGGGCACACGGTAAAGAGGAAAGCATATCATCGAGCTCAGAGACATCAAGATTAACTTTGTCGTTTACAGCTCCGCTTGGCTGAAGCGCATCATTCAGCCATCATCAAGCTTAATGCTATCTTGGAGACTATTGTAACGTGCATCTCTCACAGATTACTGTTGTAGCACGCCTAGCAGCCGTTTCTACAGCACGCAACGTAAGAGGAGTGAGGGAAGCTATAGGCCTTCATGGCATTTTTCAAAGGCTACAAGTGTCCCATTAGTAGTTTCCACCACCGCAAGCTGCAGTGTTCAAGCATAGCAAGCGTTGCACAAAAGACGTCCAGCATAGTTTCTCTCTCTCTCTCTCTACGTTTCACCTCAGATTGCGCATGAGCAACGCTAGTAGAAGAAGTGATTTTCAGCATAGTTTCTCTCTCTCTCTCTCTCTCTCTCTCTCAGAGTTTTGCCTCTGACTGTGCATGAGATGAGAGGCTTTCAACCATCCCTCACCCTCCAACCTCTCTGCCAGCTAGTGTTTTGGCTCATCCAGTGCATACACCCCCCCCCCCCCCCCCCCAAAACAAAAAAAACAACTTCATCAACTCAATCTGAGGCTCGGCAGTGCACAGCAACTCTCACAGTAGCATACAACTCCTCTTAGCAACGCATCAGCAGCACAAAACAACCCTCACTAGTGCATAGTGCTTAGGTGGAAGAAACACGGACTGTTGAACAATTAGTTCAAGCACTCTAAAGATTTACTTTGAGAATGCATCCTTTTGAAGCAGCATCACAGAGCTTTGCAGTCCATTTCATTGAAGCATAGAAAGAGGTTGGCCATCAGTAGTGTTTTTAAAAAAAGAAGAAGAAGAGAAGCCTCACGTGTCCGCTCACGCCTGAGAAAGAAGGAGAGTGTTAAAAATATTTAGGGTTTCACTTTTCTTTTTCATATTTTTGGGCCTTTCACATTCTTTTCTCACATTTGGGCCAACCTTGTTTGACCACCCAAGGCTTCCACATTCCACCATTTGCTCAAGGCCTTTATCTCCATTATTGTCCCTTATAGATTTGAGTGTTCTTGGAGGATATTTTAGTGAGTTGTACATGCGCTTTGGGTGTGTTCACATGCTATGGGGAACATGTGCCAAAGCTTTGTTTGATGACGATTTCAATAGTGCCCATGTGAACAATCTCTTAACGGAGGCTCCTTCTCTCTTTGTTTTGGCTAGTTTTTCTGGCGATGGAGATGTCTCTATGGAATGCTTGTTGCTATTCTCAGTGATGTGCTACTCTTGCCTCACTGGTTGTGCTGTTGCAGATCACAGAATGTGCTGCATCTCTTCTCTCAATTGCGCTATTGTATTGGCTTTACTGCTCTCTTGCTGCTGTACGCGATAGTTGCTATGGCTTGCGCTCTGGAGTCGGGTGAGATGCCTACTATGTTGCAGACGCCTACTGTGCTCCAGCCACCTACTGTGGGCTGGAACAGTTTCCCTGCCCACGATGGCCTTGCTTGGGTTGGAAGCCTTGTCGCAGTCGCCTCTCCCGATTCTATGCCTGTGATCCGGCCTTGAAAGCACACTTGGCAAGGACCCAGCAAGCAGCAGCTCAGCAAATGAGGTATAGACCTAGACCTTCAAGAAGAAGAAGGCAATGGAGGTCAAGGAGGCTGCCACTAAGCTCACCAATCACTCCTATTTGTGTTTTTTTTTTCTTTGCTTCTCTCTCTTGTTATCTTCTATAGCTACCAAATGCACGGATCGAGCTCCCCTAATGACAAGAAATTTATCTAATCACAAACTAATTAAACACTAATCTAACCTAATGACATGGCTAATCTAAGGTGGATATAAAAATAAATGAGACTCATTGTGATGAGTGTGTGCTAATTAAGTTTAGACTCAAGTTTAGTTGAGCTACAAGATGGAAACTTGTACTCATTAAAAGACTTGAGATGTTGTGCTTGTATTCCATTGCTTGAAATGTCCTCCTTTTATATGAAGAGAGTACAATTTAGCTTTTGTCTTGCATGTGGGATAATTCTCACTTGGTGATGTGCCTTCTCACACTCACTCCATACTTTTATTGTGCTCCATGGCACCATATTTCTCAACACATGGGTGATGATGATCATGGTGATCATTCATGGGATATATTTGGTGAGTTATGGCATGACAGGATTGGATCCTTGGAGGATGCATATCGAGCATGTTTACACTTTGGCCGCTATTGCAATGGTGCCTCAATAGCTTCTACGACTCACCCACGACATCAACTAGTCATCATCTCATTGATTCTCATTTACTTAGACCGACTCATATATTGTATTATGATGGGGGTTGATGAGGATGATGATGTATTGTACGCACACACACACACATGATGACATTGATGTATCACACGCACATCCACATGATCACAGTGATATACATGCACATGATGCCACTAACACGTATGCACATGATGATGATATATGTGATAGTGATGTGTGTGAATCTGATCATGTGGGCATGATTTCGAGGGTAGAGATGGCAATGAGCATACCGAGCATCGACACTTCTATACCTATCATCTTTCCTATGGATCATTTGGACACTATAGTTGATCGTGGTGACATTTTAGAGGATAGTGTGCATGTGATATATTTGTTAACACACTTGAGGTTTGTGATACTCCGCATATGGGTGATAGAGACACCTACGAGCATAGAGCTAAGATCCTAGTGTTAGATGCATCAAACTATTCTTCTACTATTTCTATTTGTGGAGATATCACTAATATGACCACTACTCCTAGTATTCATAGCATTCCTGGTAACGGTGGATAGCAGTTAGGGATAGTGTATGATAGCAGTGATGATCTTTTAAAGAGTAGACCTCGTAGGAGGGATAGGATTGTGCATATGAATCTAGAGAGCTTTATATTTGATTTACACATTTTCTTAGATCCAGTGATTAGAGAGGTTGACCTATCTTGGGATATAGGTTATACAAGGATTCCATTGATGGGACACATACCATGATCATGATGTGATGAATTTAGAGATTGTGAGGATGGCATGGTCAATGATTTGATGGATGATACCACTTTCATCTCATGTGCAGATACACTATCAGTATTCACTGATGATGATGCTTATGGTGATCCTATTGATCATGCTTTTGTTTTGGAGGACCACACATATGTTGAGGATTTTACACATGATGGCATGTTACATATTTTGGATTGTGCGCATACACATGTTGATACAGTGGATCATGCGCCCCATATGATTCAATCTATGCTATAGTGGATGATGGCATTGATTCACATGAGTTCTTGCACGAGGCCAACTTTGAGATGTGTTTTTTCGGTGTCCATGATTGTCTACATGGCCCTAGTTTCTCTGGGGGACATTCATCTTCGGGTGCATCATATGCCACTTGGGATGTATGGTAGTTGATTATATGGGATACCATTCTGATGCACTTGTGGCATCTCTTGGTCTTGATCTATATGGATCATTTGACATTCCAGTTAGGAGTTTTGCTTCTATTTGGGGGATACCCTAGATGTTAGTTCCATGTTTTAGGGTTTATGAGCTACCCCTCAGACTTGAGCTTTCCTTTTGACCCAAGAGCTATTGTCACATTAGATTTGAGGGTCCGTGATGTGTACTTCATTTATCCATTCGACCCAAGAGGATTCATACCTAATCGACATTGGCTTCTTGCACTTTACTTTTGACCTTGGGGGATATTCGGCTGCTTTCATCGTCGACAGTGGTTTCTCACAATTTTCCTTTGATCTAGTGGAAGGTTTCTCTTCCTGTTATGGTATTTGCGTCTTCCATGGCAGTGTGTTGGTCATGATTTTTGGCTTTCATATAGCCTTTTGTATATATTTGATTTCTACATGACCACCCTCTGATTTTGAGGACAAAATCATTATAGGAGGGGATGGTTTGTAATGAAGCAACAACTTTAGATTAGGTCTAGGACCTTGGTCCTGGACTCAAGTATAAAAGGAGGCTCATGGACTACTATTGTACCTTTGGTATCTTTTGAAATCTTTTGATATTGGTCATCTTGACTCTTGGAGCCTCATGGCTTTCATACCTTGGCTTGTGGAAGGCTATTTTCATCCTCTTAGTGGGAGGTTAACTCACTTAGGCATCATGGCCATTATATGAGATTATCCCTTAATCTTGTATTAATCCATGGTGATTGTCTCTTATTTCAACTTTATGATCACTCGATTTCAAGAAGATAAGTTATACCCCAAGATGAGTACGGGGGGAAAAACCTCCTAAAGAGGGAAAAAGCGCCCTGGATGGTCCTAATGTGCTCACACACATTTGGTAGTGACTACCAAATATGGCTACAAATCTCCCCTGGGAGTGATGATGTGAACAAGGGATGATTTGTCACTAGAAGTACAGAGATGTGCCAAGCTCTTTGGACTGTGATAGGGAGCCCAAACTAGTCCCCAAAGGGAAGTTTAAAGCTTTGCGAAAATCTTGAAACTTCTCTCGTGGGTAGAGCCTTTGTGTGAACAAATCTGCCAAGTTGTCCTGTGTTGGCACATAAGCCAAGCTGATTTTCCCTGCTGGTAGAGCATCTCTCCCTTATATAATGATAGTGCACCTCAATGTGCTTTGTGCAAGCATGAAAAATTGGATTACTTTCGCAGTTGCTGCCATAGCGCTCTAATTGTCAGTGAAGATGGTAGTGGCTGAGGACTCGTCCCAATACCCAAATCAGCATAAGGTGCCTGAGCCAAACACACTCAACTGTAGCTGTAAACGTTGCCATGTACTCATCTTCATAGCTAGAAGTGGCAACAATGGGTTGCTTCTTGAGTTGAGCCATGATATACATGAATCACCAAGGTGAAAGCAAAAACCACTCATGGACACTGGTGTGTCATAACATCTAGCCCAGTCTCAGTCTGTAAATGCATGCAGCTGTGATTAACCCCCCTTGGGATAAAATAACCCAAAGTACTTAGTGCCATTTAGGTAACAGAATGCCTGTTTGATAAATTTCCAATGCTTTGTGCCTAGGCTATGCATAAATCTACTCAATATTGAGACCACATACTAAATGTCAAGCCTAGTGTTACACAAAAAGATAAGGCATACAATAGCTTCTTGATACAAGCGAGCGCGTCAAAAGAGTCACCTGCATTTTCAAGACTTAGACATAAACCTAGCTACATAGGTGTATCTACACCACAAGTTTACATTCCTCAAGATTGAACCTCTTCAACAATGCATCTATGTATTTCTTTTGCATCATAACAATGCTATCATTACACTGCCAAAACTCAATGCCCAAATAATAGTGCAACAGTCCAAGACCTGACATCTCAAAAGAATTCTATAAACCAACTATAAAAGATGAAATATGATCATCATTAGGTCCTGTGAGCAGCATGTCATCAACGTATAACACGATGACCAATAAAACATCCTTAGACCCCTTAATATAGAGGGCATTGTCGGTTGGGATATTACAAAAACACTGTGCAACCAAGTATGTATGTATCTTTTTGTACCATGCTCTGGGAGTCTGCTTAAGACCATATAAAGCTTTCTTCAATCTGCATTCTTTTGATTCCTGACTTTTGTGAACAAAACCACAATGCTGAGATACATAGACCTCCTCATGCAAATCTCTATTCAAGAAAGTAGTTTTGATATCCACCTGACGTACATTCCAACCTTTATGTGTTGTAAATGCAATGAGTCCGCATGGTAGTCATACAACATGTGAATGCAAAGGTGTCACCATAGTCAATGCCTTTCTCTTGTGCATAACCCTTTGTAACAAGCCTAGATTTGTATTGCTCAACACTGCCATCTACTCTATGTTTGAGCTTGTAAACCCACTTCGTACTAATGGCCTTCTTGCCAACAAGAGGCAAGTATACCAAATCCCATGTATCATTTTTTAGTATCGAATCATACTCATATTACATAGCACTCATCCAATTTTCAGATTCCTTTGCTTCATCAAAGGAGACAAGTTCCTCTTCATCACATAAATTAGCAATATATAGCATAACATCCATCAACATGAGATGCATGATGAGAACTTGCACATGTTCTGCTAGGCAAAAGAGTGGCCAATTTGTTATCACGTAGTGTTTGCACTAGCCATTTTGGCATACTTTTTGACTGCACAATTTTCCTTCTTTCCTCATCAACTACATCATCTACATTTGCCACATCAATAGGCTGATCTGTGGGCTGAAAAGCATGTTGATTTGTAACCTATGTGGCCTGATTCTCACCATTCCTTGAATTACCCACATGCTCTATATCAATGTGTCCTACATTGAACAATGAAAGGAGAGTGTCGAATATGTCGTGCAAACAACATTTTGTTGTTTTTTATATGAAAGCAAGGGCTAAATTGCATCTTCCACAAATACATCTCTACTCACAAGAATCCGCTTGGTAGCAAGATGATAGAGATGGTAACCCTTACTTTTCGAGCTGTATCCCACAAAAATACATTTAACAGGATTATCATCAATCTTGCTACTACGAAGCTGCTCAAGCACAAGTGTATAAGCAAGACAACCAAAAATGCATAAGTGAGCCATAGAGGGCTTTCTTCCATTCCAAGCTTCAAAATGCATAATTGTATGCCCTCCTTTGTAGGACACCTGTTCAAAACATATGTTGCACACATGACTGCTTCTAGCCAGAAACCATGAGGTAGCTCTCCTGACTTTTGACCATACAACGTGTTATCTCCATGAGAGATCTGTTTTTACGTTCAGCTATACTATTTTACTGAGGTGTATAGGGCACAGTATGTTGGTGTTTTTTCCCATGATCAGCCATGTATGCATGAAACTCCTTAGACATATACTCCCCCCCTCGATTAGTATGCAGGGTACCAATCTTACATGTAGAAGCATTTTGAACCATACAAGCAAAGTGCCTAAAGCACATAAAAACCTTTGATTTCTATTTCAATGGATATACTTAGGCATGTATAGAATAATCATCTAAATGTGACAAAATAGAGATAGCCCCAATAGATGGTGTCTTCATAGGACCACACACGTTGTTGTGTATAAGCTGTAATTTTTGAACAGCTCTAACTAAACTATCTTTGGAAAATGATGCCTGCTGCATTTTTCCAAGAATATAGCCCTCACAAACTTGTTTAATAGGGGCTTCAAGATGTGGCACCTCAAACACCATGTCTTGTTTATGCAAACGCAGCAAATTACCAAAGTACCAAAGTGTGCATGCCATAGCTTAACATCACCCATTGCCTTTGTGGTGGCAAAAATTGTACATACAACATGCCTTTGTCTTTTCTATGCATCTAGCCTCTAAAGGCCATGAGACAAAGTACATAATCAACAATTGTCTTGCCATCACTGCGATCATGAACAATACATCTGTCATCCTCAAATTAAACCACTAAGCCAGCCTTAGTAATGGCAGAGACAGATAACAAGTTCTTCTTGATCCATGGTACATATAATACATCTGAAAGCGTGATTGTTCCACCATTTATAATAGTGAGAATAATTTACCAACTCCTTTTACAAGATATGAGGAGTTGTTTGCACATGTTACACTGTTTTCCTGCGGAGCAGATTCAGATTCAGATGATGAGAACAAACTACGATGAGAAGTAATGTGCTTACTAGCACCACTATCAAAATACTAGACATGTACATCTGTAAAACAGCCATGCATACATCCTTATGCGAAGGGCCATAACTGCATTACACAATGAAAGCCCAGTCATCATGCGCATGGTTTGCAGATTCTTTGTTTTTTTTCATTGGATGTTGATGCATTAGCTACTACAGCCATACCTGAGTCTTTCTTTTTCTCCTTCTCCAGCCATTTTCTGCACTCATTAATGTAGTGACCAGGTTTCCTACAATAGTTGCATTTTTTATTTTTCTTTAGCTTGTTGCCTTCCTTGCCCAGGCTTGCCTGATGAATCTTATTTTGGCTTATAACCACCCTGAGGAAGGGATTTACTTTGTTTCTTTGTTGACTAGCAGTAAAAGCCTGATCTCCTGTATGCATGACAGATCTGTTTTGACTGGATTGCTCTTCTTTCAAGGGCACAGAAACCAACTCCTCAAACTTCAAGGCATTTGGATTGCCTTTCATCATGAGTCTGATGGTAGAAGCAAAACCTTAATACGAGTTTGACAATGCATTCAAGACAGTAGGCACCAATGAACTGTCATGATATATTTCATCAACACTAGCCAATTGCTCCTTAAAATCCTTGACTTTTATAAGTAAACTGTCCATGGAGTCTCCCTCATCCATATGTTTTGACTCGAATTGCTTGTGTATATAGGCACACATGCTTCATTGCGTACCTGGTATAATGATGCAAGTGCATCCCAAGCATATTTATAGCAGCAGTCTTGCATGACCAAATGTGAGGAATGATACTCCTGTTAACAAAAAAACAAAGTATTACACACTCCACGGTCCTCTTTCTTCTCCCAAAAGGGCTCCTTGATCTGATTCAAGAAGACAGGTGACTCGGCGTGAAGGATAGGCAGTAGCACAGGGGTGAGGATCGTATGCTCTAATACCAAATGTTGGAAATAGGGTTGCAGGAAAGCACGCACCCACGCACACAGTGGAGAATCTCAAGGGAGCACACAATGAGATGATAGATAGATAATGAATGTGTGTTGTACAAAGAAGATAAGTATACCCCAAGATGGATGTATACTAGCACGGGGAAAAAAACCTTCTAAAGAGAGAAAAAGTGCCCTGACTAGGCCTAGTGTGTTCACACACATCACTACCAAATATGGTTACATACCCCATAAATAAATGTGGCATAGGTATGATGTTATTAAAGATATTGAATGTCAAGATATAATATTGCATAGTAACAAATATGAATACATGGAGACCTTTTCTACTCTAACTCATGTTTGGAGAAGTGATCATTATTATTTTTTGGTATGGTAGTACACAATGCACCTTCATTTGTTGGAAGCTTCTTGAAACTATAACATAAAGAATGAGGGTGAGAAACTATGAGACTTAAGGTGTTTACATAGTTTTCTCTAGGCTAAGCTTGCCGAGACTATTGGTGGTAGATATTTTCTCTATAACATACCCTTTGCTTTTGCTAATTGTGCCAAAACAACACAGTTAGTAATTTGTTCTCAAACTAGACCACATACAATTACATGATGACACAACAAGCTCGTGGTAATGTAAATAGTTTTTAGACATTAAATCCTATTAAATGTCATAACTAAGCCGTGGGAAAAGGTTCTTACATCTTAAAGTCCAGTACGTGATCCAATATTCTCCAAGCATTACACTTAGCTTTGTAAAAGGCAGTTCCAAGTTGGAATTTTGGCACCTTAATGTAGTAAAGAGTCACCAATGAAATTCCTTTATGTGAATCTTGCCCACCCATGTCTCTTGAGAGGGAGATCTACCCCATCCAGCCGATGGGTAGAGGATGATGTGTGTATAAAGTCTCTTATCAAGAGTGACTTCAATCTTGATAGACATTTACTTAAAAATATTTTTAGAAGTGGTCGCTAGTCTTTGATTGAGTTTGAGTCTTGCAAAAAGTGCTAGTCTTTTGCATGGGTTATTGATAACATTCTCTTTATTATAAGGGTTATTGATGACATTATGTCTATTGTAAGGGATAGTACATTTCATTTGGATGAAATAATCCATCAAACAAAGTTGAAACATGCATGCTTTTTTTCTTAGAAATTAAGTGTAAAGCATGACTCAGTTAAGGGATCGTACATTTCATTTGGATGAAATAATCTATCAAACAAAGTTGAAACATGCATTATTTTTTTCTTAGAAATTAAGTGTAAAGCATGACTCAGTTATATAGCTCTACATTTTTTTATTTGTGATAGTGAACAAAGCATAAAAGGAACTTGAAAAAAAAATAGTTTCCATTTTTTTGTTTTAAAAATCACCTCCATTGGCACTTGGAAATTAGTTGCAATTGTGTGAGCACATGTTTAACATTTCTCTATACAAAGATTATTAGAAATGAAATAAGTTTAAAATGTTTACAAGGCACCACCCTTCTAATCTTTGTGAACAAGTACTTCCAAATACTTTTGAATTCTCTCTCTTTATACTAGTATTATATGTACAAAATTCAAAAGATTTTTTTTTTAAATTGGGTGGAAGACGCAAAGTCTTGCACATCCCAAACTTACTTTTGTGTTATCCCAACTTCATAAAGAAATCAACAATTAATGTCAATAAGTACAGTCTACATTGATAAATGACAATATGCATGATGAATCCCACGCACTTTTGTGTTGGAAGACTTGTAACACAACTACGGCATATCTTTTAAAGAACTCCTCAGTAAAGCACACTCTTCTATCAATAGCTTTTGAGTGAGCATGACAATGTTAATGTCATAAACATCTACCCTACAAATTAATGTAATGTAGATATTATGCTATTGAAGATATTGAATTTTAAGCTATAATATTGCATGGTAACTAATATAAAAACATGGAAACCTTTTTTCCACAAACTCGTGGTTTGAAGGAGTGATCATTATTATTTTTTGATATGGTAGTATACAATGAACCTTTGTTTCATGTTGGAAGCTTTTTGAAGCATAACATGGAGGAAGAGTTCCAGTGCGAAGGACTAGCAATGGTGAGAAATTGCGAGACCTAACGTGTTTACATGTTAAAGTCCAGTATGTGAACCAATGTGCTCTAAGCCAAGTGTTGTAATAATGTAGTCTCCCAAAAAATCCCTTAATGGAAACTTTGGCGAGTGGCCACCCAATTCTCTCCTTGTCCAAGATCGTGCCCAACCTATAGGCCGGGAATGATATGTAAAGGCCCTTATCAAGAGTGAGACGGGGGGTGACACTTTCTTAAAAGTAGAAGTGATCACACCTTGTGAAAAATGGTAAGCAATTGTGTGAGTTTACAATGGCCAACCATGAAGGGGAAGGGGGGGGGACATACATGGGCATGGAGAAGGGTGTGAACGCGGCCGTGTGAAGTGATCACACTAGGTCGAACAAGCAAATGCGTGAGTTTACAATGCCCAACCATGAAGAAGTTGGGAGGGAGCCTTCACACCACCCCCCCTACGTTTGGGGGCGACATGGGCATGGAAAAGCGTGTGAACGCGGCCTAGTGGATTATTTTAAGGCACTAAAGTCGTTGCGTTCTTTCTTCTTCGCCCAACGTTTGAAATTGAAGCTTTCTGGCCACGTTAGCACGTTCGGGGGCTTCGTCTCGATACGCTTACCTACGTTTTTGACTTTGCAAGGGCCTGCCATTTGGCGACGAGGTCCTAAAAGAAAAAGGAAGACTGGGCAATTTTCTAGCTTTCCACTAAAGGAAGGAAGGACCCAGGAGCGAGCGTGACAGCGAAGTGGCCAATCCTCCGAGGGATTTTAAAAATATATATAAATTTTCCTTATATACATATAATAGAAATTGACACCTTTATAATAACTGAATATCTATTATGGTAAATAGATTGAAAATAAAATTTGTGTGTGTATATAATAAAGAGAGACTTGCATCAGAAGTTGGAGGGTGGACTTTGCAACTTGCAAGTAAAGGTGATGTGGGAAAATAAGCTAGAGTCTAGACTTGGCCACAGATGAGATTTGGCCATTTCTTATGACCAGAAAATTGTGCATTCCTTTAACCTCATCCTTGTCTTTTGTTGAGAAACGATCAATACTGTTCAAATTTTGCAATAGGCCCAACCTTGACTTTTGCTTAGCTGCCATCAATGCTCATGCTGGGCATGCTCGCTTATCAATAAGTTGAAGGTTCTACAATCAGAATCCCATGACTATTCAATGGGTGAAGGTAGTTGTTTTCCTAATTAGAAGGAACTGGTGCAATGCAGTAATAGATTGGCTAGTTCTTCTTTGATCTAAAACTATATATTTACGGGAGAGAGAGAGAGAGAGAGAGAGAGATTGCAGCAATAGATTATATTGATTATCTAGCTTTTCTTTGATTCATAAGCAAAGAGAGAGTGGGGCGTGCACTGCACCATTGATTGACTGGCTTCTACTTGATCTATTGGCGAGAGTTAAACTAGAGTTATATTAGAATTGTTGAGAGACCACGATGGACAGGCATGCCAAGGAGAACCACATTGTCACATTCGCGGCTGATGATTCAAAGGATGAAGAACAGGAAGAAGCAGAACAGGGACAACACAAGATGCTGATGATGAGCAAAATAGATCGGAAAACCTCAGAGGCTATGGCTATGGATATGGCCAACACCACCACCACCACCTTCACCCCAATGGGCTTACTGGACATCATGAGAGAATCGAGCACTCTATTGAGATCAAACTCATCTCTATTGATGTGGGTTATGTTGATCCTAATCTGCCCACTATCTGCTCTCCTTCTATCAGCCACTCTGCTCCACAGCCACGTTGCAATAGCGCTCTCTGCCAGCCTCCATAGCTTTGCCACTGCAGCTGGCCTTCTGCATTCCTCCCTGTTCAAAGCCCTTTACTCACCCCTCTCTCAAACCCTCCTGTCTTACACCCTATGCTCCCCATTATTCTTCACCACATGGCTCCTTGCCAAGGCCTTCATCGTCTTCACAGTCTCCTCCACCTACTCTGCAAGAAAACCATCTCTCCCCATGTTCATCTCCATAGCCTTCAAGCTATGTAAACGCCTCTTCTACACTTACCTCAGTGTTTCGTCTGCCTTTATCTCCTTCTTCACCATAGCCACCCTTCTCCTCTTCCTCATCACCACCTCCCTCAGAGCTATTGAGCTTCCTGCGGATCTAATCTTCTTGGCAGAAATGGCATTGGGTTTATCATACTCAGTCATTTTGGCCCACATGGTTATCATTGCCGATCTAGCCACGGTGGTCTGCATTTTAGAAGAGCACATTGGCATGGCATCTCTGATGAGATCTCTGCATTTGATAAAGGGGAGAACACAGGTGGCCTTGTCGCTCTTCTTAGCTACAGCAGTGTGCAAAGCCATGGTGGAGAGCTTGTATCAGTACAGGGTGATTGGGGTCCCGGATGGGAGCTATGAGATCAACACTGCATCAAGGCTATGGGAGGGGCCCCTGCTTATCTTCATGTACTCATTTCTCTACCTATACGATGCCATCATGGGCTGTGTTTTCTACTTCAGGTGCAAATCAGCTTCTCCAGAACAGATCTCTGCTGGTGATAACAAGCAGGCTGCATGGCAGCACATCTCCATTGGCATGGACTTCACAGGCCCGAAACCATAGCGCCCACCATCATCACATTTGGCTGGTGTAAAAAGACTTGCAATCTTGCTTGGTGTAAAAAGACTTTCACCACGGTCCCATCTTTCCATGTACACGAAGAGCCCATCCGTTTCTCTCTGAGATAATGATTGGTGGCCTTTAGCTGCCGTCTAGATTAATAAAGACTTTCCCACCATTATCTATCGTTCACTCGTCAATGTTCAAGGCATTGTTTATAATGCCTACTAGTCCCCTACAAGTAAGCCCACCTACATAAAGTCAAGCATGCACCTGGTCAATGACGTGCATGCTCATGTACCTGTGAATGGGATTACATAAGCCAGCTTTCTTGTACATAAATTCACCTCCCAGACTCCCTAACATATGTATTTTGTTTTGTCTTTGTAATAATCACAAAGAGGAAAAAGAAAAAGGCGTAAGACCTGGTTATTCACTCCCATTCATTTAGTGATATACTTGACGATGGCATTAGTAGTGCAAGCAGATTTTGTGACTCCACTTCTCTTTCATGTGTGTGTGATAATGGAAAGTCCACCAACAGAAAAAAACATGGGCCCTTCCTATTCAAGGCACTCAATGGCCATTGTGTATGGGGTAGTACTTGAGATTGAGGTTGTAGCTTTGGTTGCTACGGCTTTGACAATTGCTGTGAGGGTTCTGATGACTATGGCCGGTTAAGGTTTTTACTCAAAACGCCGTTGCCTTGCAAGGGTATCAGTACTAAATGACCTTGCAATTAATTTTTTTGGATTATCTAAAAGGCCAAGGAAATAAGCCGGTTTGAGTCCATAAAGCTAGGTATCCTTTTGATTGAAAATCTTTAAGCTGTGGTACTTATTGGTTTAAAGCTAACCACTAGGAAGAGGAAGAGGAATCCAGAAGGTCAAGAGTCAATAGAGTTAATAGGGAAAAAAAACTATTTAAGGTTACCATGAGTCCTTCCATGCATTCTAGGATGATGAAGAAGAGAGAGAGGAATAGGAAGCCAAGCAATGATAAGGTCAATCATTACGAAAAACGTTTTAAAGTAATTAGCATGCCATTGGGATCAAACAATAAGCTTTTAGCCCATGATAGTAAGCCATAAATGGATGGCATTGGATGCTACTTTGTATTGACCAACTTTGTTGGTTGAGGTATGTCAAAGGCTCTTTATTCAAGGCTACACTATCCAACCGTGTGTGTATACACATATGTAGAGAGAGAGAGAGGGAGGGGAGCAAGAATTACAGCGGAAATAAATCCTTGATAGATGAACTTATACCCGTTTTAAAACTATGAAGAAAAGTTTTCGAGTTGCCAATACTTCATTAAAGGGAGAATGTTAGTTATCTTTATATAGTACCATGTTGAAAAAGCATGCCTTTGTACAAGACTTTGTGGTGCAAGCCCACTCAAAGGCCCTACGATCAAAACAAGAAGCGATAATTTCCAAGAATATAAAGATACGCAAAGCATTTCTTGGTATTCGAAAATATTTATTGGTAGGCAATGTCGTATGAAACTTGTTCGGGAAAGGATAGGCTATTTGCTAGTTAAATTTTGTTTCAGAAGGAATTCAGCAAGTTGAAAAAAATATGGTAATAGTGGAATTTTGGATGCTGGCTATGTTCAACTAATAAAATAGTTACCGAGACACTTGTTTCATTTTATTTTCTACATAAAATTGGTTTGGGTTGATGGAAACAACCAAACCAATTTTATTGTCAACTGGAGTGAGTTCAATACGTTTGCATGGCTATATCTTAGAGCGTTTTCCTAGGGGCATAGTTTACTGCACCTCAAGCATTTCTTGCGAGCTTCTCCACAATTCTCTCTATCATTCCCATGCTGGTTCGCTACAGCAAGCATGACATAGCGGTCAAACTTTACATCCAACTGTGCCAAAATCGGTCAAGAAACTTTACTTTTATAGCTCCTGCAAATGAAGTGATCCAACACTCTTTTAAAAAGAGTTGACAGCCTTAAGGATGTCTTTATTTCTTTTACATTCAAAAGATTTTCCTCCATGATTCAGGTGAAAAAGGCTTTTTCTTCTAACCAGCCACTCAAGCTGCACAAATTAGCATCCAACACTCATTCCAAGTGGCAAAAATTAGCATCCAACACTCATTCCAAGTGGCCTCCCTCGAGCGCCCACACAAGCTTCCAAAATAATGCTACTAAAATGGGTTGATGCTCCCAGTGGTTGTGCAAGCTTCAAAACCTATTTCACAATCCTAGTGGGCACTCATTTCTCACGCGAAGCTAGCTGGCCCTTGCTATAAGCATGATGCATATTCAAGAACTTGTAACCAATGGGTGCTCCAGCAGGGTACCTAAACTTTCTCCCTCAAACATGCTGCTTGGAAGCTCTCAGTTTTATGCAATAACAACGCGCACATTCTTTGATAAGTATGTGGAGCAGTGGGCCAATGTGTAGCCTAATAGTGAAGGTGTTCATCTTCCAGGATAAAAGCCTGGGTTCATACCCTACTACACTCACCAGCTTGATTGCTACTACTATAATCTGCTCATTGAAAAAATGTGGATATAGATACCTTCATACGTAAAAATACTTAGAAGGTTAATACAGCTTCTTCTATCCGATCTATGGGCACATATATAGAATGCAACAGATGACCACGATACATCCACTACATCACATCTGAACAACGTCTGGCTTGAGCACTTCCAAAACACATGCTACATCAAATAAAAGACTAAGTGCAGTACATTGTACCTTTGCATTGTGGAAAAGAGCTACCGAATAACCATAAAAAGCATCACCATGATTACATTCTGAGAAGGCATGAAACACTTAGCAGCAGCATTCCGCATTTCAAAATTCTACTAGGATATAGTAATGTGAATAGATCATGGCACTCTCCCTTCCTTAAAGACACTACTGCACACGTCATTGTCAACTAAGACATCTTTCTTCTACTGAATCAGCTAGCAACAGCATAATGTAAAAAGATCACACTCCATGAGTCACAACACCATCACAGCATGTGTCACGAGACAACCATCCAATCAAATACCTTCTGCACAATGGGTACCTTCCATGAGTAATGCAAATACAGCCGCATGAAATGCAATGGGAAGGGAGGGGGTGGGGGGGGTTTACAAAGGTAGAAATCAAAAACTGCTCAGTTCTTGACTTGTTTTTTACGGATCCTCCAGAGTCTAATCAGTCCATAAACCTCTCTCTGCCACGCTCTCTCTCTCTCGACCATCCCCTGTCTCTCTCTCTTTCTCTACCCCTTTCACGATCTCTATCCTTCCCCTTTGCTCTCTCTCTATCGCATTCACGATCCCTCTCTCTGCTTCTCTCTCTCTCCCTGTAGTTATCACGGTCACGATCTGAATACCTCTCTCTGTCATAGTCATGCAGATCACGGTCTCTCTCTCTTCCCCTATCATAGGCTCCATCCTTGTAGTGTGAGCTGTACTCATCATCATACTGTGACATTCGGTACCCATTGTGCCCATCTCCTTCTCTGCTTTCCCATTCAAGACCCTTACTCCTGTCCTTCCCTCTCTCTTTTGCCTTCTCACGTTCCACCACACCAAGGTCTTCCTTATCCCAACTGGCTTTTCCACCACCAATAGCCGTTTGCTGACTTGCTCCTGCTTCCCCTTGCTTAGCCTTCACACGAAACTTCTTCTTGAGGTTACCAAACTCATCATACATCTCTCCGTCATCCTGACAAGTCAAAAGCAATAAATTGCTCAGCACATCCAGAAAACCACGAGCTCCATGGAAGCAATTCTCACACAGCACGTGAACACAACGCAAGCAATCATAAGTTACAGAACAGAGCACCTCTTCAGCTTCTCGACGCCTCCGCTTAGTTTCTTCAATCTCTGCTTCATCTAGCTCTTTGTACCCGCCAGCACGTCCTTCCCTGATATTCCATGTCACATGAATAGATCATTCACACCTGGCTTTCAGCTGAAGCTACCAGGCTCTTAAGGCCAGAGAGTGAACCATGAGCTATGGTATGCGGAAGATATGTACCACCCTCAGGTGATTCAATGGCTATAAAGATAGGAGCAAGGGACTACAAGAAAGAGTCAAGTATCAGTTTGCACCACCAGCTAGGACAGATATGTGCAACCTCAGGTGAGCAATGGCCATAGGATAGGACTACAAGACACAGCAAGTATCAGTTTGCAACACCAGCTAAGATAGCAACCTAGCAATCTACTTTCACGTCATGTGTAAGCAGATTTCTAGCAGCCAAGGGCTGCAACAGAGACTTGGGCAGCACTACAGCAGGTAGCCCATTAAATAGGGGCCACCTGTGCAACCACATCTGGCCAACAACAGCACATGCCTGACCTGACTAAGCACCCTGAGTCAGCCCTAGAAGGGCTGAGTAGTTTGCCAACCTTAGCTTGTACATTCAGCAGTTCAATCAGAGAGCTTACAATTTAAGTCTGTGAGAAAGTACCTGACTCCGCCTTCATTTAGACCAGGTTTTGTCGTGTTGCATATGTTACACTTAGTTCTTTTCGCCCAATTGATGTTCTCACACCTGCCCAACAAAAGCAACCAATAGTTAACCATGTTAAGTGTTACACTCCACCCACAGAGGAGCAGTCTTTGAGACGAGCACCATAAACGTGATTTGCCTTCACACTTACATAGGACAAGTCCAGTCATTAGGTCCAAATAATCCAGGTGGACCACCGGGTCCTCTTCCACGATCACCTCCTTCGGCCCCACCTCTTCGGCCTCTACCACGGCCTCCCCCTAGTCCCCCGCCACCACCTGCACCAGCAGGACGTGCAGTGCCACATCGATTGCAAACTCCTCGGAAGGCAAAATTCACATTGGTACAGCTGCCAAGCACATTATTAGAACAAGGAAAATGCAACTTCTTAACCCGTCACTGAAGATTCTGTCAAAGAAAAGCTTCCCAGATAGCGACATATACAGCATTCACACACACATGGATATACTCATGCAAAGATACAGACAGACAAATACACACATTCACCCATACCATAGTTGTCAAAAGGTCCCAACGTAATTTCAAAAGGGCAAAAAAGGAAAACATAAACAGATCCCAACACCATGTAACCATGCCACATCATAATAGCCTCTCAGGAAACGGCTGTTTCCTGTTACTATGCACTTGACTCAAGGATCCGAGAATCGTACCACTTGATCCTCTACTTGACAGCTACATTCATCTTTCTTTGTAAGGACATGTAACGTAACTTTAAGTACAAAACTTTCAAAAACTGCATAAGACAATAATTTAGATGTCCATAGAAAGAACAGAAAGACTGCTAGCATCAGCTGCATTCCAAAGATTGTGTAGAGCTATATGTTTTTTCACTGATTTCTTTGATGAGAAGAAAAATCACTGCATATCAGCATTGGGATCCATTGGGAACACCATTGGGATCCATCGGCTGGCAAGTTGATATGCAAACGTGGGAGCACTGTTAACAACAGGAAGGTGTCTTGGCTACATGAGCATGGCATTGGGACCCCAAAAAGGGGCCATTTTGACGACTATGATACATACACATACACAAACATACATACATACATACAGTGCACAGTTCATCCACAAAGGGTTTCCGAATGAGCTGCTCACCAAAGTCATCACAGACCTTGGGTTCGGGCACAACCAGTCTCCTTCCTGTTGCCAGGCCTTCCCTGCTGCCTCTCCACGACCCCTTCCTCGCCCACCTGCTGACCCACCCCAGCTGTTATCTACAGTCCCACCTCCTCCAGTAGCTCCCAAACTAACAGTATCTTCAATCAGAGGGTCTGCACTATATTCCACTGACCCGAGCACCACGCTGACATTTAAAGGCTCTACTGGTTCTTTATTCTTTGTCTCAGCGATGAAAACACTTATTATGCTGCCATGGAAGTCTTTGTTGTTAAACCATTCAACAGCAGCAGCAGCAGCATAAGGATCCTCATAAGTTACTGTTGCATCACCCTTGGGAGAATTTGTTGCTTTATCTCGGTAAATCCATATCTTTGGGCGCCCGGTCCTCTTATCTTTCTGTAAGCAGCAAGGCAATTCACATAAATACCACAAGTACAAAAATGCCAATAACAAGCCAACATGCAAATCTTTACATGAATAATGTACATCACTTTGTCTATTTTTTCATACTTCTCAGGAAAGAGCAGGTGCAAAGCATAAATAATAATTTAAAAAATGGTGCATGCCTAAAAAAATTGTGGTAACGAACGGTACAAAGAAGAGGCTCGGACAGCGCATGCCCCCTCCTCCCATAGCACCCCTTCTGCAACCCACTTAGCTGCTGCTGCGCCCCGACATGCTACAAGAAGCATTGGAATTAGCAGATTCATAGGCAACGAAAACTCAAGAAGGGCTTAGCTAAGTGTTTGCAAAAGCTAACAGGAAGTGTGCAGTTAGCAGATTCATGGCAAAGTAGGCTCAAGAACTCAGCTAATGAAAAGAAAGCTAAAAGATGAAACAAATCTGCAGCTTGCAGATTGTAGAAAGCTTGCAAATAGTCATGATCTCCAAATCTCCCTTATCAATGATCTGAAATCTGCACATGACGACCGAAATTTACAGGTCACTTCACATGTAATGCACAGAATTGAAAACAGTGGAATGAAAACGGCCACTGTTGGGGGAACAAAAACCGTCCAAGTGGGAGGACAGGAATAGTGTTGGTTATTAGGGTTTAATCACAATGTTAAACACAAGAGTGAATAGCAAGACGTAACATGCAGCGGAAGTATTCGTAATTTGAGGATCCTATCACACAAATGCTCACACCGTCTTCTGTATCCTGAGTTTCGCGAGTTTAGCAATCCACTTTAAGACTTCAAACTTTAAAAGATTTGAGAGAGAGAAATTGTACACCGTATGGGGTCCCGAATTACCCAATGAAGGGCCCCCTATCCCATTACCGGAATAGTACTTGCTTTATTACTTTGAAGAGACTGTCAGAATACGCAGCGGAGATGATGACCAGATCTGGGAACACGAGCAAAAACGCAGGCAGAAAAACAGCACAAGAGAAAGAGAGATGTAGGCGTGTAACTCTGCTCTGATATACACAAGAAGATCCCGAATATGATACAAAGAGTGGTATGGGGCTGGGGGCCTATATATATGCCCCCACATCAGCAGTCGGCCTGCTGTAGGGCAGCCGACTGGACACAGAAATCCTCCACGACTGAATAAATACAGTCGGCCAGCATCAAAATGGGTCCGCCAGCAGCAGAGGAGTCCCACGACTCATACAGTGCAGTCGGCCATGTCACAGATGCAGTCTTCCAGGCTCTGGGTCCACCTGCCACTACTAGACTGCCTCCCAAGCCACATAAAAATGGGAAAAAATAGGGGAAAAATACGGGGAGTGAGGAAAAATGATAAAACACCTGATAAGGGCGGGCACACCCACAACAAAGGCCCTGGTGTATAAATCTAGACAGGAGATGACTTCTAACACCCCCTCTCAGCTCCTGGCTGTGAAACCAACCACTGGGAGCTGGGGTGCCGCCTGAGCAAATCCTTAGAGAGCGACTTCGTGAAGAGGTCCACTGTACTGTCCTCCGTCGAACAGAACTCTAGCACGATGTCATCAGCAACGATCGGTTCACGAACAAAGTGCCTCTGGATGACCATGGGTTCCTCCAGTGGAAGCCCAAACTTGCAATGTAACCTCCTCCTGCTCCGTAAAACTGCTCCTGGGCCATAAGTAGATCTCCTCGTGTCCGGATCTCCTCCCCAAACTGAGTCACTCCAACCGTGGAGTCGGACTCCATCCAATAATCCCCCTCCTGTGTACAAGAGTCCATGATCCTTCGCATGCCACAGAAACCACAGGAAACGCAATCCTGCCTCCCAAAGAGACATCTGCAACCATGAGCTCAACTGCTTCATCAGGAAGCTCCCGTCCAATCTGGTGTCCATCAACCAGATCAATGAACCATGCAGCTTCTGAGTCACAGAGACATCACACTGCTCACAAGGATCAACACCTGTTACGGTGCATAAACAAGTCCTGGAAACCGGATGAAACCTGTCAACCACCCCCTCTGAATCCGGAACCACAAAGCCTGGAGAAACCACCTCCTTCTGCAAGTAAGCACCTGCCACCTGCCTGGCTTTCCGAAAGGTCCCCGTGGAAAGAACATCCTCAACTACTAGAAGTTTTATGTCCCGAATACTACGAGACATCAGAGCATAAGTGACCTGTTCAGCTTCGTCTGACTCACGAACACAAGAACTACCAACATCAGTACTGGAAAGTTCCTTACTGCTGCCATCTACTGGCAAGCTATCCACCATCTGGTCCCTGGAAAGCCCGCACCTGCAGCGTATCCACACTTAAGTGGCCATCACCAGACTGCCACTCATCACAAACCTGAGGACCTGGGAGAGAGAGTGCTGAAAGCCTGTAAACTCCATTCTCCACTCCTCCTTCCCAAACCACCTGGCCTGTTGCTTTATCCCGGAGAGCAACAAAATGCTCATCAAACTCCACCCGTACGCCAGTCTTGCAAACCTGATGCACTGTCAACAACAAATGAAAACCAAGTGCCGGAACATACAACACCTGGGAGGAATGCTTCCCCCCTCTGCCATCGGGAACTATCACCATCCTGCCCTCACTGTGAACTGGGATAGTGGATGTATCACCAGTAAGAATATGACCAGAAAGCCTGCAGAGATCATGTAAACCGGAACGGGAAGGAGTCATGTGCCTGGAAGCACCACTATCGAGAATCCACTCCCGAGTATCCGTTGCGGAGAGTCCTCCAATCTCCTCCCTGCCTGAAGAAAAGGAAACATCGGTGTCCATCACCTCCAGGTGCACAAAAGCCGGAGTCTTCATGATTGCTGCTGAGGAATCTTCACCCTTCTCCGTCTTTCGCTTGGGACACTACCTCCAATAGTGGCCTTTCTCGCCACAATCATTACAGGTCCTCTCTGCCTTCAGTTTCTCGCGGTCAGCGTCGGACTTCTTCTCAGAAGACTTCTCCGATAAAGCCTTCCCTTTGCCCGAGTTACGGCCTTTCGACCGTTGGCCAGTAAAGGCCTCCGAACCTCCACCCTGAGGAGGGTTCGTGGATCGTTCCTCTTGGTCTAGGACCATGGGCACAAGCTCCTCCCAAGTGATGGTGTTGAGCCTGCCACTGGTAATCAAAGACGAGTAAAATGCTGAGTACAAAGAGGGCAAATGTGACAACAACGTGATGGCCATGTCCTCTGACGATATCTCCTTCCCAGCCTGAAGAACTTCCTGCTGAAGAGCCTGCAGCTTGTTAATATGCTCCCGCATCGTCGGCCACTTTGCAGGGCTCATAACCCGCATCTGTACTTCCAAGGAAATCCTCTTCATGGGCGATACCCGGTTGTAAAGTGAGGCAAAATGCTGCCATATACCTCTGGCCAGCGTCATATGCTTTACATGATTGATTACCTGCGGTGTGCAATTGAGGAAAATAAACGAACGGACCCTGGCGTTGACACGATCCCACATCTGTGTCTGAGCCTCCCGGTCCTTTCGGGTTGACGGTAACTCCCCTTCCTCTACTTCCGGCCGTGGAACACCAACAACGACGAAATCGGCGAGGTCGTAGGACTCCAGAACAGATTCCATCATCACCTTCCATATGCCATAGTTGCTCCCGTCCAACTGACGGTCCGCCGGGAACGTGGGAAGTGTCGGAATCTTCACATGTCTCTCGGCCATCTCAAACAGATCTGCCATAGCGGGGATGTACTCTGAAAAGGGTGGGTGGGTGGGAACAAAGAAGAACTAAAACCTGCAAGTGGCTGTCCAGCAAATCAGCCCGCCTTCCTCTTGCTTCTCCTCTTCCCGATCAGCCCACAACAGTCCACCAATCAGCCACAAAACAGTCCCCCTCTTGCTCACACAAATCCCAAGACCTATCTAGAGCCTAGGGCTCTGATACCATGTCAGAATACGCAGCGGAGATGATGACCAGATCTGGGAACACGAGCAAAAACGCAGGCAGAAAAACAGCACAAGAGAAAGAGAGATGTAGGCGTGTAACTCTGCTCTGATATACACAAGAAGATCCCGAATATGATACAAAGAGTGGTATGGGACTGGGGGCCTATATATATGCCCCCACATCAGCAGTCGGCCTGCTGTAGGGCAGCCGACTGGACACAGAAATCCTCCACGACTGAATAAATACAGTCGGCCAGCATCAAAATGGGTCGGCCAGCAGCAGAGGAGCGGCCAGCAGCAGAGGAGTCCCACGACTCATACAGTGCAGTCGGCCATGTCACAGATGCAGTCGGCCAGGCTCTGGGTCCACCTTCCACTACTAGACTGCCTCCCAAGCCACATAATAATGGGAGGGAAAAATACGGGGAGTGAGGAAAAATGGCGGGCACACCCACAACAAAGGCCCTGGTGTATAAATCTAGACAGGAGATGACTTCTAAAACAGAGACTGACGATAAGCCAAACGCAAGATCTTGGAGGACCAAGAGTCGGGCTTAACTGTACACGGCTGTAGAAGCACCAATGATGACCAATCTCGAGCCTATGCACTCTTCCCAATGGAGACCTAGCCATGCACACCTCCCTGTGTCATGCTATTCCCTCAATCAACTTATGACCAAAGTTGAGATCAATGTTTAGTCACCACACTCTTTCAGTGGACTAACATAAAAGGTTGGATGAACTTTCACATTTGGAGGCAACTCTAGTCTATAAGCAACCTCACCAATCTTCCTAAAGATCGTGTAAGGTCCACAATACCTAGGGGATAACTTCCCAACCTTCCCCGTACGTAACGTCCCATAACTCTTGGGCACTTTCAAATATACTAGCATCCCCTCGGTAATCTTCCTCAGTGATAAATGCTGCCTATCAACATAAAATCGTGCATGAACTTGTGCACTCCTGATAGCATCTCGTGCGCTGACTAGCATTTCTTGCATATCTACTAGGAAATCTTTGGCCGCATCAATCTGAATATTCTCAAGTCCGATTGTTACTGGAGATCTAGGTTGGTATTCGTACATAAGCGTAAATGGACTATAACCAGTAGCCACATGCTTAGCACTATTATAGGCAAACTCACCCTCGACCATCGGGTTGTATTTATCGCACTCTGATGGTCTTGTGGAGACATATCCATGAAGAATATCCTAAAAAACTCGATTCACCCTCTCTATTTGCCCATCCGATCGAGGATGTCATGCAAAGGTCTGTGTACTGAGTTTCTGTCAAAGCTCCAGAGATACAGGGTAGACTCTCAGTTTGATGAGAGCTTGTTTGGCATTGATTCCTCTCCACCTGATGCATCTTCCGACTTTCTGTCAGAGCTCCAGAGATACAGGGCAGACTCTCAGTTTGATGAGAGCTTGTTTGGCATTGATTCCTCTCCACTTAATGCATCTTCCGACTTTCTGGATGATCCATTCCCGACAGATGCTAGTGATATGTTACCTCTTCCACGTCCAGCTCTTCCTCCTCCCCTACTACAACCCCGGTACCAGCCGCTCCTTCACAATCACCCGTTACCGTTGCATCAGCTTCTACAGCTCCCAGTCCCTCTACGAGTCCTGCTTTGACTCCGGGATTACCCTCGCTGGTGCTTACTTCATCACTTCTAGCAACATCGAATGAGTCCTCTATTGCAACTGGATCTCCTTCTTCACGCTTTGAGAGGAAGGCTCGGTGGGTTCAGCAACTCTTTAGAGATTCTGGTCTCATTGATGCACAGCTCCATAACCAGATCCCTACCATCACCCCTAGACCTCGCCGTTCATCTCGAGCTTCCACATCTCATCACACGGTGAATTATGCTCTCATGAGTTCTCTCCAGGATATCGATGAGCCTGAGAGTCTAGAGGAGTCTCTTTCAGAGCCACAGTGGCGGCAAGCCATGGAAGCAGAGATGGCCTCTATTGAGAGGAATAACACTTGGTCTTGGGTGCCACGACCTTTACATCGTCGTGTTATTGGTGCGAAATGGATTTTCAAAGTCAAGCTTCATGCAGATGGTACTTTGGATAAGTACAAAGCCCGCCTTGTTGCTCGAGGATATCCTCAAAAGGCAGGTGAAGACTTTAATGAGACATTTGCTCCTACAGCCAGGTATACCACCATCAAGATTGTTTTGGCTCTAGCTGCACCCTTCAGATGGCCCGTGTTCCAGATGGATGTCAAATCCGCTTTTCTGAATGGAGATTTAGAGGAGGAAGTTTATGTTGAGCAACCTCCTGGTTTTGTGATTCAAGAACAGGACACCCATGTGTATCTTCTGCAAAAGGCTCTTTATGGTCTCAAACAAGCACCCCATGCCTGGTATCAGAAGATTGATGCCTTCTTGTTATCTCTTGGCTTTGAGAGGGCATATGCTCATCACAGCAATCTCTATGTGCTTCTTTCTGATGGAGATATTTGTGTCATTGTTTTGTATGTTGATGACCTCATGCTTTCTAGCTCAGATACTAGGTTGGTCACACAGGTTCAATCCAAGCTTTCAGAGACATTTGAGATGATTAATCTTGACCTTCTACATTATTTTCTTGGGTTGAAGGTTTGCCATAAAGATGACTGTATCTTCATTTCTCAGCAGAAGTATGTGAAGAAGCTACTCTCACTTTATGGGTTGTCAGATTGTACACCTCTCTCATCCCATGGATCCCAATGCCAAGTTATCTAAGGAGGATGATACACCCTTGGTGGATTCCACAGAATACCGGTAGATTGTTGGCTCATTGCTTTACCTTACCAACACCCGTCCAGAGATCTCCTATGCTATGAGTGTCCTCAGCCAGTTCTCATCAGCCGCTCGAAGGTCTCATCGGCAGGCAACTTTTAGAGTTCTTCGTTATCTTCGAGGTGTTGGATTATATATCTCCAGATGATCTACATCACCATTTTCATGCTTGTATTGGCCATTTAGGAGGCCCTGCATTAACATATCTTAACAAATATTATTCAGCATTTTTCTACCATTTTATAGATATTTTACAGCATTTTATGCTACTGTGCTTCTAGGGGAGTATATGTTAGAAGTCATCTCCTGTCTAGATTTATACACCAGGGCCTTTGTTGTGGGTGTGCCCGCCCTTATGAGGTGTTTTATCATTTTTCCCCACTCTCCGTATTTTTCCCCTATTTTTTTCCCATTTTTCTGAGGCTTGGGAGGGCTGCCAGGTGATGCCAAGAGCACTCTGAAGCTGGCCGACTGCATCTGTAGCAGTCGTGGGCTGTCTGAGTGCTGGCCGACTTGTTCTGTGCAGACATGGGGCACCAGATGCTGGCCGACTGCTGTTTTTCAGCAGTCGTTGGTTTTGTCCAGTCGTGGGCCTCTTCCAGTGCTGGCCGACTGCCCTCTAGGGGAGTATATATAGCTCCTCAGCCCCCATGCCTTATTTGTATCATATCTCGGGATCTTCTTGTGTATATAGAGCAGAGTTACACGCCTACATCTCTCTCTTTTTGTGCTGTTTTTTCTGCCTGCGTTTTTGCTCTTGTGTTCCCAGATTTGGTCATCATTTCCGCTGCATATTCTGACATGGTATCAGAGCCTAGGCTCTAGATAGGTCTTGGGATTTGTGTGAGCAAGAGGGGGCTGTTTTGTGGCTGATTGGTGGACTGTTTTGGACTGTTCGGGAAGAGGAGAAGCAAGAGGAAGGCGGGCTGATTTGCTGGACAGCCACTTGCAGGTATCAATTCTTCTTTGTTCCCACCCACCCACCCTTTTCAGAGTACATCCCCGCTATGGCAGATCTGTATGAGATGGCCGAGAGACATGTGAAGATCCCGACACTCCCCACGTTTCCGGTGGACCGTCAGTTAGACGGGAGCAACTACGGCATATGGAAGGTGATGATGGAATCCGTTCTGGAGTCTTACGACCTCGCCCATTTTGTCGTTGTTGGTGTTCCACGGCCGGAAGTAGAGGAAGGGGAGTTACCGTCAACCCGAAAGGACCGGGAGGCCCAGACGCAGATGTGGGATCGCGTCAACGCCAGGGTCCGTTCGTTTATTTTCCTCAATTGCACACCACAGGTAATCAATCATGTAAAGCACATGACGCTGGCCAGAGGTATATGGCAGCATTTGGCTTCTCTGTACAACAGGGTATCACCCATGAAGAGGATTTCTTTGGAAGTACAGATGCGGGTTATGAGCCCTGCAAAGTCGGCGACGATGCGGGAGCATATTAACAAGCTGCAGGCTCTTCAGCAGGAAGTTCTTCAGGCTGGGAAGGAGATATCGTTAGAGGACATGGCCATAACGTTGCTGTCACATTTGCCCTCTTCGTACTCAGCATTCTACTCGTCGTTGATTACCAGTGGCAGGCTCAGCACCATCACGTGGGAGGAGCTTGTGCCTATGGTCCTGGACCAGGAGGAACGATTTACGAACCCTCCTCAGGGTGGAGGTTCGGAGGCCTTTACTGGCCAACGGTCGAAAGGCCGTAATTCGGGCAAAGGGAAGGCTTCATCGGAGAAGTCTTCTGAGAAGGAGTCCGACGCTGACCGCGAGAAACTGAAGGCAGAGAGGACCTGTAATGATTGTGGCGAGAAAGGCCACTACTGGAGGCAGTGTCCCAAGCGGAAGACCGAGAAGGGTGAAGACTCCTCAGCAATCATGAAGACTCCGGCTTTTGTGCACCTGGAGGTGATGGACACCGATGCTTCATTTTCTTCAGGCAGGGAGGAGATTGGAGGACTCTCCGCAACGGATACTCGGGAGTGGATTCTCGATAGTGGTGCTTCCAGGCACATGACTCCTTCCCGTTCCGGTTTACAGGATCTCTGCAGGCTTCCTGGTCATATTCTTACTGGGGATACGTCCACTATCCCAGTTCACAGTGAGGGCAGGATGGAGATAGTTCCCGATGGCAGAGGGGGGAAGCATTCCTCCCAGGTGTTGTATGTTCCGGCACTTGGTTTTCATCTGTTGTCAGTGCATCAGGTTTGCAAGACTGGCGTACGGGTGGAGTTTGATGAGCATTTTGTTGCTCTCCGGGACAAAGCAACAGGCCAAGTGGTTTGGGAAGGTGGAGTGGAGAATGGAGTCTACAGGCTTTCAGCACTCTCTCTCCCAGGTCCTCAAGATTGTGATGAGTGGCAGTATGGTAATAGCTACTCAGGTGTGGATACGCTGCAGGTGCGAGCTTTCCGGGACCAGATGGTGGATAGCTTACCAGTAGATGGCAGCAGTTGGCAGGAACTTTCCAGTACTGAGGTTGGTAGTTCTTGTGTTCGTGAGTTAGAGGAAGCTGAACAGGTCACTTATGCTCTGATGTCTCGTCGTGTTCGAGACATAGAACTTCCAGTAGTTAAGGATGTTCTTTCCACGGGGACCTTTCGGAAAGCCAGGCAGGTGACAGGTGATTACTTGCAGAAGGAGGTGGTTTCTCCAGGCTTTGTGGTTCCAGATTCAGAGAGGGTGGTTGACAGGTTTCAGAAGGCCTTGCGTGGTCTTCAGAAGGTTTCCAGGACTTGCTTGTGCACCGTAACAGGTGTTGATCCTTGTGAGCAGTGTGATGTCTCTGTGACTCAGAAGCTGTATGGTTCATGGATCTGGTTGATGGACACCGGATTGGACGGAAGCTTCCTGATGAGGCAGTTAAGCTCTTGGTTGCAGATGTCTCTTTGGGAGGCAGGATTGCGTTTCCTGTGGTTTCTGCGGCATGCGAAGGATCATAGACTCTTGTACACAGGAGGGGGATTGTTGGATGGAGTCCGACTCCGCGGTTGGAGTGACTCAGTTTGGGGAGGAGATTCGGACACGAGGGGATCTACTTATGGCCAAGGAGCAGTTTTACGGAGCAGGAGGAGGTTACATTGCAGGTTTGGGCTTCCACTGGAGGAACCCATGGTCATCCAGAGGCACTTTGTTCGTGAACAGATTGTTGCTGATGACATCTTGCTGGAGTTCTGTTCGACGGAGGACAGTACGGTGGACCTCTTCACGAAGTCGCTCTCAGGATTTGCTCAGGCGGCACCCCAGCTCCCAGTGGTTGGTCACACAGCTAGGAGCTGAGAGGGGGTGTTAGAAGTCATCTCCTGTCTAGATTTATACACCAGGGCCTTTGTTGTGGGTGTGCCCGCCCTTATGAGGTGTTTTATCATTTTTCCCCACTCTCCGTATTTTTCCCCTATTTTTTTCCCATTTTTCTGAGGCTTGGGAGGGCTGCCAGGTGATGCCAGGAGCACTCTGAAGCTGGCCGACTGCATCTGTAGCAGTCGTGGGCTGTCTGAGTGCTGGCCGACTTGTTCTGTGCAGACATGGGGCACCAGATGCTGGCCGACTGCTGTTTTTCAGCAGTCGTTGGTTTTGTCCAGTCGTGGGCCTCTTCCAGTGCTGGCCGACTGCCCTCTAGGGGAGTATATATAGCTCCTCAGCCCCCATGCCTTATTTGTATCATATCTCGGGATCTTCTTGTGTATATAGAGCAGAGTTACACGCCTACATCTCTCTCTTTTTGTGCTGTTTTTTCTGCCTGCGTTTTTGCTCTTGTGTTCCCAGATTTGGTCATCATTTCCGCTGCATATTCTGACAGTATATAAGGGCTGACCCCCTTTCCCCAGTTCATCTCATTCTTTTGAATCTAGTTAAGGTCATTAGCAGCTGCTTCTGCTTCTTACCATTGTACAGCACCTACAGGCTTCCCTCGTGCTCAGTTTTCAATAGTAAACATCAGTTTCCAGCATTTCCAGGTCTTGTACCTGGGCCTACATCTGTGTTTTCTATATATACCTTCATAAGGTCAAAAAAATCTGAACTTACGAATTGAGAGATTTGAGAAAGAAATAATAGTGAAGAAGGACAAAGACAAAAACAAAGCATTTGAAAGATCAAAAATAAATAAACTAACAAACCTAGCTACTAAGGAGAGGAAATCAAAAGATAATATCAAACGAAGACTTTTGATTAAGACATTAACAAATAAATAAATAAATAAAACAAAAACAAACAAACAAACAAACAAACAAAACAAAAAAACAAAAAAAACAAAAAACAAAAAACAAAAAAGAAAAAGCAAAAAACAAGAAACAACAAAACAACAAAACAATTACATGAATGAAAGAAACTTTAAAAAAATATATTTAAACAACAAAACAATTACATGAATGAAAGAAACTTTAAAAAATATATTTATTTATTTTATTTTATTTTAAAAAAAAACACACACACACACACACAAAAGCATACACACTTCTTCTTAATAAGAACTTAAACCTTTTGAGCTGAGATACTAAACAACAACACAAAATAGCAAAACAAAGAACTTTAAACTCTAGAGCTAAAGCACTTAAGAGCCAAAACCAAACATTAAGCTAAACTTTAAAAAAGACTTTGACTCAAATGTGCAACCATTAACTCCAATGTCTGTCTGAACATGAAGTGTAGGTTCATCAACTCTATCATGCATAGCGTGGACAATAAGCTATAACATCCCTACTCACGTCATCAGTGCCCAAGAGTAGGTGCAGGTTTATATAAGGTTAGTCCAAAAGAACATGCTTTATAAAACCAACGAACTGTGTTTCTATCACTCTCCGGAGGTGATGGGCATACTCAGCAATGATAGAGACTAGCACTCAAAGTTTGCTCTAAGGTATAACAACAAAGAATCACAAAACATAGAAAAGAACCAAACTAAGTCTATATTAAGCTAGAGCAAGAAAAGACTAAACAAGGCCTACTCTAAGTTAAAACAACAAACCCAACTTTGCTTCACTTTCTTTCAAGAGGTACTTCAGATTATGGCATCACCTACTCTTGTGGTGCTGATTTGGTTGGCTTCACAGATTCTTATTGGGCAAGCTGTATTGATACTCGGAGGTCTACATCTGGATATTGCTTCATGCTTGATTCTAGATTGGTTTCTTGGAAGTCTCAAAAGCAGAGGACTATTTCTGCTTCTTCCACCGTGGCTGAGTATAAATCCTAACTTGTCTCCTCCACTAAGGCACTTCGGATTCATCAGATTCTGGAGCATTTGTGCTGTGCCGATACTTCCCCGATTACTATCTTCTCCAATTCTCAGAGTGCTATTGCTCTACCTTAGAATCCTGTGATACGAGGACGATCCAAACATATTGAAGTGCATTATCATTTTGTACATAAATGGATCAAGTTGGGACTTCTTCGACTAGCCTACTGTTCTACCAAGGACAATGTGGCTGATCTCTTCACCAAACCACTTCCGAGAGCTACTATGGAGATGTTACTTCAGCGTTGGACTGCCCCTCTAGCACTAAAGAGGAGGTGTTGGATTATATCATCTCCAAATGGTCTACATCACCATTTTCATGCTTGTATTGGCCATTTATGAGGCCCTACGTTGGCATATCTTATCAGATATTATTCAACATTTTTCTACCATTTTTTAGGTATTTTACAGCATTTTATGCTATTGTCCTGTTGTCGGCCTGCTACATCTGGCCGACCAGCACTCTGGGGGAGTATATAAGGACTGACCCCCTTTCCCCCAGTTTATCTCATTCTTTTGCATCCAGTTGAGGTCATTAGCAGCTACTTTTGCTTCACCTACGGGCTCCCCTCGTGCTCAGTTTTCAACAGTAAACATCAGTTTCTAGCATTTACATGTCTTGTACCTGGGCCTACATCTCTGTTTTCTATTTGCTTTCACTACCTCTGTTTTCAGCTGTGATTTACACTTGCCCAACACTATCCCACTGCTACACACTTGACCGAAATTCCTGCCTACCCAGGCCCTGTGCTCTATTGTCCAACCTGCCTATTGACCATGTGGAGGAGTGTGACAACACATGCATCTAACGATTGACGCACCTAACACCAAATGAAAGCTCCAATAGAGGACTTGGCCCCCTTCCGAAAACTATTCGAATTGCTATGGAGGAAATTCCACTATTTGGCGTGGTTGAATCTTTTCGCATATTCCCAAGCTATTCCGGGTCTAACCAAATCCCACTGCTTCTCTAACTTGTACATACTAGCCATGCTGAAACTTTCCTTTCTCTGATGTCCATAACTTGCTCCATTTTATAGTAGCAATGAAATGCATTCCATGCTTAAAGAAAGGTGTAAGCCCCGCGGGACGTGCAGACAGACCACGTATCCAAGAGATAAAAATATAAAGAGAGAGAGGGGAAAGAGAAAAGGAAATGGAGATCTTGCACAGTACACCACATTGAGCGGGGAACAGGCCCCGCCCCCTTTTAGGAATTTATTCAAGAACAATCCACGGGCACGCTGGCCAAGATCAATACAATCGATGAATACAGAACAAACAAATATGCCGATGTAGGATATCCAAGTCAAGGGGATGGCAATCCTGTGAGCCAGATAGGTTCCCGGGCAACGGTCCCAAGAGAGGTTTATCCTCCAAGGGCGATGTGAGAGTGCCAGACTCATTTCTCAGGAATGAAGACCAAGACAGTGTTCAAAGTCGGGGCAGGAATGGATTGTGGACTAGATGGAACAGATGCATAGATCTTCGTCTGAGACAGAGTGTTTTGGAGAACAGGCCGGGCTTTCAGAGAAAAGGGTTGCCAGGGATGGATGGATGACAGAGGGATTTCGGGAAAAGATTGGGATGATGACAGTCATCCAAGAGCAGGTTGGATTCCCGTCATCAAGTTTAGCAGAGGGGAATGTCATGTGCATGATCAATGCCATGTACCTTCTCAAGGCTAATTCCAGAAGGGGGCAGCCAGATAAAGACTATGAATCGGAAAAAGACCAGATTTTGGAGCATCAAGTGCTGAATTGGCTGTAGGGGACCAGGATGACAAGGCAGGCTGCAAGAGGGGATTGTTGGCTGCTAAAAATGGCTGTCGGCTGACCAGACTGAGGCGGCTACAGAGGCGCATCACCTTTAAGGAAATTAATGCCAGTCGGCTGGCCGACCAGCAGTCGACCAGCTCATTTATTGGTTCAAGAGCCTATAAATAGGCCAAGATGCTCATAGTTCTGACCATTCAACCCTCTAGAAGTTTGGGTCAATAGGAGTCCCATAGGGGGACAGTTTTGGGTGTTATTCACCTTTTATTCAAGGCAGCCTAGGGCTGTGTGTAAGAGTACCTTTTTGTACTGTATGAATATACCTAAATTTCCAGCTCTCTCTCTCTCTCTCTCTCTCTCTCTCTACTCTCTCTCTACTCTCTCTCTATATCTACGTTTTGCATCAACATGTTGCCAGGAGTGTTTAGGGCTGAAAGAAGACCCCCCAGAGTGAAACCGATCCCGTCAAGTGGGAAGGACTCCGTTGGACACCCACACGCTTAATAGCACAACTTTAAAACCACAAATTTGAAATGGACAACTTAATACAACTTAATAGCACAACTTTAAAACCACAAATTTGAAATGGACAACTTAATACAACTTGAAATTGAAATGAAATGAAATGGAAAGATGGACACCAGCACTGGGGCCGGAACGGGCCGACCCCCCCTCAATATATGATATATTTATTGGGAGTATTTAATGAATACAATGCTCCATGGGTTCCAAGAACCAGATGATGTCCATGTACATATGAAAACAGTACCAAACAAATAGGCTCGAAGTCGAATTTCGATGTAGATGCTCGAAGCAGAATGACCACTAGTGTGGTCCAATCTCTACGGAGCTGTGCTTTCACTGGACTCCGCGGAGAGCGCCTCACTGGTGTTCCGAGACCACGCACAAACAGGCGCTCTCGTACTAACGCCTGGCTCTCCCGATCTCAGCACCTTTGGACCGAGGTTCACCAATATAGCTTGAACAACCCGGCACCGTACGGGTGTTGGCCGTATAGGGAGTCGGGAATCCCTTATCAGATTTAACACAAAAATACTTTACTAAAATCTGAAATTCACTTACTTGTGGATGGCTGAAGAAGTCCAATACCCATGTGTACAGTTACATGAGAGAAAAACACCAGTTGTAGCCACTTGAAGACGGAAGACGCCGCCTTTGAAAAGGAAGTGCAACATGTAGCGTACAGTCGCCTGGAGAAAAAGTAATGACTTGCTGACTGGCTGCTGTGCACAGCCACTTGTGTGCAGCCGCCTACTATGCTGTGGGCAAACGAGCGCAGTCTGCTGAAGAAAAGATGCGATGCTAGCTGGAGGTGACCCACGATGGCCTGCAAAAGGAACAAGCAGCGCAGCCAGCGGATATTCTGTCGCCTGTAGGAGCAGAGGCAGCACGCTGAAGTAGAAACAGCCGCCTCTGTGCTGCTGTAGTGGCCTGGCTGCAGTATACAGTCGCCTGGCTATGACCGGAAGAGAATATGGCCAAGCAGCCGGCTGTAGCAGGACTGAAGCGCAGGTGGCAGCCGTTGGCTAAGGGTCGCCTGCAGTCTCTGGAGGTACAGCCACCTGTAGTAGAACATGCGCAGCCAGCAATAGCTCATACAATCGCCAGTGAAAAGGCATGCGCAGCCACTCTAACCTGTGGAGTCGCCAGCACTGATGGAGAAGAAAGCATGCGCAAAGGGATGGTCGCCGGTTAGAGAACGAGCGGAAGGTAGAAGCGATCCGCCGGGTGGTGTGTCCACGCTTGAAGGAGGAGGTTTTCTTTTATAAAATTAAAGTGGAGTTTCTCTACGCTTGCATGTGGGTGAGGAGTGTGGGTAGGTGCCATGCCCACCCCCACACTCACTTAAGTGGGGCTCCCCACCTTGGCCCCTAAGTGGGTGCCCAAAGGGGGTGCCCGCATTTAAGTGAATGCGAACACTTAACCTTATAAAACTAAAGGTTAGAAATAAAATAATAAAAACAACATGTACCATATACTTACCACCTGTTCACATGCACTAAAACTCGTCAGAATACAGAGCAGACTTCACGACTCACTGGCAGGCGTCCCCGGGCAAGAAGTGAGCTTGCTTGCTAAACCTGTCCACAATAGTCCAAATAGCATCATTCCCATGCTGGGATCTAGGCAAATCCATAATAAAATCCATAGTAATGCTTTCCCAAGGTTGCGAGGGAATAGGCAATGGCTGAAGCAAACCTGGAGGTTTTGCCTGTCAAATTTCACCTTTTGGCAAGTAATACATGCACGCACATAAGCCTCAATGTCTTTACGCATGCTCGGCCAAAAGAAATACCTCTGAATCATGCGAGTAGTAGGCATAATACCTCTATGACCAGCATAAGGTGGGGCGTGACATTCGTCCATAACCTTTGGACGCAAATCCTTTACCACACATAGGCAATTATCCTTCATGAGATAACCCTCGTTGATAACATAAGAGGCATGTGAATGACCAGCCATTAAATCAGTCCATATATGGCAAAAATCAGCATCCAAATGATACAAATCTCTCATAGGAGATAGGTCTCCATGAGAGGCCACTGAGACTGCAGCAACATAAGGCCTCCTAGATAGTGCATCGGCCACCACATTTTTCTTTCCTGGAGTATGCACAATCTGAAAATGAAACATGGAAAGAAAGTTTGCCATTCTCATCTGCTTCTCTGAAAGCTTGGTTTGAGATAGAAAGTATCTCAAGCTTTGATGATCTGTCTTGACTACAAATTCAGCCCCAAGAAGGTAATGTTTCCAAATCTTTAAGGCGTGAATTACAGCCAAGTGCTCTTTCTCATAAATATCCATATGAAGCTCGGCATCATGCAAACGACGGCTCTCGTATGCAACTGCATGCCCTTCCTGATTTAGGACAGCTCCTATGCAATCACCACAAGCATCACATTCAACCACGAATGACTTGTGCAAGTCAGGAACAATCAATACTGGACCACATATGATCGCATGCTTGAGCTGTAAGAAAGCATCCTATTCCTTTGAAGTCCATTTGAAAGCAGTTTTCTTCTTCGTGAGATTATGTAGAGGAGTGGCAATCAAAGCAAAATGCCTTATGAAACGCCTGTAGTACGAACATAATCCCAGAAAACTACGTACTTGATGTACGTTTTGCAATTCGGGCCAATTGCGAATGGTCTCTATCTTTGCAGGATCCATTGTAACTCCATGCTTGGATACAATGTGTCCCAGATAATGAATCTCTGAAAGGAAAAACTCACTTTTCTTGGCATTGACGAAAAGTTTATTCTTTCGCAACTCTTCGAACACTGTGACCAAATGAGTTCTGTGTTCCTGCTCATTCTTGGAGAAAACCAAGATATCATCAAAGAAGACTCCTGTGAACTTGCGATGGGGTCGGAATATCCTATCCATCATACGATTAAAAGTAGCAGGAGCATTGATGAGACCAAAAGGCATTACCAAGAATTCATATAATCCGAAGGCTGTCCTGAATGCAGTCTTATGGACATCTTGTGGCACCACGCGTATCTGGTGATAACCACTCTTCAAATCAAGTCTGCTAAAGCAAGCTGAGCCATCAAGCTTATCCAAGATATCATCAATACGTGGAATTCGGAATCTGTTCTTGATGGTAAGCTTGTTCAAAGCTCTATAGTCTACACACATACGGAATGATCCGTCCTTCTTTTGAACAAGAAGCACAGGAGAGCAGTAAGGTGAGGAACTGGGCTGAACCAAACCTTTTTCTAAAAGCTCGTTGACCTGCTTCATGATTTCTTCTTGTTGTGCAGCACTCACTCGGTATGCGGGTTTGTTGGGTGGAGAACTACCTGGCACAAGATCTATGCGATGATCTTCGGGCCTTTGGGGAGGTAATTCACCGGGCAATGAGTCAACAAAACAGTCGTTGAATGCATTAAGAAAATTCAGCCTATCATTAGACATAGCATCCACATTTTGATGATTTGACACAAGACTATCACGCACAAAAACCAAGTACGCTGGAAGACTCTTTTTCATTGCTTTATTAATTTGGATGTGTGATACAAGTAGGATGGAATCCCCTTCTTTGCCAGCATCAATAAAATGCATGCGGCCTTTATGCATAAAAGAAATCATATTAGACTTGTAGTCTTTGCGGGGCTCAAGCCTATGATGCCACGGCTTGCCCAACAATACATCACATCCATTCAGTGGAGCAACTAGGAAATGCTCATTATCAAGGTAGCCCTGGATATGGATGCGCAATTTCCCTATCAAAGGGGTAACCTGCACCTCTTTACCAATAAATGCAGCTTCGGCTTCAATCTGAGGTCCCATGTTTTCAACCTCAATACCCAATGCAGCTGCCATTTGCATCGAGATGAAATTGTCAGTTGCACAGTCATCAAACATGAAGAGTGCGGGCTGATCCTTGATTTGCCCCCAAGCCTTGCAAAATATTCACTCTTTTGCATCATGACCTGTATTTCCTTGCACATCAAGAACTGCATGTACATTAGCTTTGGTGTGCTTGTCCTCGTGCTTTGGTTTGCGATCTGGGCATTGTCAAAACATGTGGTCTTTGCTACCACAAGAAAAGCATTTTCCATCCTTGGCATATTGCTCTCTTTGCTCCGGGATTAAGCCGAATTTGTTCTTCCTTGGGCCCTGCTCTTTAGATGTGTTATTTTCAGCTTTGGCACCCTTGTAGGGCTCCCGCAAGTTCTTTTTAGGTGGCTGTCCACCCTTTTGCTGATTTGGGACAGCCTTGTCCTTCCCCTTTGAACCTCCTTGATCCTGCTTAATCTTGGGCACCAATTGCTCCGTAGAGCAAGAGCAGAAGCTGTGAGTTGTTGCAACGTATGCAGTCCAGAACGAAACTTCCTCTTTCTTTCATCCTCAGTGATTTGCATGAAGGGAGTCACTTCCAGCAACACTTTCCAGAATTTGTTAACATATTGTTGCACACTTTCATTATCTCTTTGTTCCAGCCTGTCCCACTTTTGAGTGAGAGTTTGCTCTGCATTTGGTGGCAAGAACTGAGCATAAAATCTATCCTTGAATTTCTTCCAAGTAGAAATGGGATCCTTGGTGATCTTTTCAGTGATCCACCAATGAGCAGCAGCCCCTTTCAAAAACATGCTAGCATGGCGCATTTTTGACTTTTCTGTGAAGTCCTCATCGCTAAACGCAATGTCGAACTGTGCCACAAATGCTAATACCTTAGAAGCATCATGTTCACCATGAAAAGCATCAAATTTAACAGATTTGTCACCTGCTTTGAATTCCTTGAGCTTCCTGGCATGAGGCTCATGGTCTTCTCTTTTTCTTTTCCCCTTATCCAACAAAGCAGCCCTATCTGCATGGGCTCCGTGGGCCGTCATAGAAGTTTCATGGGGCACGGTGGCATGTGCTCCACGAACTCGAAATTCAGATGCATGTGACTTATCGGCATATGGCAATGTCTCTCCATGAGACAACTCAGAAGGCAAAATTTTTCTAGAAGCAGACCTGTCACCATGAGATACATGTCTTGCATGCATGTGACTTTCATGCCCTCCATGAGCACTGGAGTCTGGCATACATATATCTGTCAGGCTTTGTGCCTTGTAGAGAGGATGCATGTCGAGAGGTGACTGTCACCTCTTCCTTTTGCATAAAAGATTTCAGCCTTTGGGATGCGGGATCTCCATGCTTCAAATGAGGTGGATTTCTGAATTTCAGCTCTCCGTCATCCCCCTCTTTGATATCACCTTTGCGGAGGAGGTAGGCAAGTGCCAACTCCCTTGGTTTCTTGCCCACTTCACGAGCCATTGATTCAAAAGTTACATCTACCATGCCTTCCTGGCTTCAATAGCACTTTGCAGATGGGGATCTTCATGCAAAAACTTTAACTCTTGCTCTTGAGCCTGCAAAAGTTTTCTCATATGTTCCATTTCAGCCCTCATAGCATCAGGCTCTTATTCAAGCATAACTGTCTTTCCTGGAGATAGTTGACCCTTTGATTCACTATCAACAACCCTTTCAAGGGGCTTGTGTCTACCTCGCAGGGCATCAGACCCACGAGAGGCACTAGATGGACCCCTCGAATTTGGCACTTCCAAAGGGTTGCCTTGGCTGTCCATTGTGTTTTAAGTTTGCTAAAAGCGGGATGTCCAGTACACAGGTTCGTTTCCCCACTAGGAAGAGGGAAACAACCGCGTACCAATGAAACCGATCCCGTCAAGTGGGAAGGACTCCGTTGGACACCCACACGCTTAATAGCACAACTTTAAAACCACAAATTTGAAATGGACAACTTAATACAACTTGAAATTGAAATGAAATGAAATGGAAAGATGGACACCAGCACTGGGGCCGGAACGGGCCGACCCCCCCCCCTCAATATATGATATATTTATTGGGAGTATTTAATGAATACAATGCTCCATGGGTTCCAAGAACCAGATGATGTCCATGTACATATGAAAACAGTACCAAACAAATAGGCTCGAAATCGAATTTCGATGTAGATGCTCGAAGCAGAATGACCACTAGTGTGGTCCAATCTCTACGGTCCTGTGCTTTCACTGGACTCGCGCCTCACTGGTGTTCCGAAACCACGCACAAACAGGCGCTCTCATACTAACGCCTGGCTCTCCCGATCTCAGCACCTTTGGACCGAGGTTCACCAATATAGCTTGGACAACCCGGCACCGTACGGGTGTTGGCCGTATAGGGAGTCGGGAATCCCTTATCAGATTTAACACAAAAATACTTTACTAAAATCTGAAATTCACTTACTTGTGGATGGCTGAAGAAGTCCAATACCCATGTGTACAGTTACATGAGAGAAAAACACTAGTTGTAGCCACTTGAAGACGGAAGACGCCGCCTTTGAAAAGGAAGTGCAACATGTAGAGTACAGTCGCCTGGAGAAAAAGTAATGACTTGCTGACTGGCTGCTGTGCACAGCCACTTGTGTGCAGCCGCCTACTATGCTGTGGGCAAACGGGCGCAGTCTGCTGAAGAAAAGATGCGATGCTAGCTGGAGGTGACCCACGACGGCCTGCAAAAGGAACAAGCAGCGCAGCCAGCGGATATTCTGTCGCCTGTAGGAGCAGAGGCAGCACGCTGAAGTAGAAACAGCCGCCTCTGTGCTGCTGTAGTGGCCTGGCTGCAGTATACAGTCGCCTGGCTATGACCGGAAGAGAATATGGCCAAGCAGCCGGCTGTAGCAGGACTGAAGCGCAGGTGGCAGCCGTTGGCTAAGGGTCGCCTGCAGTCTCTGGAGGTACAGCCGCCTGTAGTAGAACATGCACAGCCAGCAATAGCTCATACAATCGCCAGTGAAAAGGCATGCGCAGCCACTCTAGCCTGTGGAGTCGCCAGCACTGATGGAGAAGAAAGCATGCGCAAAGGGATGGTCGCCGGTTAGAGAACGAGCGCAAGGTAGAAGCGATCCGCCGGGTGGTGTGTCCACGCTTGAAGGAGGAGGTTTTCTTTTATAAAATTAAAGTGGAGTTTCTCTACGCTTGCATGTGGGTGAGGAGTGTGGGTAGGTGACCATGCCCACCCCCACACTCACTTAAGTGGGGCTCCCCACCTTAGCCCCTAAGTGGGTGCCCAAAGGGGGTGCCCGCATTTAAGTGAATGCGAACACTTAACCTTATAAAACTAAAGGTTAGAAATAAAATAATAAAAACAACATGTACCATATACTTACCACCTGTTCACATGCACTAAAACTCGTCAGAATACAGAGCAGACTTCACGACTCACTGGCAGGCGTCCCCGCTCAGTAAGTAACACATCAAGCAGGCAAACACACAAATACATGTCATGCGAAAACAGTTTCAAACATGCAAAACATGTGTGCATGTGCAAATAGTAACATGGACATATCTCCCGTTCATGGAACAAGTACAAAATATCTGTCGGCACAAAACTGGCACGACGTAAAACATAAAAACTTGGTCTTGACAGTCCCATAGGTAAGACACAGTTCCAGGCACGAGTTTCCCTATGGTGTGACAGTCCCATAGGCAAAACACGGCACGAATACTGGCTCTTCCATGGCGTGACAGTCCCATGGGTCGAACACAGTCCAGGTCATACACGGGTGGCACCAGTCTAGCTCCCGTCCATACGACACCATCCTACTACAGTTTGGCTCCCGTCCATGTCAGCAAAATACTGGCCTCTTCACATGAGACACTGGCCTGGCCTCAAGTGAACGAGAGACAAAATCTAGAGATGGACCAAATGGTCGGCCAATTGGTGACACAGAGCTTCCGCGTGTTACATACATTTTCATGGCCTGTCACATGTGTGTTAGATAAAATAAATGCATACTCCTTCTGCAAAAACTAGACACAAGCTAGTCAACAAACAAGTATGCATCATTCATGTCTATTGGGTATTCCAGGTACTGGCCACGTAGTCTGGAGCCCAATGGACTATCACATGCCATAAATCCAAGCATTGTCCACGCATCAAAAACAGCACTCAAAGTCGAAGAAATTCAAAAATACATCAGTATGCAATGCACAAGTAATGATCCTCCTGTTCATGAATTGTCATGTCTAGTTTCATCGAAGCCGTGCTGAGCCATCTTGTCACTAGGACCACTCAGACTTTTCCTCAAGGCCATCTGGTCACTGGGACCGCCCGAGAGTTCATCAATAGTTATCTGGGCCATCTGGTCACATTGACCGCCCGACTGCGAACTCCAATACAGTCATCTGGGCCATCTGGTCGCAATGACCGCCTAACTGTGAAATCCAATAGTCATCTGGGCCATCTGGTCACAATGACCGCCCGACTGCAAAATCCAATACAGTCATCTGGGCCATCTGGTCGCAATGACCTCCCGACTGCGAAGTCCAATATATCTGGCATCGTTGTCATCCAATGGGTCATCTAGCATCATTGCCTCCTATATACAAATCTCATTCGGGTATCATTGCCGTCCAATGGGTCATCTGGCATCGTTGCCTCCCATATACAAATCTCATTCGGGTATCATTGCCGTCCAATGGGTCATCTGGCATCGTTGCCTCCCATATACAAATCTCATTCTGGCATCATTGCCATCCATATACAAATCTTGTTGCTTGGGCTTTCTAGCATCGTTGCCACCCAAACTAGAGCATGTCCAAATAGCCATTATATAAACAAAATAATGGTCAGTTCCAGTCCAAAATATATATATATATATATATATATATATATATATATATATATATATATATATATATGTATGTATGTATGTATGTATGTATGTATGTATGTATGTATATATGTGTATATGTATATGTATATATGTATATATACATATATATATATATATATGTATATACATACAATGAAGAGAGCTAGAGGCACAATCCCTCCCTCTTGAATCTGTCTTGATCGTCCATATCTGTACTTCAAATACATCTGGACCAACCGCTTCCTCATAAGCTTGAAGTATATCTGGATAGTCCTTGAAGTACTTCCCTAGCATCCATTTCGCATCCAATAGCGAATAATTCTCGAAGTCCAAGAGAGGACCAGTGTTGGATGTTCAAGACCTTTTTTGTGGTTTAACATGATGAGCTTGCATTGGAGCAATCTTGTACCAAAGAGACCATGCTGTGGCCTATGAACGTCAAAGAGAACAAGATAGCAAATGCATTATCTCAGAGAGCCTTGAGCCCTTGTGGATTTCACTTTGATGAAGGATCTTTATGCTACCAAAGAGGATTTCAAAGATGTTTTGGAACAGATTGTAGAATACAGATTTGGTGACTTTTTATGTCATCTAGAAGGGTTTTCTTATGATACAAATCCAAGTCATAGTTTTTTTCATACTCGTATGGAAAATATTCCATACTTCCATACCCGTATGCGTATGGTAACGTATGGTCACGTATGGAAAAACTTTTCATACTCCAGCCAAAAAAGAAAATGTTTTGCATCTTCTCTAGACAGAGAGATTAGTTGTCAATGTGTGAAAGTCATGACGGATGAAACATGGTCAATTTGTGAAAACTATGATAGACCATCTATCATGGCTTTCACATACTTTAAGTCTCTCATGGTTCACTTCTTTGAAAATGGCATGTCTACCCTTTAATTTAAGAATCAAGTATGAAATCCCACGTATGGAATTTCTCCAAGGTTTGAACCATACTTATTTCATAGTTCCAGACTCATACACGTATGTCGTATGGTTGCCATATGACTCATACACGTATGGCGTATGGTTGCCGTATGAAAAAACTATGCCTACAAGTGATAGGTTTTGGCATTTGCCCACTCCACACTCCCTAGTCCCTACTTATGTAACATTTTACATGATACATCATTGATCATACATGTATGATGTAAACAAGTTACAATAATATAAAGTTCGGAGTTTGGATTCTGGCTCTACATCATTTATGTTTTTTCTAATCCCAAAATCTTTGCAGTTTCAAGTTTCTTTGGTTTCTTGTGTCATATGTAGCATGTTTTTCCTTAAATTTAGGGTGCCGTATGGTATCCAACGTATGGAATTTCTTGGGAGTGTGAACCGTACTTTTTTTTTACTTCCATACCCATATGCGTTTGCCATATGGTTGCCGTATGGAAAAACTATGATCCAGGTCATGTGTAACACAAGGGATTGAGGCCAAAGTAATGGAAGAGTGCCATGCTCCTCCCTACCTGGACATAGAGACACCTTGACTACACTTCAAGCTTTGGAGAGCTACCTTTTATTGGGCTAGTACGAGAAGGACATTGAACTTTATGATTCGAGAATGTTTGTTTTGTCAGAAGATCAAGTTTGATCGACAAACACCAGCAGGATTATTGCACCCATTGAATATCTTTGGATTGCCAAAGTCAGGGAATGATGGTATATGGACCTTTCAGGATACCAAGAATTTCAACCATGTATGTCATCACTTGGACCTTTCAAATCATTGGAAGATATATAATGTTTTCCATGACAGTTTATTGAAACCATGTACAGGTTATCCCCAAAGAAACTTGTTTTGAAGGATCCATCAGGGATGGAAAAGCCAGAACATATTGTGTTTCATTCTGTGAGAAAAAGAGGAAAGACAGAGGTCAGAAAGTTTCTGCTAGCATAAAGTCTCAATGCTTCAAAAGGATTCTGTTTTAGCTTTGGTTCACAAAGATCCCATGGCTTTATTTGTCGAAACATGCAATGGGCTTAGCACCACTGCAAGCCATTTGTCGAACTTCCTGTCATGATGTCAATTTGATGATCTTCCGATCTCTCTGGCTTCTTTGCCTTCCTTTCCCTTACCTGTCCTGAAGAAACTGCATCTGAAAGAGTAGGCCTAGGAGTAGCTTCCTTGTCTCCTCCATGATAAATAGAACGGGTAGCTCTAGATCCTCCTACAATGGTGACTACTTTGGCCCGAAGATAGACTTTAGCAGCTTCAACTCCTTTGGCTTCGGTGGCTCGATCCTTGATGAAATCTTCAAACATTTGAGCTCCTCTTTGGTCCTGTTCCCTCTTGGTTCTCCAAGCAAGGACTACTTCGTCTCAGAGAAATCTCCTAAACTGCTAAAAGTCGTGATACTCTTCTAATGACCCTAGTTCCCATCCTGAAGTCCTGGATCCGCCTTATCATTGTTCCCTTCATTAGGCCCTTGGTCTCCCTCTGCTCTCGACATGGCTCTGTCACCCCAAGAAAGTTTCTTCAAGAGAAATCCTACTCTGATACCACTATAAGCCCAGCGGGGCGTGCAGTGATAGACTTAACCATGTGTGCCCCCTTTCAGGAATTTATTCAGGAACAATCCACGAGCACGCTGGCTAGGATCAATACAATCAATGAATACAAAACAAACAAATATGCCAACGTAGGATATCCAAGTCGATGTCGATGTCGACGCACAAGATCTCTGATGTCGAGCACACCACGGGGATGACCCACAATTATCTCTCACCGGGCTAGTACCGGATCCAATATCCAAATCCAAGTCCAAGTCCAAGTCCAAATCCCAATCCAAAATCCAAGCTCTGTGTTCCATGTTCATGTCCAAGCTTCATGCCCAAGCTCTATTGCCAAGTTCCATGTCCCAGCTCTAAATCCACTTGCTCATCCCATGAATAATTTCCACAATTCCTATAGCCTTGTCGATGATGAAAATTCTAGAAAAGCTCTTTTTGACAAGAAAACTGATATAGAACCTATTTTAATGGTTTTTGGGCGATCAAAACCTCCAAAAAGCAGTTTTTGGGGTTTTTTGAGCAGTTTTAGGATTTTTGAAATTTTTAGGGTTTCTGAAATTTTCTGTCCGTGCAATTCGTACAACTGTACGGATCAATACAGTCGCACGGAAAGATGGTGATGTGGCGTTACAGTTGCTAGAGATGCTCTAAAATCAGTGGGTGGCGATGAAAAACTCCATGATTTGGTTCATAAATGATGATGAAGAAGATAATCTCCACGCTTGAATGAAGATGGCAACGCGATGAAGAGGTTCTTCTTCAACTTGATGCTCAAGAGAGGCTCATGCTTCTTTTATAATTAGGGAAGCCTTGCTTTTTGCCAAAAAGTGATGCTTTTGCTTTGCTTTTGCCTTTTTATTAAATATTATTAATAATAGCCAAAGTTCTTGATTTATGCTTTTATAACTTCAGGGCCTTGCTTTTTGGTCCTAGAGCTACTTTTTGAGAAAGCGCCTTTTAGCTTTTTGGTCCAGCTCAATCTCCTCTTTCCAATGGTGACCTTGACTCGTGGTCAACTCTGTTTGACTTTTTGCTTTTTCTTGCTTCTTGACCAAGAATGGTGCTTTTTCTTAATCAAACCTTATGGACCCTGTCCCCATGTCTTCTTCCACCTGTCTAGTGTCCAAGCATGGATTTCATGATGTGAAATAGAGCAAATAGTTACAAAAGGTGTTTCATACCTAGCATTTGAAACATGTTTAAAAAACACTATATTTTTTATGGTTTTAAAAAAAACATCATGTTGCCAATTTGTCTTCATATTTTGCATGTGTTTGAAGTTTGAAATTTGAACTTTGCCTTTCATTTTATCTATGCTCTTATCTCTATTTGAAAGCAAGTAATGCATGATTTCTATGATAGAACATATGCACCGCAGTTGTCAAGTTTATTTATGCATCTTAGTAACATCATGCTTTTTTCACGCATATTTGTATACAACATTTTTTAAACGTCTGGGATTTTTATGAATCGTTTAGGAAACGTGTTTCAATGTGTTGGCTAAAGCCTACGCCCCCTCCATTGGACACATGGCAGCCTAGACCTTAATCCCATATTATACCTTATAAAGGGGTATATACGCTGGATTTGTAAGGGAGACCTCATTTTGGGATTGTGAGGATCCCAAGGGTGGCTAGGTGACCGAAAGGAGTTGGGACCCCCTCCACGCGGCCTTTATCTGATTTCCATCGATGGTATCAAAGCGAGTTTACGGCGTACGCCCGGTGTTGCCCGTGCCCTTCTGTTCATGAATCTCATGGTGTGTTGTCTGGAGTTGTGCCAGCCGTTTCACACACTGAGGAGGAATTGTGTGTGTGGTGATGGGCGTCTGGTTGAAGTCTCCTCCTATTGATGGAGGGAGGGTGCCTCATGTTGATGGTGGTCATCGTTCACCTACGTCTGTGGGTTCTTAGTGGCGTTGTGGTCAAGGTTGTTGCCGCCCGCAGCATAACATTGGAGATTCTCTTCGCACGGGGGGGGGGGGGGGGGGGGGGGGGGGGGCTGCTTAAGCATATGGCTCCCTCCATTGGACACATGGAACATAGTCACATGGGACGCAAAATGGGGACAAGGAACGGGGACGGAAAAGATTGAGAATGGCCATTCCCTATGACTATAGAGTGACATGGGACGGGAATGGGAACGAGAAGATGCTTCCATCCCCAACATTCCCGAGTCTAAAAATGCCCATTCCCTGTGACTATGACGTGGAAGCCTAGACCTTAATCCCATATGCAAGTATAATAGTATATCATACCCTATAAAGGGGTATATGGGCTGGATTTGTAGGGGGCACCTCACATCCCCGTGCACACTTTAGGGGTTGTGAGGCTCCCCAAGCTAGCTAGGGATGGGACCCCCTCCACGCGGCCCTCGTCCAGTTTCCATCATCATGAAATGCCTAGCTACTATGCTCCATTTGTTCCCAGCCTATCATTCTTGCAGGCAAGTGCCTCAAAAACCCATCACAAACGTACACTATTCAACCATATGCATCCTTAAACCTCACTGTAATTTAAGGCGTGTCAATGCCAGGTGCGCTCTCGTTGATCCCTAACCCTATTGTTCCTCCCCGATAGTCATCTTGTCTAGAGATGACACTTGTGACACTAAGGCATTGAATTGTTTAGGCAATAACAAAGACACGAGATTCACTAACACGACAACATACGCAATTGGTCCCCCCTCCCTTCTCAAGGCTTGCTTTACTGATATTAAAGTGTGGAAATGCAAGGTAAACGCTGAGAAAACTGAACAACTACTGGCCATGCTCTTAATTTCCAAGAGAGAGAAACAGCCATGTGAACTCCTACTTCAAAATGCTGAATTCTACTGCAAGCTGAAAGCACTGTAGAACTTCTAGAGATTGTCAAGTTCCAGGCTGCTACTTAATAATGAGTTCTAGGGCTGTATTTAGGAGCGAAAGGGGTGTTGAGAACTGATAATGAGTCAACGCATAATTTTAAAAAAGAGAGGAAGGAGGACACCCTTTTTAGAAGCAGGTTCGCCCCTATTTGATTGGCCAGCTGTCCACCAGCTCACAACCAAGAAAAATACTATCATGTGCCACTTTGGCTGCCAAATGGCCCCTACTTAACTTTGAACATCTGGCTGGCCCAAAAGCTCCAAAACTGGTTGCCCATCTTCACATGCTTGACTGCACTGGTTCCTTACTCCTCTGGGATATGTGTTCCCTGCGGAGCACTCTCACAGTGCCAATGCCTCAAGGTCTTGTGATACCTTCACTAGAGAACCTAGTCTAATCCCTGTGCATTCCCTCACCTCACAACTTTCATGGCTCACAATGGCTGAACAATCTCTAAAACCTGCCCCAAATAGGGATAGCACATGCTTGGGGCTGACACGTGGCATGCCTTGAAATGAGTACTCAATTAGCTCTAGCATTTAAGTATCGTTCATTAGAACCACTACTTCTAGCTTTAGTCTAACCTAATCAACGTATGTATTTTATGCCCTGTGTCGTCCTGGAACGGATATCTGGTCAGATGACATACAGGGATATGTCCCCTCTAAGCATCTACAATGCCATGCTCTGAATGATAAGGTAGGCATCTATACAACGCCACCTGCCATCGCTCGGTCATGATTTGGCTATGCAAGCCACAATCCACAACAGCAGAAAAAACATGACTGCCTGACTTGCGGCAGACGGAAACGGTGCTCTCAGTATCATCAAAGAGCATGGCATCGACATCAAGGTGCTCAAGGCAGGGCTCCAACAACAATCACAACATCAAACAAACAGTGTACAACAATCGACTCCATAGCTCAGAGAGTTAATTAGGCCTTGCTGTCTCTTACCTTCAGAACACCGATGGTGCCGAAGTGCTCAGCCAGCAAGATCTCGTCGGTTCCTGGCGGGAGGTTGCAGACGTAGATGGAGTTCGTAGCTGGGGCTCCTAACATCGCGTCAATATGCTGACCCCCAAAAGGCTCATGAAAAGAACTGAAAAACAACCGTTCAAGTAGGACCAAAACGGCAGAAATCAAGGTGCTACAGAGACCCCTAAGCATTACAATGCAAACACCTCTTGCACATATATGTCCACGTTAGGTACATGCTTGCTTGCGTTTTTTTTTTTTCATAAGGTCTTATTCCATTCTTAATCATACATGGGAATTTCACCCAACTACAAACACCATACTACTCACTATACTCACTATACACACTCGAGTACCACAAGGGATACCACTCTTTCAAATATTGGTCACTTTGTAGGTAGTGGGGGACAAGCTGCGGAATGAACCCCACAAGTTAGTCGCTCAGTCAATTGGAGTGAACACCCTGCACACCTTTGGTAGAACTGGGCGGCGGCGTTGCAAGTTGAGTCACGATCTTTGATGTCAATGGAAACCATCGTCCCTGATCCAGAGCGTGAACTTGAAGAGCAAGCATTGCACACTGTTGTCGCTCTGTAGGATTGTCGAAGAGGAGGATGGAAGTGATGGGCTAAGGTGCGTGGATGACAGCCTATGTGCCCACCGTCACGCGAACACACCCTTAGTATAAGGTGTTCCTAAGAGGATTTGAACCAAGGACCTCCCGTAGAAAGTCCAAAGTCTTATCCACAAGGCTACCGCCTTGGGGACTGCTTGCTTGCGTTTTGATTTTGGCCTGGCCACCCAATCAAGCTTCAAAATGGCTCAAAAGGAATCTAGAGTTAGAGAAGATTATGGTGTCATTATGTAAAAACCAATGCACACATCTCACTATAAATGGTTGATATCCATGGGTGGCTTGACCAGAGGCCAAATAGCTTTTGGAGTTTCTCGTGAAAAAACATTGTAATGCTACCTTGCATAAAAACTAGCCATGATGTGAGCACATCATCTAATTTTCCTATGTAAACAACATAGAGTTCATTTTCAACTACATGATAGTGATTTTCACTAGTTAATATCATCAAACACCCTCCTAAGCATATATTGTAGTTGAAAATCCTAGCTCCTACATGGTTTATCACAATGGAACAAGGAATTCAAATAAATAAGTATATATAAATTATGGAGTTAAATAACTCCAACTCGAATGCTCGACAACAGTGGTGGCAGTGTGCCCCTAGGGGGGTTCCAATAGCTACACACACACACAAACACACACACATATAGAGAACAAACCCCTAGCTATTTTGTAAGAAGAAAGAGAGACTTATATCTCTATTGATTTCTATTAAAATAGATGACATTTGCTAGAATTAGTGTTCCTAATTACTTTAATTAGCATTGTTGAATTCTTTTTTGAAGGTTTTTAACCTTAGTTTTAAGAATATTCTTTGTTGTTTAATTTATTTGACATTAAAACTAAAGGATGACTCCTACTTGGAATGAATAATTTATGCATGCAAAATCTTGAAATTGACAACTTGTCGATGATAGACAAAGTCAACACCCATCAATATTTATTGATCCATAAGATAATGAGTAAATCTGGTTGGAGCGCTTCCTCTCCAATATTTTGAAGATACAAAAGAGGACCCTTGAATAATATTCGAGCAACATGTTTTCAAAGCATTACTTTTGAGAGCAATAGGAAAAAGACTTACAGGTAATTACATCGAATATTTTAGAAAGATAAAAGAATAAAGTACATGATTTCTCATGTTAACTAGTGAAATGAAACTTCTAATGTGTACAGTCAATAGCCCAATGATCTCAATGATAATATTCTAGATATAAAAGAATAAAGCACATGCTTTCTCATGTTGACTACTGAAATGGAACTTATAATGGATAGTCAATAGCCCAATGACCTCGATGATAATATTTCATATTAAGCCTTGGAATGTAAAAATTAATAAGGAGTTTGAAACACGATGTCCTTTGTTGATGTATTTAATAAAAGATTATCCATCGTATAATAGAAAATTTCCTCCATGGAAACATTTTTTAAGTTTTTAGTGTGAAGAGAGATTTGGCTTTTGAGTGCAAGTGTGTGAACAAGTCCTAACTTGATATGATAGTGGGTTGGGGGTTGGTTTAATAGGTGATGGAAACAAAGCTTTGTAGCACATTTACATGGATGCAAATGTGGTGTTCATAATATTTCACTTGTTAGGCATCACTTGCATGTGAAGTGGCACTAATGGAGCTCACATGTATTATCTTACTTTGTGAACTCTTTCTCTTGCTTTCCTTATTGTGGTTGCTTCATGCTACACTCTAATGTGATGTACTCTCAGCAATTTGTTAACTCCAATATATTCTTAATTGCCTTAAGCACCTTTATAAGTAAACTTGAGAAGGCCATGCATAAAAGTACTTATAGCACTTTGAGACCACATGCTCAATGGTTGTCCATGCGTTCCACATAGTTCTCAATGCTACTCAAAGAAGATAATTCATGAAAAGGGCTTTTCCAATGTGCTTAGAAACACATAAAGCAAGAAACTCATATGTGGATTTTTCAAAAGACTCAAAGACATGGGATAACTTATTATTAACCCATTTACGATTAATAGATGTTGCACCACTAATATTCTACATCAAAGAGAAAATACATATATATTAAAAGGATGTATGATTAAGCTATGTAGCAATAGTGTCCAAATCTACAACTTGGTCGGGCATGCGTGTGATGGTATGAGGGAATACTTATGGTAGTTTCCCACTCTAATAGCATGTGCTAGCAAGCTCGGATGAATCCTTGATGAATGTGCTTCATGCATGTATTGCATTATGTAAGGAATATGTCACTTAAGCATTGGGAACCCTAGCCATCCATAGTTTAATTGTATATAATGCAATTAAACTATGAACTCGCTTTGTCAATAGCGCCATAAATTTTATAAAGAAGGAATTTAACCACCCTATCTTTGGTCGAAGCTCCAGTGAAGGAGGAGGAACATGACTAGGAAACTCAAGGTTTTCTCCCATAGGAAGCAGTCAATCCATGCTCGATGCCACAATGCTTCAAACATTTGGTGTTGATCTTGAGCTAGCCTTATCCCAAGCAAACCATTACGAACCAGAACCCAATTGAGACATATCTCTTTTTTCTATACCATCACAGACAAATATCCCTCAAATCACCCAACAACAAGTGCACACTATGCAAGTAAGAGTCTTGCTCTCCACATGAGTTCATTATAGAAACCAAGTTCTAGTTCATCTCCGTTTGGACGAGAAACACGGAACCCTAGGAAGGGTAAAGAGCCAAAGTTAGGGATTACCTTGTCATAAAGGGATCGCCTAGCTTGCGTCTTAAGTAGGGTACCCACATCTATTCCCATGAAGAGATAGAGCTTGGTGCACAATTCTATTGAAGTCATACAGGACACCCACCCCAGCTAACCATTTTAGCGAGCAGTGGTAGGGCCAGGCCCAAGGGCAACCTCAATGCCAGCCCTAGCCTACACCTCAAATAGGACATCTACATCTATTCCCATGAAGAGATAGAATTTGGTGTGCAATTTCATCAAAGTCTTACTGATAGAGTGTCCAATGTTGAGGCCTAGTCATCAATAATTTTGTGCTTATTGTTAGCGCCACCACGAGAACCATGACAAGCTCATTATTGGTACTAAGGAAATCCAACAGGGTGGATGTCAGTAGCATGATAAATGCTCCCGTGCTAAGGCAACCGGCAACCATTGGCCTTGCCAGCCCCACTAGTCACTCCTCATCAAGAATAAGCTCCAATGCCTACCTATAAAAACCCCCAACGAGGTATGTATTGACTGCCCCAATTGCTATATCCACCGCTAGCTAGTACTACCACCTCAACTAGTTCCTCCACCTCTATTACTACCACCTAAACTGGTTCCTCCACCAAGGACTATGCCCATTTAACAATACTCAATGACATTGCCTACAAAGGTAAAAAACTAGAAGCAAGATTGCTATGGGTCTTATGACCAATAAGATCCATGTAAGCAGCAACAATATGATTCCTATATGTATCTTGAACAGGCTTCACCCATAGACTGTGCCTCTCTGTTTGAAGGCATGGTGCAAAAAGAGCAAGAGACCTCAATAATAGGTTACAGAGGTCACCAATGTAATGTTTTCAATGCAAAGGCCAACACCATATTACAAAGTGTTCCCACAAAGACCCTAAACCAAATCCCCAAAGTTCTCCAAGCACTTTGGAATCTCATGCCAAATCCCAACGTAATTCCTACGAAAGAACATGCTATAAGTGCAAATTCGACCATGCTTACAAGGATTATCCCAAGACAATCACCCCTGTATGGCATAAGCTTCTGCTAACACTTTGATGAGCCTTAACTTGTTAATCATATAAGAAGGATCAAAGCCTTATTCACACAGTCTGCCATAATGCCATAAGGAGGACTTATTCACACAGTCCCCATAATGCCATCATAAGGAGGACTTATTCACATTGCCCCCCTTAATGCCATCATAATAAGGACTCAAGCCAAAACGAGGGTAGCAAACCAAAGGAACATCTAAGCACTTCAAGGTTATGAGGGCTGTAGTAGTGACATAGATGTAGCATAGCAACAAAAGTTACAAGTATCACTAATAAGCAACACTCTTGGGCTTTTTTCAAAATAGGTAAATAATAGTTGCTTAATTATTGTGCCTCCTGTTGAGCTACTTGTTCTTCTTGTTCGTAAGCTCAGTTCTTTGCTTCTCTTCTCTCTTTGGTCTTGGGAGTTTTTGGCCTTCCTTTTCTAACTTGCCTCTACTTCGTTGCCTTTGCTTCTTCCCAGATTATCTCCTGCTCTAGACTTTTGATTTATATTTGGGCTCGGCCTATTGAAGCTTTCTTGGAGATCTCTTCGATTCTATTTTTCTTCTTTCTTGCTTGTTCTAACTTTTATACAGCCTTTTCTAGATTTTCCTTTGCTTTGTCAAGCTTTTCCTGAAGTGATATTTGGGTGGCTTCTTCTTCTTTCTTTTTATCAGCTTCAACTTTGCTTCTCTCTCTCTCTCTCTCTCTCTCTCTCTCTCTCTCTCTCTCTCTCTCTCTCTCTCTCTCTCTCTCTCTCTAGCCTCTTTTTTATGAATCTCAGCTTGTTATTCCTCCTTGGAGTTGGCCATCTCCCTTGACTATCGCTTATTTCTATTATGCTACAGGCAAGGGTATGTGGTTAACCATTACCATGGCTGCACAAGACACTTTACATAGGCGCTTGGTTCTCTACAGAGTTAGCAAATGGCAAAGAGAATGTAGTTGGAATGAAAAGCTTAAGATTTTGTGTAAGGTGGGAGAAATAGAAACATGAATCACACAAAATTAGTAAAGAATATTAAAAGTGTTATTTGTGCCATGGATATGTGGTCTTTTCTTGGTGGTGAATTCCCCACAATTGTATAAATTTTGGAATGATTTCCACAATTCTATGATCTAGCTACCCTTTTTGAGTGATTGTTTCTCCACTCGCTTATTTTGATGGATCTTGTGTTGCTTGGAGTTTTAAATGATTATGATGAATTTTCTCGCTCTTAGTCCTTATCTATACTATGAAGATTCGTGTGGTCATCGATGATGCTTGATTCCTCAGCTTCCTTTTCCTATATTTTTTTTCAGTTGAGTTCCCCCCCCCCTAGTTGTTCCAAGAGCTAAGGTTATCTCCTCAGCCTTCTACCTCTCCGATTTGAAACCGGCTTGGGGTTTCTTGTTATCTCAGACTATTCCTTGACTCGGAGTTGTTCTCCTGACCACACTCTCGTTCTCCCTCTCACGAAGTCTTCCTCAGTACGAGAGTCATTGGTGGTTGTCTCTTCATACTATTATGTGTATGGACATGGGTGCACTTGAACCACCATGGGAGTATAGATTTTGATTTTTCTTGCACTGAAAATTTTGGGTATGAGTTTTCTTACAAGATCAATTAACTTCACACTCCCATTAATATACACATGATGCACTTGTATGGTATTGAGACCAAGCTATTTTGAGGTTTCACCTTTTGGGTCCTAGCTTGGATTGGTATATGTTAATCCATTCGTAGGTTTAACAAGAGCTACTACCATTATCTTATATCAAGGAGTCAAGGTAGATACACTAAAGGGTCACACATTCAAGATATGAAGCAATGGTGCCCAAATCTACAACTTGGACGAGCACCCATAATGGTCCCATGAAATACTTATTGGCGATTTCCACTTCAAGAGCGTGTGGTAGCAAGTTAGGGTGAGGTCCCAAGTGATGTACTTCATGGATATATTATGAGAGTACTCATTGTAATAGCATTAGGCCTCTTATAAGCCTAAAGTGCCCTGTTGGCCACAGTTTAAGTAAGTGTAAACACTTATGGCTATGTATATAAGTGAATATCTCTCATAATGCAAAAGACTCTCCCATCGTGTGTAATAGCGTCTTGCTCTTGCTAATCTCTCTCTAACGCATGCTAGTGAGTGTGTGTTGAGTGAAGTGAGGTGAGAGGAGGGACAAGTACACATAGTGCAACACGACGGTGTGACAACGCTCGCGGGAGGCATAGTAGAATTGCTTCTCAAGGAGTTATAGAGCTTGGAGACCTCAAGGGTTATGAGCTCAGCCATTGGAAAGATCCTCATCCACGATAGTTGCAGTTCACCAGGTAATCTCTTGTTGAATGTGTTTTAAGGGGGGTTTGGGTGAGCCATAACATATTTGGCGCTGCTGCCGGGGAATTATTCCTTGGCTTTTTCCATTGTTTTCCTCTAATCTACAATTACCCATTGCCCATTGTCTTGATTAGTGGTTTTCCATGAAAAAAATGTGGTTTTGATGGAGATTTGTGTGTGATTTGGTGAGAAATAGCCCTCTTTTTTGTTTTGTAAACAATGCATTTTTACTTAAATTTTAGCTTAAATCATTGTTTTTGTGGATGTTAATGTGATTTTTAATGGTCTTAGGGATTGCACATAGAGTGTTTCAGGCTTTGTTTGCTTCCATTGCAACAAAAAATGCAATAGAATGCAATTTTAGTGATTTTTAGCTCCCTTTAGAGTCAAACATAGAGCTCAAATCATTAATTTTTGTTTAATTTGTGTGTTTTTTGTTTGATTTGTATGCATTAGAGTGTTAGAAAGTATAAGGAGTAGCTTAATCCTTTAAAAAAATTCACAAAAACTCTTGAAATCGACTAATCTTTCTTAATTGATTGGTTTTTACCATTAAGGGTGATTAATCAAGTTCAAGAGGCAAAAAGATTAGAAAATATGTTTTGTAGGGTCAAATTTGATCATGTAAGAGGTTGAAAGTTAGTGTTTTTGAGTGTTTTGAGAGCATCTATATGCATCAAAACACCTAATTACATCAATTGGAGAAATTTTCCTCTCTTTTGCTTAATTTTGCATAAAGAGAAGAGACTAAAATTAAGATTTTGATTAATCTCTAATTATAGATTAATTGCACATAGCTTAACAATTTCATGCTCTATCCAATGATGTGCTCAATGGTGTGAAGTATTTAGTGATTAGTGGGGTTAATTAAATCTCTTAGTTAGTCCAAAAAGGAGGAAAGATTAGTGGAAGGATTAATCTTTGATTCATTTCTAAGCGCTTTTTTTTCATAACTCATTAAGGCATTGAATGAAAATATACCAATGAAGTTAAATTATCCATTTTGGGGGTCATTTATGAAGGGTGTAAGGGGGTGTCATAAAAGTGTTGACTTTTTTTATTTCCACTTGCCTTTTTGGGAAAATGTCCATATCTTCTCATTTTAAAAATTAAAAAAAATTCCCTCCATACAAGAAAATTTGAATTTCTCACTAGATTTCCCAAAAAATCATGAAACGTGCTTGTTTCGCAACGTGAAACAGCCCGTGGTGGCAAAAAACAAATAAATCGTGAAACGTGCATGTTTCACGGCGTGAAACACAAGGGTTTCACGGTGTGAAATAGTCCACGTGGTTAAAAAAAATGAAACGTGCATGTTTCACAGCCTGAAACACAAGGGTTTCACCACGTGAAACAGCCCGCGATTTTAAAAAAAAATTTGGGTGAAACGTGCCTGTTTCACAATGTGAAACAACCCCCACCGTAAAACATAAAAAATAAAAAATCAACGTTTTACAGCTTAAGCAGTTTATGGATTAAGCATTTTACGCCCAAAAATTTATAATTAAATTTAATTTTTTACGTGAATTCCATTTCCCGTCGTGAAACCTTGCTAGTTCATGTCGTGAAAGAGAGTCCGTTGGTTTTTTTTAATACTTTTTTTATGAGAGTTTAGAAAATAGTCATGTTTGGAGGCTCATATCTCCTAAACCGTGAATCCGACAAATGCGCTCTAGTGCTCATCGAAAAGCCAGCATCGAGCTCTTCGCAATTCGATCCACGACTTTTCAAGACAAGGTGATTGGTTGAGTGTAGCAAAAGAGCTCTATTCAATCAAGGGTAAACAAAATGAAACCATTAGAGATTTTATCCTTTCGGATAAAAATCTTGGACTCATGATGTGAGCCATGGGAGAAACTAAACGATGCTCAATTGAAGAGATGTTTCATGATGGGCATAAAGCAAAACAGCTTACACAACTTGATCATTGTCTCCAACCTGGAAACATTCGATCAATGTTGTAAAGAAGTAATACATTTAGATAACAACATGATAGAGGATGATCACGATATGAGATGTTCCTCATCTAAACCAAGTGAAGCAATGGCTAAAGAAAAATTGACTTCGGAATTGTCATTCTTTGAATTCTACACAGCCTTGCTTAAAAGCTTTGAACTAGAATCTCCAAGAGAGGCTGAGCCGGGTGAGCCCCCTCAAAACCAAACATCCTTAATGCCTCTCAAAGTGATGGGTGAAATGCCTTCTGTTCATTGCCATCGCTACATCCATCCAATCCCCAATGTATGTACAATCCTATTTTTCTATACTATATATATTGTAAAACCTTTGGTCATGACACACCGTAATGTCCCAATGCACCTACAATTAACTCAAAACCTCCATCTATCATACCCTAAACAGAAACAGTCCAAAGGGTAGCAAACACTTTAGTGTTTCTATTATCATGAACCGCACAAAGTGGCACACTCCACTATTTGGAATACTTCCATGTGCATAGTAACTGACACTTTGCAACCCATATGTGAACGATGTGGCATCGATCACATATTCCAAGATTTCCTAACACACATTGCTTCAATGCAACCTGTCTTATAGAATACAACTCTTAACATCTTGAGTGTGCAAAATGGGCAATTTTCCATGGTACCCTTGAATGTGCTTACATGCTTATAAGCCAAGGCATGAGAAATAGTAAAAAAGAATGCAAAAGAAAACACTTCGGAATGGGTAGAAGAGCACATTTTAAAGAAGAAACCAAAAGAGGAAGCAAAACCTTCTAAACCCAAGAAAAACAAGGGGCAACAAACTGTTGAAACCAAGGTTGAAATAAAGGACATGGGAAAGAAGCCTGTGGAGGACCTAACTCCAAAAGAGCCAAAAGCTACACATGATGCAGAAGCATCCACCTCAAAGGCTACCACTCAAACCACAAACCCACATGTAAGATAGAGATTAAACAAGCAAAAAAGAAACTTCGTTCTCGTTGCATGGACAAACATAATGAAAACCCAATAATCCAAGGAAAGTCAAAAGAAGAAACAAGTTCTAGTATGTCACTAAGTGAGGATGAAACGAGTTCTGACTCATCACCATGTGCACCTCATAGACCAATCACGAAACTAGAACCCGCCCAACCACCCCAAACTGAAAATCATGATCACATGACATATGCGTAACGCAATAAGCAAGCTCAGGAGAGCATGCTTAGCATTGTTGAGTGTCATACATGATCACTGGTTGTGATTGAACCTCATAATGTCAAACATACAAAAGCAAACAAAATACAAAAATCGGAGGAGTATCGCTTCTCCTTTCAAGAGGAAGACGTACTCTCTATAGAAGAGTCATTAGAGAATGATTGCACGAATGATGCGGTTGAAAAAGCACGTGAGGAATTCGATGAATCCCCTATAAAATTAAAGCAATCCCTCGAATCCTCATTTGGAGTAGTGCTCTTCTCTTGTGGTGAAGCTAGCATAGCTTCAGCCCTTGCACCTTTAAAGGCTAAACATGCATTATACCAAGACATCAAGAGCTACATAGAACAAAACTGTAAGGATTCAGAAGTTTCCAAACAAACCTCAGTTAAAATTTTCAAAGGACCGAGCATGCCATTATATACATGGGTACTATTGAAAAATCTGAGAGCCAAAAAGAGGAAAGTGAATGGGAATATGAAACCGACATGGGATCTGAAAGCTGAAACAAAAATTGAAACATCCATGGTTCCTCTTGAAGTTTCTATCATGGTATGATTAGATTTCCCTATGGGCAATGATGTTAAGCGCAACAAATACATATTGATTAGCCCTCAAGCTAGTCATAACATCATGACAATAGACACTTGGGTGTCATTTGGGACAACCTAAAATCATTCCTAAAGACAATGGTCTTGCAAGAGATGCCCATGGACAAAACATTGAAGTTCCAGGATGCTTTAACTATGCTACTCAAACAATTGGTGGAAATGTGGAATTTCGATTCCATGTTACCCCAAATTCCCTTGAGTATGATGTCATCCTCGGTGGACCTTGGGTACGTGAGAAGACTCGTTGTATTCAATTGATGAATCCATGAAAACACTCACCTTTGAACACTCCTGTAGGCATTGTGAAATTGCTATTACTGGAAGGAGAGACCTTGGAGGAGCTATAACTTCCAATATATCTTACTTATAATGTCCCAAGAATTATGGTGGATTAGAACTTTGCAATAAAATCACCACAATCCAAGCACAGGTTTATCCAACGAGAGCACAATCTCATGACCCTCAAGTTATGGGATTTGTTAGGTCAACCAACACTCACGGCTTATCCTGATAGAATTCCATTAACACAAGACTTGAACATGCCATGTTTGGGGTACTTTGAACATACAATGTATATAGAATCTAACCCTCATACGTGTAAGTTTGGATGAGAAGCATAAGTGTAAATGCTACGTGATAGACATAAGAACCCACTCTCAAATAGGGAGTGGACACAAGAACCTGTCGCAAGGTTGGTAGTTAAAAATTTAAAAAAAATCACGCTTTAAGCATTCACATCCTAACACTTCACAAGTTAAGCCTTTCACGGCTTAAGCCCTTCACGCCTTAAGCTCTTCATGCCTTAAGCCTTTCATGGGTTAAGCCCTTCCGTCACACCTTAAAACTTCACACCTTAAGCTTTCACGCTTTAAGCCTTCATGCCTTAACACTTCATGACTTAACACTTAACACTTCACGCTTTAAGCTTTAATGTGTTAAGCTTCTCGGCACAAACTAATTACTCTACTAATTGCCCACGTCACTCCAGTGTTGTTATTGCTCACTTTACTAACACTCTTTTGATCACCAAAGAAAAAGACAAAAAAAAACAATAAAAACACAAGGAAGTCACACAAATGGCCTACCTAAACACGGTAGAATATCACGAGAAACTCCCAACAATTTTCAATAGCCAATACATTTTGATTAAGCTTATGGCTTACTATTCTTTTGGCTAAGTTAATATAGCACCTACTCCATGAGTACTTCTTTAATGCCTCACCAACAAGTGGCTACTTTAATAAGCAGCAACTCAATAAGAGTCCAATTGACTCCTTTAATGTACTTCATGTTTATTTGCTTCATAGATCAGTAAGAATTTTTGCTAATCTCTAACCTTCTCATCTACTAACTATCTTTCTTATTCCTTCCAGAGGAACAAAGACCATCGAACATCACTCAACACATTAAAAGCCATCGACGAAGTTTGCCAATTCTCCCCACAAAGGTCTTCAACGCGATCACGAAGATGCGATCGACATCAGGAAGGGGGGAATATTAACTCATTCCTGTGGTTAACAAGAGCTACTAATTCATGGATATATCATGAGAGTAGTCATTGTAATAGCATTAGGCCTCTTATGAGCCTAAAATGTCTGGTCGGCCACAATTTAAGTGAGTGTGAACACTTATGGCCATGTATATAAGTGAATATCTCTCATAATACAAGAGACTCTCCCATTGTGCAATAGAGTCTTGCTCTTGCTAAAATCATCTTGCTAATATATCTCTAATGCATGCTAGTGAGTGTGTGTGTGAGTGAAGTGAGGTGAAAGGAGGGACGAGTACACGTAGTGCAATGTGACTGTATGACAACGCTCGCGAGAGGCATGATGGAATTGCTTCTCAAGGAGTTGTAGAGATTGAAGACCTCAAGGGTTACAAGCTCAAAGGACATTGGAAATATCCTCACATGACATTGTGGTTCACCAGCAAGTAATCTCTTGTTGGATGTGTTTCGAGAGGTTTTTGGGTGAGCCATAACAGTATAATAACACTAAATCCCCGTCCTTAAACTCCCGTTCTTTGATGTGTTTATTGTGCCATTCTTTCCTCGAGCTTTTCATTACTTGCTAAGATGACTCTACTTGGATCCTTGTTTCATCGAGCTTGGTGGTGAGATGGTCTTGCCTTTCTCGGAGATTGGCCACGTAGTCTAATTTATGCTCAATGAGCAAGTCTTAAACTAGGGATCAAAAACTCTAGGGGAGCTACTGCTTCAAGGCCATAGACTAGCCTAAAGTGTGTGTGGCCTATTATGACTTTATAGGTTATCCCAGGCCTATAGAGGAGTTATTAATCTTCTATCCTAGTTATGTGCCTTGTTTTACACAATCTTGGTTAAAATTCCCTTAAGTGTTTTTTTTGTGCTCTTGGCTATTGTACCTTGGATAGTATGTAGTTGATTTTCTATGCACATGAACTCTCCTAATTATTCTTCTATGGCTTTGTTTAGGGAATGAGTTCCTTGATTAGTCACAATTTCAATAGGGCAACCAAACCTTGTTATGATCGATTCTTAAATAAACCATGTTGTGTTTTGTGCCAAGTTGTCTAGTAAAGCCTTTGCTTCTTCCCTCTTGGTTACATAATTCGTTACAACTATGATATACTTGTTTCATCTCGACATCACCTTTTTGAAAGGTAGCCCCCAATTCATGAATGGTTCTAATGCATGTATGGGCTATAGAGGCATCATGTCACTCGGCATGGGCCTTCCTATCCTTTAACATTGGTCACATTGGCTATAGTGCTTATGTATATCGATGTAGACATTGCACCACTCTGTATACTCTAGATTCCTAACCCTCTTTAACAAAACCATGAGGTTGAGATACATAAACCTCCTTATGCAAAGTCACCATTTAAGAAGGCATTCTTGATATCCAACTAATGCACATTCCAACCATTATATGCAATGCCAGTGCAATAATACACCTAATCATAGTTATACGAGACATGGGTACAAAGGTCTCATCATAATATATACCCTTCTCTTAAGCATAACCATTTGTCTTGCCCTGTAAAACAATCAACAGTACCTTCTGCTTTTTATGCTTTAGCTTATAAACCCATTTCAAGGCCAATGGCCTTTTTACCATAAGGAAAATTTGCTAAATATCAAGTGTCATTTTTGAGGATTAAGTCATACTCATCCTACATGGCATGCAACCAATGATCATTTTCATGTGCTTCCATAAAGAAAATAGATTCCTCTTCATTGCATATACTAGCAATGAGAGAATGATCCACAAAAGTATAAGATACATGATGAGAACCTGCACATGTCTTGCTAGGTAATGGAGTAGCTAATTTCTTGCCCCACAATGTCCACACTAGACATTTTGGCATGCTCTTGGGATACATGTATGGTTTCCCTTTACACATCCATTTTGGCATAATCTTGGATATCTGTATGGTTTCCCTTTCCTCATCCATTTTGGCATACTCTTGGATGCCTATATGATTTCCCTTTCCTCATCTCACTGCATCATTAATAATTGCCTCATCATCAATAAGACTTCTGAGAGAGTGACTGTCCCACCATTTTTAGTAGAGCAGAGTGCAAAGAACCTTACTAACTCCTTTTACTAGATATAAGGAGTTATTTACACATGTGACTGTTCCTCCTTGAGGAGAAGACTCAAGTGAGGAAAATAAATCATGTAGTGAAGTAATGTGCTTGCTAACACCACTATCAAAGTACTAGACATGCTGACTATTATCATTGGCATGCATACATCATGGACAGAAGGATCATAGCTAATCTTGTACATAGTTTATTAAATCCTTCTTTTCAGCATTTTGTGGTGATGCATACGAGCCATAGCCATGACCGACTCTTTCTTTTGTTTTGTCTCCAATCTTTGTCTATATTCATTGGTGTAATGGTTTGCTTTTGATAGTAATTACATTTGCCCTTTCTTCTTAGGTTTTTTTAACCCCTTTCTCAGCATCCTTTCTAGAAGTTTGGGTTGATTCCACCTTTGGCTTATAGTGGCCATGAGAAAAGACTTTGCCTTTACCTTTTGTGGCAACAAATGACTGATCTCCCACATGCATACTAGTTTGATTTTATCAAGATTGGTCTTCTTGTAAGAGCATTATAACTAACTCATAAAAGTAAAACACATTTGGAGTTACCATTCTTGCAATGCTCTTCTTGTAAGAGCATTGCAACTAACTCATAAAAGTAAAATGCATTGGGGTTACTCTTCATCACTCATGAGCCAGAGTGTAGATACAAAACCCTAGTATGAATTTGGTAGAGCTATGAGAATAGTAAATACCAAATGATTTTCTCGATAGGCCTTATCAATACATGCCAACTACTCTATGATATCTTTAATCCTAGTATAAAGCTGGTAGAGCTATGAGAAGATTTTAATAAACATTCTTTATGTATACATAATTAATGCTCTTCATGTTCCTCTGACTAGGTTGTGTTTTAACCAGACCTAAATGATGCCAAAGGAGTGGCATGCTATACAAATTGCTCCTCGATCAACAATGATATTTTAAAATGAGGACGTTTAGGATAGACGAGCTAGTGGAAGTAGAGCAAGATGTGGATGAAGTAGAACATGAGATACCACCAATTGCCAATTCAGTAGATGGTTCTCATGTCCAAGAAGATGATGAAGCAAATATATTAGAAGATGCTAGCGATGTGGATGATGATTTCACTATTGGAATTGGCCTTTTTGTTGACATTAGGGCCATGGATCTTCAAAAAAACTCATTGGCATGTATGGATTTGATTCAAGATCTAATCAATAAACAGTAAATCTAACTAATCACCAATTCATTTATTTCATTGCTATATAGCTTTTCATAATTGTTGGCTTGAAATTGAGTTAAATTTGCATAGTAATAAGTACCATGTATTTCTTGTAACATTAGTCTTTGCTCTTAGCTTTGGGAGATTATCCCAAGGTTTTATGGCAATGCTTTTGGGTTTGGGAGATTATACTAGGGTCCGAGGGTTTTGTGACTATATACACAACTGCTTCGACTTGGCATGATATGTATAACTGTATGTGGAATTTGTACCACGAAATGATACTATGAGATGAGAACGACTTCTTTCACTCCCTTCTGTCTTTAAACTACACGATTCAGTTTAATGATTAGAGCCCCCATTCTCTTATAGTGTGTGCAAAGGTCAATCATCCTACACTACTCCATATCAAAGGAAGTCTACTTTTTGTTAATTCTCACTCCCTTCTATCTCTAAACTACATGGTTGAGTTTCCTGATTAGACCAGCCATTCTCTTTTAGTGTGTGAAATGGTCAATCATCTTGCATCACCCCATATAAAAGGAAGGCTACGTTTTGTTATAGATGTAACTAGGGGGGTAGTATGGTACTCATATCACCACACAAGGCATATAGGGGTTTAGTGAGATAGGGGTTAATGATAAAAGTCATAGGGGTTTATCAAAGGAAGTCTACTTCTTGTTATAGATGTAACTAGGGTAGTATGGTACTCATATCACCATAAAGTCATGCAAGGGTTTAGTGACAGGGGTTAGCAATAAAAGCTATGGGTGTTGCTAAAAGACACTCCTAGCAACACTTTAAAGCACTCCTAGTGACACTTTTAGGCTTATAACACTAAAGGTTTTTTAAAAAAAAGAGTGAGGTGTTGTTTTAGCGACAATGTTAGTGAAAAGAAGCGACAAGAATATCATGTAATATCATAGGTTTATCCTATAGCTATGTACTTCAAATTTCACCTGCCCACCCTTTCCTAAGAGTTACTTCTCCAACCTACGTTGCGTTCTCTCTCTAGACTTTGCATATATTGCAAACACCTGCATTTGCCCTTGCCCATGGATCCTAGCATTTGCTTAGGTAGATCTTCATAGATGGAGGATTCATAAAGAGAGGTTCTAGAGGATGCCATGGCGTTTATGGCCAATGCCACTGTAGACCCAATTTGAGATATAAATAGACTCTTTGCACTGGAGACCGATTAGGCAGAGGGAGGTTCTTGTTACTATCTAAAAGCCACCCATTGAGATGTGATTGAGATGTAAACACATACTTTGACACCTTCTGTTTGTGGAAAGAAGAGATAAGTAGACCAAAGAAGATGGCATTGTGATGCACGTAAGTAAATTTAAACCATTTGTTAAATTTTTTTTCTTCTTTTAGAGAGAGAGAGAGAGAGAGAGAGAGAGAGAGAGAGAGAGAGAGATTAATAACTTTAAAAGTCCCAATGAATCTATGAGGCCTAAAATAGTATAATGAATAGGTTAATGCATTATGGTATTGTAGAAGAGATAATATGTGTACATTTTAATGCATTTGTTTGAGCATGCATAAGATCTCTATATGTGTGCATGCATAGGATCTCCGTTCTCCCATTTCTCAAGATGTCATTTTGTAGAACTCATTTCTTAATATATGTGCATGCATATGATCTATGTTCTCTTGTTTCTCAATGTCATTTTGTTGAACATGTTTTTAATGCATGTGATAGATAAGACAATCGATTTATAATTAAACTCTCTAGCTTGATGTTTACTATTTTCTTAGGCACTATCTTGTTTGCTATGCTTTTTTAAATTAAAAAATGTAGTTTTCTCATTCCCATTTTTTCCCAAGAATACTCGTTCTGATTTCTTCCACTAGCCATGTTCATGTTTAAATTCTCATTCCCTAACAACTATGCTTCTCAATTTATAACTATGTATAGCTTAGAAATTTGTTTACTAAGATTGCTTGCTTGTAAACTTTTGGCTTATAAACTTCCCAAATAACCATGTTGTACCCTTTGTAGCTTGTGAACTTATGGTTGTGCATAAGGATTGTGGGCTCGGGGGGTGCACTCTTAAGAATACCTATATATAACATGCATTCAAAGGGTATTAAAGAATACTCTTTTGTATGAATTCTGGCTTAATAAAACGACCCCTTTTTCTTTACAACCTTAGGAGTTTTTTTTTCAAAGTGCTATTAAAAAACCCCTTATGCAAATAGATTTCTGTAAAAATTTTTCAAATCTTGAGTTAAAAACTCCTCCTTTTGAACCCACATAGTAGACTTACATTGTAAGATTCCTCCCTTCTAGCTTTTGAGGTGTACAGGTGTAAGAACCTCCCCTTCTGATCTTATAATTATTCCCCTCTCTGAAATAAAAGAAAGATCCTGTTTTGCCCTGTTTAAGGATAAAAGATAGTTATACTATCATAATTACATTACTATGTCTTATTCTTTTAGGAAATTAATACATAATTCATTCTTATGCATAACGTGAAAAGAGGACTTCCTATCATATTTTAGGATTGAATATCCTAGGCAAAAAGAATGGTTTTTGTCATATTCAATGGACAGCTAATTTTTAAGCTTATGTGTAATTAAATAATTAAGAAAAGATAAAATTATGGTAATTATATTTAAATGATAAGAGAGAAATTTCTATGACATTTGGAATTCAATCATTTAGATGGGAAAAGAGAAATTCCTAGCATATTAGAATTAATGGATATTTTATTTAAATTCAAAGATAAATTTTAGATAATTTTTTTATGCATGAGAAATATTTAAATAATAAAAGAGGAATTCCTATGACATTTGGAATTCAATCATTTAAATGGGAAAAGAGAAATTCCTAGCATATTGGAATTAATGGATATTTTATTTAAATTCAAAGATGAATTTTAGATAAATTTATTTTATGCATGAGAAATATTTAAATGATAAAAGAGGAATTCCTATGACATTTGGAATTTAATCATTTAAATGGAAAAGAAAAATTCCTAGCATATTGGAACTAATGGATATTTTATTTAAATTCAAAGATGAATTTTAGATAAATTTATTTTATGCATGAGAAATATTTAAATGATAAAAGAGGAATTCCTATGACATTTGGAATTCAATCATTTAAATGGAAAAAGAGAAATTCCTAGCATATTGAAATTAATGGATATTTTATTTAAATTCAAAGATAAATTTTAGATAAATATATTTTATATATGAGGAATATTCAAATGATAAAAGAGGAATTCCTATGACATTTGGAATTCAATCATTTAAATGAGAAAAGAGAAATTCCTAGCATATTGAATTAATGGATATTTTATTTTAGATGAATTTATTTTATGAGAAATATTTGATGATAAAAGAGGAATTCCCATGACATTGGAATGCAAATAATTAAATGCAAAAAGAAGAATTCCCATGGTAATTGAGATCTAAGAAATTAAATGGGAAGAAGAGAAATTTTTAGTATAATTCAATTTATGATTATTTATCAAAAGTGAAAATATGGGTAGAATTGATTTTTGTAAATCCCATGAATTCTTTTATTCAAAGAGGAATATCAAATATAATTCATTTGAGGAATTGAGAAGGAATATGAAAATAGTCGTCGAGAAAAAGAACCTTTATCTAGGCCAAGTAATTGGGAGAAATTTAAAAAAAGTCCCATATTATCGGTATCAAATTAGAAAAAGCTACTAAATGAGAATAGGATGTGAATGGATGTGATAAGATGCAAATGGGATGTCATAGGATGTGAATGGATGTGATAAGATGTAAATGGGATGTCATATGATGTGAATGGATGTGATAAGATGTAAATGGGATACGATAAGATGTGAATGGATGTGATAAGATGTAAATGGGATGCGATAAGATGTAAATGGGATGCGATAGGATGTGAATGGATGTGATAAGATGTAAATGGATGTGAATGGATGTGATAAGATATAAATGGGATGCGATAGGATGTGAATGGATGTGAATAGGATGCGATAGGATGTGAATGGATGTGAATGGATGCGAATAGGATGCGAATAGGATGCGAATGGGATGTGAATGGATGTGAATAGGATGCGATAGGATGTGAATGGATGTGAATGGATGTGAATAGGATGCGATAAGATGTAAATGGGACGTGATGGGATAAGGTGTGATGAAAATGAATGAGGATGAGATGTGAAGTAAATGGATGTGGATGTGAATGAGATGAGAGGATATGTGAAAGGATGAGATGGGAAGTAAATGGATGTGGATGTGTATGTGAAAGAATATGATGTAAATGGATGTGGATGTGCATGTGAAAGAATGTGTTGTAAATGGACGTGGATATGTATGTGAAAGAAGTGATATAAATGAATGTGGATGTGGATGTGGATGTGAAAGGATGTGATGTGATGCAATGTGGATGTGGATGTGGATGTGAAAGGATGTGATGTGATGTAAATGGATGTGAATGTGGATGTGGATGTGAAAGGATGTGATGTGATATAAATGGATGTGGATGTGGATAAGATGTGATGTGATGTAAAGGGAAGTGGATGTGAATGTGATGTGGATGTGGATGAGATGTGATGTGATGAAAAGGGACGTGGATGTGAATGTGATGTGGATGTGGATGAGATGTGATGTGATGTGACGTGAATATATGTGGATGTGAAGTGATAGATGTGAATGTATGAATAGATGTGGGTAATCGTACATGTGAATGATTGGATGGATGTGGATGAATGAGATGAGATGTGTATGAATGAGATGAGATGTGGATGTGATGTAATGTGGATAGAATGTATGTGATGGAATGGTGATGAGAATGAATGTGATGGATATGAATGAATGTGATGTGATGGAATGGATGTGATGTAAATGAATGTGATGGACCTGAATAAATGATATGGGACGTGAAAGGATGAGATGTAATGTGATGTAATGTGAAAGGATGAGATGTAATGTGATGTGAATCGAGATGTGAATGAATGAGATGTGATGTCATGTGAATCGGGATGTGAATGAATCATATGGGATGTGAATGGATGGATGGGATGTGATGTGAATCGGGATGTGAATGGATGAGATGTGATGTGATGTGAATCGCGATGTGAATGAATGAGATATGATGTGAAATGGATGTGATGTAAATTGGGATAGATGTGAATGGATGATATATGATGTGAATGAATGTGATGTGATGTAATGTGAAATGGGATAGATGTGAATGAATGAGATGTGATGTGAATGAATGAGATGGGATGGGATGTGAATCGGGATAGATGTGAATGAATGAGATGTGAGGTAAAATGGATGTGATGTGATGTGGATCGGGGTAGATATGAATGTATAAGATGTGAATGAATGTGATGTGATGAGATGTGGATATGGGTAGATGCGAGTGGATGAGATGTGATGTGGATAAATGAGGAAATATGTGATGAAATGGAAAATGATGTTATTGGATGAGAATGGGAATACATATGAATTGGAAAATGATGTTATTGGATGAGAATGGGAATACATATGAATTGGATGTGGATTAAGTAATGTGGAACAATGTGGAAAGACGAGAGTTTGTTATAGAAAGTGTATTTATGACCTGTTTTTAAATGACTGTTTTATGTCAAGAATGTTGGGGAAGCATTTTGACCGTCTTGTGAATGAGGTCGTGGAGACCTAACTGATAAAGTTGCAACAGCTGACGGAGAGTCAACGGAGGACGTCTCGCGTAGCAAGGTCGATCGAGGTCTTGGCCAGCTTCGGTTTGATTTAAATGGTGAGCTTTCGGTACGGTGGATGAGGGACCAAGGAAGCAGCCTATGAGTGAAGCGCTAGGTGACCTGCGAAGGATCCTAGAGGGTGCTGACCATACGGTGCTCGAGCTTTGGGACGCCGAAGATACCCACACGTGTGTCGAAAAAGATATTGGAATAAGGAGTAAGAGTTGTTTTCTGAATTCGGGCATGGATCTGGTTGATTGACCTTGCTGGTCCTCAACGGATGAGTCCATGGCTCTTTTATATGGATCTAAATCTGGGCATGGATCTGGATGATTGACCTTGCTGGTCCTCAACGGATGAGTCCATGGCTCTTTTATATGGATCTGTTGGTTGATCTTGCTGATCTTCAATGGAGATTCCATCTGGATTTTTATACGTGAATATATTACCGGGTACTATGAGTTAGGAACTATCGAAAAGGCCCTTGAGTGGATAGGTGGTGAGTGTTCTGGTTGTCAATGATGCCATAAGTACACCGATGAAGGAATGATTGAAAAGTAGAATTCGACCGGATATTTTGGAGGATTATGATCAGTGATACTATGGTTTCATTAAAAGACTATTTTAAAGTCAGCTGAATCTGTGAAACAGGCAATTTCATATTGGGTGTGTGTAAGTGGTGTGACTATCTTGAAGTTTTCATGAAGAGCCGGCTAGGGGGCCTGGGAACTCTTTTCCCTGGTACCCGGGACAAAACCTAATCAAATTCCTAATTGGATCCCATCACTAAAGTGGTTGGGCGGTTGGCTAACCCATGGGACTGGATGGGGTTAGGTTGGACTGATAGATCCCTAAAATGAGACTCAATTCTGTTATGGTACGATAGATGAAGTAAATCCTGGATAGAAATTGTTTTATGGAAAAGAATCAACGGCTGTGCCTCTCGATGAGGAAAAAAGCGTTGGTCTCTATGATCCAAGTGCAAGTTTCTTCCTTGATCTGACCAAGTGACTTACAGGTTTGGTCGGATCAATTTGGTTAGTGATGACCTTGACTACGTTAGAGTAAAAATATCATGGAGAAATCGCCCGTGCTTTTCGGGCGGGGGAAGTTTTTTCGAGTTCGGTTTTGGAAGAACCGAGGGATTAGTCTCTTGTCCGGATATCCGTGGGCGAGGCCCTGAGTGAGGGACCCTGCCTTGCGCAAGAAGTGCTACTTTCGCTGCTAGCACCCTCGAATTCGTCGCGTAGAGGGGGCGGGGATCTTTCAGCTGGTATCAGAGCAAATTGGCTAAAGTGGATCAACCGGAAAGCCAGAAATGTCAAAAATTTATGAAGTAGTAGTAAAAGGTTGGAATTGTGTGATGAAACTCGTACAAATTGATATTCAGAATGAAATTCATAAATTGGTAGTTGGGTCTTCAGATGGAAGTACCCCAATTATGTGGAATCCCTGACTTGCTTGAGGCCTAGATAAGATGATTCCAAGGAGTGTGACTACTCGTATATATCGAGGGTATAACTACAGCTCTTTACTGGCAGTATATACGAGTAAATCTAAGACCTTGAAATTATAAGCAAAAACGCTATCCAGATGATAGATTCGAATGCTGATTGATATGATTTTAAAATTCTGGTTGAGAATTGATGAGTTGATTTGGATTCTGATCGAAAAATGATGATTCCTGAATTTTGGTTGAAAGGTGATAAGTTGAACAAGGATGAATGGGACGAATCCCAGTAATGATGTTAATAACTGGAATAGTGATAATGACTTCAGCAAATCACTACGAGATTAGTGGATTGTGCTGACAGATTGCTGCTGTTTGACCTTTGACCGTGGCTCAAATTAAGGGATGACAAATTGAGAACCTGTATACCTGAAATTCCCGTGGAGGAATGTTCAGATGGAATTTTCGATCTAGTGGACCATTATTGTGTTAAGGATATGAATGATATGTTCTGAATGAATTGTTATCTGATAATGAGTTCTATATGAAGGGATCTTTATCCCAAGATTCTGTTGGGTTGACCAGACTATAAGAAACCCCAGAATCAGTTGGATCTTAAGGGAAAGAGTTGTCCTCTAGCTGCGAGATGAGGACATCTCGCGTTTTTTAAGTGGCATAGGATGTACGATTCCTCCCTTCCAGCTTTTGAGGTGTACAAGTGTAAGAACCTCCCCTTCTGATCTTATAATTATTTCCCTCTCTGAAATAAAAGAAAGATCCTGTTTTGGCCTGGAGAGAGAAAATGTCTAGAGGGAGGTAATCCAAAATTGAGATATTTTTGGATATAAAATTCCTCCTAGTGTCTAAAATGGTTTCCCTTGAAACAGAAATTCAAAAAGAACTTTCCAATGTGCAATTGGAATTAATTAAAAATAGGTATAAAGGACCTTAGCCTAAGGGTCTAGATTTTAAGAAATTTTTGGATTATGGTCCAATTAAGGTTCCTATGGGCCAATAGGATCAATCCAAAGGTGGGGAGGAGATAAATCCAATTTATAAAAGAAAAATACCCAAAAATGAGTAAATGCCCACATAAGATGAAGAGTTGACTGAGTACAAGGTTTATTAGTAAAAAACTATGAGATATTACTAAAAAAATGAGATATTTTGGGTATAATGATACATTTTTGACACCTTGGTAAGGAGAAGGGGGAACTTCAAGGAGGCGCCTATTTCACACATGTGGTGGAGTTTTTAACTCAAAAATATTGTGATATTTTTATCTCTCCTCTCTCCTGAATCAAAACAAATTAAAAGGGAGATAAACCTTGTCCAAATTCAGCCAAACTGAACCTGTAAAATTCTAGAACCTAGTTGGACTTGGTTAGAGGCCTCCCTCACCTATAACCTAGTTGGACTTGGTTAGAGGCCTCCCTCACCTATAACCTAGTTGGACTTGGTTAGAGGCCTCCCTCACCTATAAATAGATCCTTAGTCTTTTGTAAAAAAATCTATGAACTATAACATGCCAGTATTATACTAAAATAATATTATTTTCTATTACCTCTAAAACTCCTCTACAATTTGGAGAGATTGGAGCTTCTCTCTCTCTCTCTCTCTTCAACCTTCTTTGGAGCCTTCCTCAACATACTAACCAATTGACTGGTTGGGGGCCTCTCTAATGACTAAAGAATCAAGCAAAGCAAGAGGTAAAATGTGATTTTATGGTCTTTTTCTCAATCTTCTAAATGTTTTTCACTTCTCAACCCCTCTCAAGCTTGAGAAGTATTCAATTGAATGGTTCTTCAATGCAAATGAAGCCCTCTAACAAATTTTAGTGATTAATCACATAAAGTTTATATTTATGCTTAAATTAGAATGCTTTTATGTTTATCTCTCTCTCCCCCAAAGAGTGGTCATTCCTATGACCAATTCTCTATTCGATTAGTGCTTCTCATGGAGAAATTCTCAATTCATAAATCAAACTCTAGGCTTGTGAAGCTAGAGGTTTAAGAAAATGATTTTTATACTTATATGCTTGTAAAATATGATAATATTATGAGATAAATCCATAAATTGGATTTACAGGTAAAAGACAGTTATATTATCATAATTACATTACTATGTCTTATTCTTTTCATAAAAATTAAAAATTGCTAGCAATAGCAGCGGAGCTATGGTAAAATTTCTAAGAAATTGATACATAATTCATTCTTATGCATAACGTGAAAAGAGGACTTCCTACCACATTCTAGGATTCAATATCCTAGGCAAAAAGAATGGTTTTTGTCACATTCAATGGAAAACTAATTTTTAAGTTTATGTGTAATTAAATAATTAAAAAAAGAGAAAATTATGGTAATTATATTTAAATGATAAAAGAGGAATTCCTATGACATTTGGAATTCAATCATTTAAATGGAAAAAGAGAAATTCCTAGCATATTGGAATTAATGGATATTTTATTTAAATTCAAAGATGAATTTTAGATAAATTTATTTTATGCATGAGAAATATTTAAATAATAAAAAAGAAATTCCTATGACATTTGCAATTCAATCATTTAAATGGGAAAAGAGAAATTCCTAGCAGATTGGAATTAATGGATATTTTATTTAAATTCAAAGATGAATTTTAGATAAATTTATTTTATGCATGAGAAATATTTAAATGATAAAAGAGGAATTCCTATGACATTTGGAATTCAATCATTTAAATGGGAAAAGAGAAATTCCTAGCATATTGAAATTAATGGATATTTTATTTAAATTCAAAGATGAATTTTAGATAAATTTATTTTATGCATGAGAAATATTTAAATGATAAAAGAGGAATTCCTATGACATTTGGAATTCAATCATTTAAATGGGAAAAGAGAAATTCCTAGCATATTGGAATTAATGGATATTTTTTTTAAATTCAAAGATGAATTTTAGATAAATATATTTTATATATGAGGAATATTTAAATGATAAAAGAGAAATTCCTATGACATTTGGCATTCAATCAATTAAATGAGAAAAGAGAAATTCCTATCATATTGATTTAATGGATATTTTTTTAGATGAATTTATTTTATGAGAAATATTTGATGATAAAAGAGGAATTCCCATGACATTGGAATGCAAAAAATTAAATGTAAAAAAAGGAATTCCCATGGTAATTGAATCTAAGAAATTAAATGGGAAGAAGAGAAATTTTTAGTATAATTCAATTTATGATTATTTATCAAAAGTGGAAATATGGGTAGAATTGATTTTTGTAAATCCCATGAATTCTCTTATTCAAAGAGGAATATCGATTATAATTCATTTGAGGAATTAAGAAGGAATATGGAAATAGTCGTCGAGAAAAAGAACCTTTCTCTAGGCCAAGCAATCGGGAGAAATTTAGAAAAAGTCCCATATTATCGGTATCAAATTAGAAAAGTCCCATATTATCGGTATCAAATTAGAAAAAGCTACTAAATGGGAATAGCATGTGAATGGATGTGATAAGATATAAATGGGATGGCATAGTATGTGAATGGATGTGATAAGATGTAAATGGGATGCGATAAGATGTGAATGGATGTGATAAGATGTAAATGGGATACGATAGGATGTGAATGGATGTGATATGATGTAGGATGCGATAAGATGTGAGTGGGACGTGATGGGATGTGGTGTGATGAAAATGAATGAGGATGAGATGTGAACTAAATGGATGTGAATGTGGATGTGAATGATGAGATGAGATGTGGATGTGGATGTGAATGATGAGATGAGATGTGAAAATGAATGAGGATGAGATGTGAACTAAATGGATGTGGATGTGAATGATGAGATGAGAGGATATGTGAAAGGATGAGATGGGAAGTAAATGGATGTGGATGTGTATGTGAAAGAATATAATGTAAATGGATGTGGATGTGCATGTGAAAGAATGTGATGTAAATGGACCTGGGTATGTATGTGAAAGAAGTGATATAAATGAATGTGGATGTGGATGTGGATGTGAAAGGATGTGATGTGATGCAAATGGATGTGAATGTGGATGCAAATGGATGTGAATGTGGATGTGGATGTGAAAGGATGTGATGTGATGTAAATGGATGTGAATGTGGATGTGGATGTGGATGTGAAAGGATGTGATGTGACGTAAATGGATGTGGATGTGGATGTGGATAAGATGTGATGTGATGTAAAGAGAAGTGGATGTGAATGTCATGTGGATGTGGATGAGATGTGATGTGATGAAAAGGGACGTGGATGTGAATGAAATGTGGATGTGGATGAGATGTGATGTGATGTAAAGAGGTGATGTGACGTGAATATATGTGGATGTGAAGTGATAAATGTGAATGTATGAATAGATGTGGGTAATCGTACATGTGAATGATTGGATGGATGTGGATGAATGAGATGAGATGTGTATGAATGAGATATGATGTGGATGTGATGTAATGTGGATAGAATGTATGTGATGGAATGGTGATGAGAATGAATGTGATGGATATGAATGAATGTGATGTAATGGATATGATGTAAATGAATGTGATGGACGTGAATGAATGATATGGGACGTGAAAGGATGAGATGTAATGTGATATGAATCGAGATGTGAATGAATGAGATGTGATGTGAATCGAGATGTGAATGAATGAGATGTGATGTCATGTGAATCGGGTGTGAATGAATGATATGGGATGCGAATGGATGAGATGTGAATCGGGATGTGAATGAATGAGATATGATGTGAAATGGATGTGATGTAAATTGGGATAGATGTGAATGGATGATATGTGATTTGAATGAATGAGATATGATGTGAAATGGATGTGATGTAAATTGGGATAGATGTGAAATGGATGTGAATGAATGAGATATGATGTGAAACGGATGTGATGTAAATTGGGATATGATGTGAAATGGATGTGAATGAATGAGATATGATGTGAAATGGATGTGATGTAAATTGGGATAGATGTGAATGGATGATATGTGATTTGAATGAATGTGATGTGATGTAATGTGAAACGAGATAGATGTGAATGAATGAGATGTGATGTGAATGGATGGGATGTGAATCGGGATAGATGTGAATGAATGAGATGTGAGGCAACATGGATGTGAGATGTGATGTGGATCGGGGTAGATATGAATGGATAAGATGTGAATGAATGTGACGTGATGAGATGTGGATATGGGTAGATGTGAGTGGATTAGATGTGATGAGATGTGGATATGGGTAGATGCGAGTGGATTAGATGTGATGAGGATAAATGAGGAAATACGTGATGAAATAAAAAATGATGTTATTGGATAAGAATGGGAATACATATGAATTGGATGTGGATTAAGTAATGTGGAAAGACGAGAGTTCGTTATAGAAACTGTATTTATGACTTGTTTTTAAATGACTGTTTTATATCAAGAATGTTGGGGAAGCATTTTGACCGTCTTGTGAGGATGAATGAGGTCGTGGTGGCTGATAAAGTTGCAATGGCTGACGGAGAGTCAACGGAGGATGTCTCACGTAGCAAGGTTGGCCGAGGTCTTGACCAGCCTCGGTTCAATTTAAATGGTGAGCTTCCAGTACGGTGGATGAGGGACCAAGGAAGCGGCCTATGAGTGAAGCGCTAGGTGACCTGCGAAGGATCCTAGAGGGTGCTGACCATATGGTGCTCGGGCTTTGGGTCGTCGAAGATACCCACATGTGCATCGGGGAAGATATTGGAATAAGGAGTAAGAGTTGTTTTCTGAATTCAGGCATGGATCTGGTTGATTGACCTTGCTGGTCCTCAACAACGGATGAGTCCATGGCTCTTTTATATGGAGTCCATGGCTCTTTTATGTGGACCATTATTGTGTTAAGGATATGAATGATATGTTCTGAATGAATTGTTATCTGATAATGAGTTCTATATGAAGGGATCTTTATCCTAGGATTCTGTTGAATGTTGACCAGACTATAAGGAACCCCAGAATCAGTTGGATCTTAAGGGAAAGAGTTGTCCTCCAGCTGTGAGATAAGGACATCTCGCGTTTTTTAAGTGGGATAGGATGTAAGATTCCTCCCTTTCAGCTTTTGAGGTGTACAGGTGTAAGCACCTCCCCTTCTGATCTTATAATTATTCCCCTCTCTGAAATAAAAGAAAGATCTTGTTTTGCCCTATTTTGGCCTAGAGAGAGAAAATGTCTAGAGGGAGGTAATCCAAAATTGAGATATTTTTGGATATAAAAATCCTCCTAGTGTCTAAAATGGTTTCCCCTAAAACAAAAATTCAAAAAGAAATTTCCAATGTGCAATTGGAATTAATTGAAAATAGGTATAAAAGACCTTAGCCTAAGGGTCTAGATTTTTAGAAATTTTTGGATTATGGTCCAATTAAGGTTCCTATGGGCCAATAGGATCAATCCAAGTGTGGGGAGGAGATAAATCCAATTTATAAAAGAAAAATACCCAAAAATGAGTAAATGCCCACATAAGATGAAGAGTTGACTGAGTACAAGGTTTATTAGTAAAAAACTATGAAATATTACTAAAAAAATGAGATATTTTGGGTATAATGATACATTTTTGACACCTTGGTAAGGAGAAGGGGGCACTTCAAGGAGGCACCTATTTCACACATGTGGTGGAGTTTTTAACTCAAAAATATTGTGGTATTTTTATCTCTTCTCTCTCCTAGATTAAACCAAATCAAAAGGGAGCCAAACCTTGTCCAAATTCAGCTGAACCTGGAAAATTCTAGAACCTAGTTGGACTTGGTTAGAGGCCTCCCTCACCTATAAATAGATCCTTAGTCTTTTGTAAAAAAATCTATGAATTATACCATGCCACTGTTATACTAAAATAATGTTATTTTCTATTATCCTCTAAGACCTCTACAAATTGGAGAGATTGGAGCTTCTCTCTCTCTTCAACCTTCTTTGGAGCCTTCCTCAACATACTAACTAATTGATTGGTTGGGGGCCTCTCCAATGACAAAAGAATCAAGCAAAACAAGAGGTAAAATGTGATTTTATGGTCTTTTTCTTAATCTGCTAAATGTTTTTCACTTCTCAACTCCTCTCAAGCTTGAGAAGTATTCAATTGAATGGTTCTTCAATGCAAATGAAGCTCTCTAACGAATTTTAGTGATTAATCACATAAAAGTTTACATTTATGCTTAAATTAGAATGCTTTTATGTTTATCTCTCTCTCCCCCAAAGAATGGTCATTCCTATGACCAATTCTTTATTCAATTAGTGCTTCTCATGGAGAAATTCTCAATTCATAAATCAAACTCTAGGCTTGTGAAGCTAGAGGTTTAAGAAAATGATTTTTATACTTATATGCTTGTAAAATATGATAATATTATGAGATAAATCCATATATTGGATTTAAGGGTAAAAGATAGTTATACTATCATAATCACATTACTATGTCTTATTCTTTTCATAAAATCTAAAAATTGCCAGCAATAGCAGCGGAGCTATGGCACAATTTTTAAGAAATTGATACATAATTCATTCTTATGCATAACGTGAAAAGAGGACTTCCTACCATATTCTAGAATTAAATATCCTAGGCAAAAAGAATGGTTTTTGTCACATTCAATGGAAAACTAATTTTTAAGTTTATGTGTATGAGATGTGGATATGGGTAGATGCGAGCGGATGAGATGTGATGAGGATAAATGAGAAAATATGTGATGAAATGGAAAATGATGTGATTGGATGAGAATGGAAAATGATGTGATTGGATGAGAATGGGAATACATATGAATTGGATGTGGATTAAGTAATGTGGATTGATGTGAAACAATGTGGAAAGATGAGAGTTCGTTATTATAGACACTGTATTTATGACCTGTTTTTAAATGATTATTTTATGTCAAGAATGCTGGGGAAGCATTTTGATCGTCTTGTGAATGAGGTCGTGGAGTTCTAACTGATAAAGTTGCAACAGCTGACGGAGACCCAACGGAGGACGTCTCACATAGCAAGGTCGGTTGAGGTCTTGTGAGTGACCAGCCTCGGTTCGATTTAAATGGTGAGCTTCCGGTATGGTGGATGAGGGACCAAGGAAGTGGCTTATGAGTGAAGCGCTAGGTGACCTGCGAAGGATCCTAGAGGGTGTTGATCATACGGTGCTCAAGCTCTAGATTGCCGAAGATACCCACACGTGCGTTGGGAAAGATATTGGAATAAGGAGTAAGAGTTGTTTTCTGAATTCGGGCATGGATCTGGATGATTGACCTTGCTGGTCCTCAACGGATGAGTCCATGGCTCTTTTATATGGATCTGTTGGTTGATCTTGCTGATCTTCAATGGAGATTCCATCTGGATTTTTATACGTGAATATATTACCGGGTACTATGAGTTAGGAACTATCGAAAAGGCCCTTGAGTGGACAGGTGGTGAGTGTTCTGGTTGTCAATGATGCCATAAGTACATAGATGAAGGAATGATTGAAAAGTAGAATTCGACCGGATATTTTGGAGGATTATGATCAGTGATACTATGGTTTCATTAAAAGACTATTTTAAAGTCAGCTGAATCTGTGAAACAGGCAATTTCATATTGGGGGTGTGTAAGTGGTGTGACTATCTTGAAGTTTGCATGAAGCGTCGACTAGGGGGCCTGGGAACTCTTTCCCTGGTACCCGGGATAAAACCTAATCAAATTCCTAATTGGATCCCATCACTACAGTGGTTGGGCGGTTGGCTAACCCATGGGACTGGACTGATAAATCCCTAAAATGAGACTCAATTCTGTTATGGTACGATAGATGAAGTAAATCCCGGATAGAAATTGTTCTATGGAAAAGAATCAACGGCTGTGCCTCTTTTTGAGGAAAAAAGCGTTGGTCTCTATGATCCAAGTGCAAGTTTCTTCCTTGATCTGACCAAGTGACTTACAGGTTCGGTCGGATCAGTTTGGTTGGTGATGACCTTGACTATGTTAGAGTAAAAATATCCTGGAGGAATTGCCCGTGCTTTCCGGGCGGCGGGGAAAGTTTTTTCGAGTTCGGTTTTGGAAGAACCGAGGGATTAGTCTCTTGTTCAGATATGCATGGAATTCGTTGGCCGCCCGCGGAGGGGGCGGGGATCTTTCAACTAGTATCAGAGCGAATTGGCTAAAGTGGATCAACTGAGAAGCCAGAAATGTCAAAAATTTATGTAGTAGTAAAGGTTGGAATTGTGTGATGAAATTCATACAAATTGATATTCATAATGAAATTCATAAATTTGTAATTGGGTCTTTAGATAGAAGTACCGCAATTATGTGGATTCCCTGACTTGCTTGAGGGCTAGATATGATGGTATTTACCTTATAATTCCAAGGACCGTGATGACTACCCGTATATACTGAGGATATAACTGGAGCTCTTTACTGGGAGTATATACGAGTAAATCTAAGACCTTGAAATTATAAGCAAAAATGCTATCTAGATGATGGATTCGAATGCTGGTTGATATGATTTTAAAATTCTGGTTGAGAATTGATGAGTTGATTTGGATTCTGATCGAAAAATGATGATTCCTGAATTTTGGTTGAAAGATGATAAGTTGAACAAAACCACAATGAGGATGAATGGGACGAATCCTAGTAATGATGTTAATAACTAGAATAGTGATAATGACTTCAGCAAATCACTACGAGATTAGTGGATTGTGCTGACAGATTGCTGCTATTTGACCTTTGACCCAAAGGCTCAAATTAAGGGATGACAAATTGAGAACCTGTATAACTGAAATTCCCGTGGAGGAATGTTCAGATGGAATTTTCGATCTAATGGACCATTATTGTGTTAAGGATATGAATGATATGTTCTGAATGAATTGTTATCTGATAATGAGTTCTATATGAAGGGATATTTATCCCACGAATGGATGTGATGTAAATTGGGATAGATGTGAATGGATGATATGTGATGTGAATGAATGTGATGTGATGTGATGTGAAACGGGCTAGATGTGAATGAATGAGATGTGATGTGAATGGATGAGATGGGATGGGATGTGAAATGGGATAGATGTGAATGAATGAGATGTGAGGCAAAATGGATGTAATGTGATGTGGATCAGGGTAGATATAAATGGATAAGATGTGAATGAATGTGATGTGATGAGATGTGGATATGGATAGATGCGAGTGAATGAGATGTGATGAGGATAAATGAGGAAATATGTGATGAAATGAAAAATAATGTGATTGTATGAGAATGGGAATACATATGAATTGGATGTGGATTAAGTAATGTGGATTGATGTGGAACAATGTGGAAAGACGAGAGTTCGTTATAGAAACTGTATTTATGACGTGTTTTTAAATGACTGTTTTATGTCAAGAATGTTGGGGAAGCATTTCGAGCATCTTGTGAATGAGGTCGTGGAGACCTAACTGATAAAGTTGCAACAGCTGACGGAGAGTCAACGGAGGACGTCTCGCGTAGCAAGGTCGACCAGCCTCGGTTCGATTTAAATGGTGAGCTTCCGATACGGTGGATGAGGGACCAAGGAAGCGGCCTATGAGTGAAGCGCTAGGTGACCTGCAAAGAATCCTAGAGGGTGTTGACCATACGGTGCTCGGGCTGGGGGTCGCCGAAGATACCCACACGTGCGTCGGGGAAGATATTGGAATAAGGAGTAAGAGTTGTTTTCTGAATTGGGGCATGGATGTGGTTGATTGACCTTGTTGGTCCTCAACGGATGAGTCCATGGCTTTTTTATATGGATCTGTTGGTTGATCTTGTTGATCTTCAACGGAGATTCCATGTGGATTTTTATAAGTGAATATATTGTCGGGTACTATGAGTTAGGAACTATCGAAAAGGCCCCTGAGTGGATAGGTGGTGAGTGTTCTGGTTTCCAATGATGCCATAGGTACATCGATGAAGGAATGATTGGAAATTAGAATTCGATCGAATATTTTGGAGGATTATGATCAGTGATACTATGGTTTCATTAACAGACTGTTTTAAAGTCAACTGAATCTATGAAACATGCAGTTTCATATTGGGTGTGTAAGTATTGTGACTATCTTGAAGTTTGGATGAAGCGCTGGCTAGGGGGCCTGGGAACTCTTTTCCTCCCTGGTACCCGGAGAAAACCTAATCAAATTCCCGATTGGATCCCATCACTAAAAGAGTTTTGAATGGGTTGTTACAAGAAGAGATAATGTTTGATCCTATGCAATAAGCAGAAATGGCGTATTATAAATTAATTCTGGCATTTCCTCTATTACAAAGTTTTTATGTTTTTTGGCTCTACATAGACATTGATACATGTGTGCTTCATATATGATTAGAATAAGGAGTCATTTTGCGCTCACTCGTTTTGTGTTTCTTGATGACTCCTCTACTCAGGTGGAAGATACACAATTGTAAACGTACTAAGGGTGTTGCTTATGTGTCTTCAATAACAACACTAAAGTCCTTTACCTAACAAATTATGCATATCTCTTTCTATGGAGAGCTCATATCCCTACTCAGTTATTGGTTGAGCTCTTGGACATGGCAAATTTGCGAGTTAATATTCTAACCTTTTCTGTTGATTATTCTTTGTGAAGGAAATAGTGTTCTCTAATACATGCATAAGGGATAGTGTTATTACAACAAGTACATTCTTGATGTATCTATGTTTATTTTTACTTTTCGGATGTGATCCTTGCTGGCCTTGAGTGAGTTTTTTGTTTTAGCTTAATAGAGTTGTAGGTTCTAAGAGTCCATTTTGTATGGATGTGTTCTTCTAGGCTATCAAAAGCCTCGGAGCCTATGGAGCATGGTTGTAATGAGAACTACTTATACAGCTTTTTGAGGTCAATTTGTCCTCATGTCGAAGAAGATACTGCATCTATTGACCAAGATTGCTTGAATAGCATGACTATATGATTGTAGAGCTCTTTGTCTTTGAAAATCCAAAGTTCTTATGGGTTATATGTATTAACTAGATACATCGTCAAGTCCAGAGTATAGGCACTCTATTTTGTTGGCTATCTGTGTGATGCAGATTAAACGAGAATTTTTTATGCTTAAAAAGCTTTCTATTTTAGCCTTTGCATACACATTGACACGTATGTACTTTAAATAGGATAAGGATGATAGTATCTTTTACGTTTGTCACCGACTCTAGTGCTCAAGTTAAAGGTATACAAATTTACAAGTGCTAAGAATTTAGCTCATATGTTTTCAATTATTTTCCTAAGAAAATATACAGATTCCTTTCAATTCTTTGTGAAGAAGAGCGGTGTTTATGCTGCATAAGTGAGTATAAGGTATCTTTTTTTGTAACAGGTTCCTTCCTGATGTGGCTATATTTATATTAAAACTCTCTATACGTGATTAGTTCTTCAATGAAGAATACATTTTGCTTGGACTTTATAAGGGTGGATCTTCATAAGGTTGCAAGCCCTTGTAGTCCAAATTGCATCACTGTCTTACTTAGACTATCGAGAGCCTAGTAACTGACAAGCTATTAGGCATGGTCATAAATGATAACTATATATATAGCTTTTTGAGACCTACCCGTATGTTTGTCCATGAATGTAAATTATCTATTGAGCAAGGTATATTAAATATTATGATTGTCTAATTCTAAAGCTGTTTTGTCTCAAAAATCTGAACTTTTTAATAGGTTTTTATGTATTACCTAGGTATAGGTTAATTTAAGAATAGAGCTGGCAATTTTGAGTATAGGCGTTGTTCGAAACATGCACATGGCAACACGTAGACGTCGCCTTTTTAACGACGGAGACTACGTCTACAACACACTAAGATTCTGTGGCACTATCTGATTCTACTTAGATATATTATATCTTCTAATTTAAGTAGCTCGTTATCCAACTATACGATGATCAAACATGGATGTGCGATTGGCAATTTTTGCATGACCCTATCGAAAAAGTCTTAAAAGCCAAGCCTTTGTCTTTGTATACCTTACTAGTCCTCAATCATTTGTGAAACCGTATGTCACGGGCATCCCGCACTTGGATGCCACGTAGACATATCTGTACAGAAGATGCAGGACCTGGGATGGTAAACTGGTCCCATGTGAGGTCAGTCGGTAAACGAGCCAACCGGGGTTCCATCCCAGTCATCCGAGGTCAGGATTGTCCTGCACATGAGTCCAAGGTCAGGTGTGCATCGTCCCTGCACATGAAACAGTGCCAATCCGCGTTGTGAGTCTCCCTCTGGAATGATGTCAGTGATTCTATGTATCTGGTATGGTACTGTTGATCATTGTGTAGATAGTTAAGGTTTGCATATAGGAAAGGGGCTAGCCCATAGGGCTACCCCAAGTACTTGTGTGTAAAACCACCTCCATGAGGGCCAGGAAGGCCCTGGATGTCCCCACCAGCCATGGAGGGCTGAAGGACAGCCCTAGGGGCATGCCAGGGGCAGCTGACAGGTCAACCAGCCTTGGATGGCTGTAGGGCAAGCATGGGGCACCCCATACAGGCTCCCATACAGGTTGCCCAGTCTCCAGAACAGCAGGCGCCTAAGTGCCCAGCCCCTATCTTCCATGTGCATAAATGCCCAGCCATGGATTAAGTCATGCGCAGCATTTAATATAATTTAATGCTGTAATATTCAATCGTGGAGCCATTCTGGGACAACCGACTGCATTAAATGCAAGAGCTAAAGCTGATCAAAGGGCCAAGATAGCCAAGGATAAGCTAACGCAGAAGGAGTGAAGGACTGCAAGTCAAGGGCAGAGTTATGTGAGCCAAGAAAGGTCAAGTTTTCTGTATTTTCTTTTCAGATTTGCATCATTCTAAAAAAGCAAATACACCATTCGTGGTGGGGGCCCTACAGAGGGTATTCGGGACCCAATATTGTGTCTGCTTCTCCCTCCCTCTCTCTCCCTCTCCCTCTCTCTCTCTCCTCTCTCTCTCTATTATTCTGCACATCTATATTCAGTTTTGTGCGTTAATTCCATCGCGACAATGTGTTGTTTTTCTGAGCATTGAAGTTACCGATCTCCCCCGAAGCTTCTCCATGTTACAGTGGTATCAGAGCCTACTTCAAGTGCAAAGATTCAGCAAAGAAACCAGAATTTTTTCTCGCTCATGTGGTTGGTTTTCATACCCCGGTGGACTACCCCTTTCAGAGTGACTCGTGTCCCTCGTGGTTTTCAGCCTCCGCAAGTCTCCCACACACACATAGTGGATGGTCAGATTGCACTCCGAAAAGGAAGTGCGTTTTCCTGCTATGGCGAGCTTCGACGATGACCTTTGAAACCTGCAAACTTGAGCTTTTTTTCACCTTAATACTGATGTATAAGGCAATAATTCAAACCATGAGCTTTTTTTCACCTTAATACTGATGTACAAGGCAATAATTCAAACCACATCAAGACACAAGTTAAAGAACCTGTGGAAAACTAAAACAAGAATTAACTAAAAATTAAAAGTAACGGGAATAAACCTCTGAGCTAAGCCTGCTAAAAGCTTTGGCTGTCACCCAACTGCAACCCCAAATCAGAGGTGGTAGCCAAGTACAAGGCCGATTTGACTAGAAAAAGCCAAAAAATACATGGTTTGCATGCAGGGATCAAGCCCTCTTCAGCTGAAGGAACCCTAGGTCATGCTTAAAGACAGCATCTAACCCCTCTTTGACCCTCACAAGAAACTGATGACCTTACATTACCTCTGTAACAAACAAAGAGTGAATGTAACGGATTATAGTTAAATGCCACAAAAGAAAGACCTTCACAATGCCCCTCTTTAGGAACGAGCTCACAGTAAGTCAAGGAAACAAATTCACAAAGCACTACTTCTTGGGAGGTCTTTCCTCTTTCTCCTCATCACCCTCAGTTTTGCTTCGCTTTCGCTTCAAGGCAGCTGCAGCTGGTTGGGCATCCTCTTCGTCATCATCAACATCATCATCTTCTTCTACATAGTCATCTTCACCTGGCTCAAAGTCACTTGCACCTTCTTCATCTTCTGGTCGGGCAATGGGCTGTACAAGATATTCTGTCCCTAGATCCTCCTGTGCAAAACAAAGGCAAAATGTGTACAGTTTAGACCAAAAAGCAAGTACTTGCACAATGAAATCAAAGGATGTTCTTTACAAGAATGCAGAACAAGCAATATCCCGCTAGGAACTTTACAAACATCCCCACCCAATGCACAGGCAGTGACTTAGGTAGGAAAGAAGCACCATCCCATGAGGAAAGGGCAGCTAAGGATCTCCCCCTTCGACAGATCAGAGACTCAAAAAAGCTTCAATGGGCTTTTGCTTGTAGTAGTGTCCGCTACAAGCAATAGACCATTTAGAAACCTTCCAGACATCCTCTACCCAACAGACGGGCAGGGACTTGCATAGGGGAGATGCCATGCCCATGAGCAGAGGGCGGTCTATGAGCAGCATAAGGCATTGAGCAATCCACTGACTCAAAAAAGAAACAGCAAAAAAATAACATTGGCAAATGAAGCTAACAGACACAACTTACCTCTTCATCTTCGTCATCCCCTTCATCATTGTCCACACCTTCTTCCCCATCTTCATCCTCATCTCCCAACTCACTGTTGTCTTCTTCACCCTCCCCTTGAGCATCTATTTCTCCATCAACTCCAGCACTGGCCTGCTCAGTTCCATCCTCCTCCTCATCTTCATCATCTTCCTCTTCTTCTTCCTCGTCCTCCTCGCTTTCTTCAGCATCCTGCACGTCAAGCACTTGCTCCGTGTCATCTTCATCATCAACTTCTTCCTCCTCTGAGCCAGTCTCCTCATTACTTTGCCCTACATGGTTAGCTCCTGCAGGATATTGGACATTTTCATCGTCCTCTTCATCCAATTCATCACTCTCCTCACCACCACCATCATCTTGGTCTCCTGGCCTAAAGAGCGTGTCCACAGGATATCCCAGCTCTTCATCATCAACCCCATCATCTTCCAGATCATCTTCCTGGTCATCGTCTTCTTCCTCAGAGTCCGGTCTCTCATTGTTCTCCGCATCAACCTTGTCAAGGTACTGCAGGGACTTGATGAGAGAGAAGACCTTGGGTCTGTAGTTCTGGCCGCGGGTAATGGGACATTCATACAGGTCCAGTGAGAGGAGGTTGAGCTGAGCAAGGGGAGCAAGGTCGTCCAGCTGCTGGATCTTGTTGTTTGAGAGGTCAAGGTCACGAAGGGATGGCAAGCCAGCATCAACAAGAAATTCAAAACCACTGGAGATGCGGTTGTCACTGAGGATGAGACGTTCAAGATGTTTGAGTGAGGGGAAATCTGCCAGTGAGGTGAGGCCAACGTTGGCAATGGAAAGGACCCGAAGCTGAGCAAATCTCTCGAGCAGGGCAGGGGCAGGCAGGCGGCCCTGTGAGCACTTGAGAGCTCCATCAAGGGTGAGAGAACGAACAGCCTGTGGCTCTTCCCCCCCACAAGCCGCCTCTACAGCGCGCTCCCAGGCCTCGTCCATTCCCTGCACGGTGAAAAACACATGAACAAAACAGCTTCAAGATCAAGGTGATGGGATGAGAGGTCAGAAAACAGCTTGTTGGAAAGCCAACTTTGAAGCTCTTAGAGGAGAGAGCAGGAAGCTTCCATCAGAAACCCTAGTTACAAACCATGTAGAAAACATCCTGCTGAAGCCCTAATTAACTATCGTATTTCAGGTAATTTCTGGAGGAATCCACACTTAAACCCCAAAATTGAACAAGAAAAATAAGCTAAAAGAAAAAAGAAAAGCTTGCTCCCAAGATTCTACGCTGAGAAGCCTTCCAAAACTCTAGTTTCAAGCATGAAGAGGGCCTCCTGCTGTAGCCCTAATTTCCTGCTAAAACCCTAATTAAGAATGACGTACGTTTTCAGAAAAGAGACTTCTCGTAATATAACATCATATAAAGAGAGATCCCGAACCAAAAGGTACGGAGATCTCAACCACGCGGGGGCACTAATGACATGAAATTACAAGATTCAAGAAGAAAAAAAAAAGATGAAGACTGAATGACTAATTGAGAAAACTTCCTGCTGACACCCCAAGTTTAACCATAAACCAAGCAAGAAGAAGCCTTTCTGTGGAGCCCTAATCACATCTACCCGCCACAGTTCGAAGCTGCAGATTTCAAGCCAAAGCTAAAATTCAAGCTACGGGGAGAGAGATTCCATAAAGAGAAAAATAAAGAAAACGAAACCTTTTAACAGAAACCCTAATTGGCAAGAGATTGCAGGTCTCGGAGCGAACAAAAAGTACATCTGAGATAAAGAGGAGAAGAAACGTTGCCGAAACGCAGTTCTCTTGCCTGTTTTCTGTCGAAACCCTAATCCGCCATAGAGAGGGCCTTGCAGATCTTCAAAGATTTTTTTCTAATAAGATACGTCGACATTAAAACGAGGGACCTATTCTAAGTCAAGCTGCTGAAACCCTAATTCGAGCGTTCCGCCATAGCCAGAAGCTCAGAAACCCTTCAACTAACGAGGCCCCTAAACGGCGCCGTCAAGTAGGCCGTTATCTCGACGTTAGCTCTGCTACCCTTCCCCGGTTCCATCCTCGGCGAAACTGCCGCCTGTCAGTAACTCTTGATGTTTCACGCGTTTTGACCGTTCGATATTGAGGATCTCGCGGCTCCAAAATATTATGCAGTAATGGAAAGTTGGAAACAATGAAGGCATCGTCTTATCTTTTCTACTATCTCTTACGCAGCTTGCCTTGCCCTCCATATGTGTCGCGTTTTTTTCTCTGCCTCTGCATTGCATGCACCGGTTTCTCTGGGCCACCACGTCCACGCTGCAACGCCGCTCCCTATTCTATGCTAGGCCGCCAGTTGTTTTGCAGAGGTTGCAAGTCGCGTTCCAGCTCCTCCCAGGTTGCAGGTCGCCGCTTGTGTTAATGCGAGAGGGATGTCGAATGGTGTTTTGGTCCTTCCAACGAGCTCCCCTCCTATTCGCGCATTGTCCAGCGAGCTCCCCTCCTATTCGCATGTAAGCTTTCCCTGGAGGTGAGCATCCTCTCTCTCTCTCTCTCTCTCTCTCTCTCTCTCTCTCTCTCTCTCTCTCTCTCTCTCTGTGTCGCGGACGTGCTCTCGAGTCTCTAGTCATCCTTTTTTGTTGGCTGTGCAGGCTATTGGAAGGTGGACGTGCTCTCCAGTCAATGTGCACAACTCCCGACTACTCCTATTCGCACAGTGTCTAGCGAGCTCCCCTCCTATTCACACACAAGCTTTCCCTGGTGGTGAGCATCTCTCTCTCTCTCTCTCTCTCTCTCTCTCTCTCTCTCTCTCTCTCCCTCTCTCTCTCTCTCTCTCGCGGGGACGTGCTCTCCAGTCATGCTTTTTTTGTTGTCATGCAGGCTTTTGGAAGCGTGGGCGTGCTCTGTGCACAACTCTCGACTGTGCAGGCTGTTGGAAGCGTGGACGTGCTCTTCTGTTCTCTGGTGAATGTTCATGCGATGGAGGGAGAGAGAGTGAAAGAGAGGGGGGATACCATGCATCAATGCTATGTTGAACCATGCATGGTTCAACAGTCGCATGCATCAATGCATCAGTCTCTGCAGTCGGCGTTGGGCACGTATTCGCATGCATTAGTGCATCAGTTCTGCACAGTCGGCGTTGGGCACGTATTCGCATGCATCAGTGTATCAGTCGCATGCAGCGGCCCGCTAGTAAAGGAGAGAGAAAGAGAGAGAGAGAGGGTTACCTTTCTTTCACACAATTTCTTTTTTCTTTTTTAAATCTCTCCCGTTTCATGTTGTTGCTGGTTCTCTGTCACGGTTACCCGCCTTGGTGTGTTGTAGCGCGCGTCCCCTCCTCGGTGTCATCAGCAGTAGTGCGCCTCCCCTCCTCGGTGTCGTCTGCAATGCGCCTCCCTTCCACGGTAAGCTCTGAGTTTTCTGCAAAAAATAAAAATGGTTAACATAAATAAGGTCTGTCTGTGGGGGGGGGTGTGGGTGTGGGTGAGAGAGAGAGAGAGAGAGAGAGAGAGAGAGAGAGAGAGAGTAGTTGTTTGGCGCCTCCCGTCCTCAGTGATGTCTATTTGCCGGCTCCCCTCCTCGGTGACGTCTGTTTGCCAGCTCCCCTCCTCTGCATGAGGCCGCCATTGGCCCAGACAGAGAGAGAGAGAGAGAGAGAGAGAGAGAGAGAGAGAGAGAGAGAGAGAGAGAGAGAGAGAGAGATTGGTGTTTGGCGCCTCCCCTCCTCAATGTCGTCTGTTTGCCACCTCCCCTCCACGGTAAGCCCAGCGTGGGTCGTGTGTGTGTGGGGGGGGTGTGGGTGTGTGTGGGAAAGGGAGAAGCTCACGCTTGTATGTGGGCACGTTGGTTGAGAGAGAGAGAGAGAGAGAGAGAGAGAGAGAGAGAGAGAGAGAGAGAGAGAGAGAGAGGTCTGCATGGGGCCAACGCGCGGCCGATATATATATATATATATATATATATATATATATATATATATATATATATATATATATATATAGAGAGAGAGAGAGAGAGAGAGAGAGAGAGAGAGAGAATTTGAATTTTTAAATTTTAAATTTTTTAATTAAAAGTTTGTGAATAGTGTGTGTGTGTGTGGTATTTTTAAAATTTTAAAAGTTTGTGACTATGTATTTTTAAATTTTAAAAATACATAAATATGTTTTTTAAATTTTAAAAGTTTGTGAATAGTGTGTGTGTGTGTGTGTGTGTGTGTTATATGTATTTTTAAAATTTTTAAAGTTTGTGAATATGTATTTTTTATTTTTAAAAGTTTGTGAATATGTATTTTTAAATTTTAAAAATACTAAATATTTATTTTTAAATGTTAGAAGTTTTTTAAAATTTTAAAAGTGTGTTATATGTATTTTTAAATTTTAAAAGTTTGTGAATATGTATTTTTAAATTTTAAAAGTGTGTTATATGTATTTTTAAATTTAAAAATACATATAAGGGCTATTACTTTTAAAATTTTTAAAGTTTGTGAATAGTGAGTGTGTGTGTGTTATATGTATTTTTAAATTTTAAAAGTTTGTGAATATGTATTTTTAAATTTTAAAAGTTTGTGAATATGTATTTTTAAATTTTAAAAGTAGGTGAATATGTATTTTTAAATTTTAAAAGTTTGTGAATATGTATTTTTAAATTTTAAAAGTTTGTGAAAATGTCTTTTTATATTTTAAAAGTGTGTGTGTATGTGTGTGTGTGTTTAGGGGTTTTTGAGTTAGTGAATAGAGTGTTTTTTGTGGGGGGGTGTGGGTTTTTTTCGACATAGTGTGTGTGTGTGTGAGAGAGAGAGAGAGAGAGAGAGAGAGAGAGAGAGAGAGAGAGAGAGAGATAAAAAGAGAGTGTGGGTGTGTATTTATTTACATATACCCATGTTGTAAGATCCCTGTTCCCACCGAGCAACAGATTCGGGATACTAGCAGCGGAAGTAGCACTTCTCGCGCGGGACAGGGGTCCCACATTCGGGGCCTCACCCACGGATATCCGGATAAGAGACTAATCCGTCGATTGTTCCAAAAACCGAACCTGGAAAAACTTCCTTTACTGGAAAGCACGGGCGATTCCACCAGGATAACTTTTTACTCTAACGTAGTCAAGATCATTTCTGATCGAACTGATCCAATTACATCTATAAGATACTTGGTCAGATCAAGGGAGAAACTTGCACTTGGATCATTGGGATCAACGCTTTTTTCCCCATTCAAGAGGCACAGCCGTTGATTCCTATCCATAGAACAGTTACTGTCCGGGATTTATTTTATCTATCGTAAAAACAAAAGTTTGCGTCTCGATTTACGGATCCATCAGTCCAGCCTAACCCCATCCAGTCCCATGGGTTAGCCAACCGCCCAACCACTGTAGTGATGGGATCCAATTAAGAATTTGGTTAGGTTTTATCCCGGGTACCAAGGAAAAGAGTTCCAAGGCTCCCTAGCCGGATGTTCATGCAAAATAAAACTAGTCACACCACTCACACACCCAATATGAAATTGCCTTTTCACAGATTCAACCAGTTTAAAACAATCCTTTAATAAAACCATAGTATCACTGATCACCATCTTCCAATATCCAGTTGATTCTTAATTTTCCCATCATTCCTTCATCAGAGTATCTATGGCATCATTGGCAACTAGGACGCTCACCACCTATCCACACAGGGGCCGTTTCCTAATCCCTAGCCCATAATACTCGGCAATATAATCTCTTATCAAGATGGACTCTCGTTGAAGATCAGCAAGATCAACCAACAGATCCATATAAAGAGCCATGGACTCATCCATTGAAGACCAGCAAGGTCAATTAACCAGATCCATGCCCGATTCAGAAAACAACTCCAACTCTGTTCCAATATCTTCCTCGACGCACGCGTGGGTATCCTAGGCGACCCAGAGCCCGAGCACCGTATGGTCAGCACCCTCTAGGATCCTTCGCAGGTGACCTAACGCTTCACTCATAGGCCGCTTCCTTGGCCCCTCATGCACCGTACCGGAAGCTCACCATTTTAATCGCACCGAGGCTGGTCAAGACCTCGGCCGACCTTGCTACGCGAGACGTCCTTCATTGACTCTCCGTCAGCAGTTGCAACATTATCAGTTAGGTCTCCACGACCTTAATCACAAGATGGTCACAATGCTCCCCCAGCAATCTTGACATAAAACAGTCATTACAAACAGCATTTACAAACAGTTTACAATACAGTTTCTATTTTTACTTTCATTTTTTCACATTATCCCTCATCAATCCACATTACTTATTCCATATTCCATTTATATGTATACTCATCCCATCACATCATTTTCCATCTCAACACTTCATATTCCTTCACATCACATATCGTATATTCACATCCATACATATATCCACATCCACATCCACATTCACATCCATACATCCACATCTACATCCATATATCTATTTTCACATCCACATCTACATGCACATTCATGCATCCACATCCATACATCCACATCTACATGCACATTCACATCCATACATCCACATCTATATGCGTACATTCTCATCTACATGCATACATCCACATCTCTATGCATACATCCACATCCACATCCACATTCTCCTCATACATCTACATCTACATGCATACATCCACCTCCACATTCACATCCACATCTATACATCTACATCTACATGCATACATCCACCTCCACATCCACATCCACATCTACATCTACATGCATACATCCACCTCCACATCCACATCCACATCCACATCTATACATCTACATCTACATGCATACATCTACATCTCCATTCACATCCACATCTATACATCTACATCTACATGCATCCATCCACATCTCTATTTACATCCTCATCTATACATCTACTTCTACATGCATACATCCACATCTCCATGCATACATCCACCTCCACATTCACACTCACATCTATACATCTATATCTACATGTAAACATCCACATCTCCATGCATAATAAAATTCTTTTAATTAATCTAGGATGATAGTTCCTAGAATATGGTAGGAAGTCCTCTTTTTAGGCTTTGAATGAATTTATTTTATGCGTAATTTCTATAAAAATTTTGCCATAGCTCCGCTACTATGACTGATAAATCTCAATTTTTTTCTAAGGGATAAAGCTTATCATTAAGGAAATAATTAGAATGGTCTCTAATTGGATCATCAATCCATAATAGATTGAATCATCAATATGCATAAACTAAAAGCATAGAAAAAAGCCATTAATTTGGCCTCAAGCATAGCTTAATCTTGGATTAAGGAAAAGCTTTATGAAAAGCTTCATTTGGATTGAGAATGGGTCATGAGTATGACCATTTCTTGAGTGAGAGAGAGAAATTACATAAAAACCATTAGAATTTAAACATAAATGAAAATTAACTTCAATAGCATTTATTAAATTATGTAACTCTTCACTACTATTCACCAATTAACTTCAATAGCATTTAAAAAACCATACCAATTAAGCTTCTCAAGCTTGAGAGGGGTTGAGAAGAGAGAATCATTGAGAAATTATAGAAAAGATCAAAATTCAATATACTTACCTTATGATTTGCTTGATTCTTTATTCACGGTAGAGGCCCCCAACCAATCAATTGGTTTAGTATGTTGATGGAGCCACCAATGGGGATTGAAGAAAGAGAGAAGTGTCAAAAACTAGTGAATTATTAAAGAATTCACAGTTCTTGGCTTAGGTAGAGTAACAAAGCATAAGACACTATATATTTTGGCTTAGGTGGAGTAGAGTAACAAAGCATAAGACACTATATATTTTGGCTTAGGTGGAGTAGAGTAACAAAGCATAAGACACTATATCTACATAAAGAATTCATAGTTCTTGGCTTAGGTGGAGTAGAGTAACAATGCATAAGACACTATATCTTTTGGCTTAGGTGGAGTAGAGTAACAAGGCATAAGACACTATATATTTTGGCTTAGGTGGAGTAGAGTAACAAAGCATAAGACACTATATTTTTTTCAACAAGGGGAGGCTTCTATTTATAGGAAAATTTGAGCTCCTAACCAAACAAACTGATTCTAGAATTTTCCAAGTCAGTTTGGTCACTTTTTGACCATTTTTAGGTCAGTTAAGCTAACTTTTTGGAACTAGACTTGAATTAGGAGAGAGGAGAGATAAAATATCTCAATTTTTATGAGTTTAAAACTCATTCAAGCATGTGAAATATGCACCTCCTTTAAAGAACTCCCCTTCCTTACATATGTGTCATAATGGAATCGTTTTAATATTGCTCATAGTTTTTTATTAATAAACCTTGTACATTTTCAACTCTTCATCTTATGTGAAATATGCACCTCCTTTAAAAAACTCCCCTTCCTTACATATGTGTCATAATGGAATCATTTTAATATTGCTCATAGTTTTTTACTAATAAACCTTGTACATTTTCAACTCTTCATCTTATGTGAGCATTTAAGGGACTCCCCTTCCTTACATATGTGTCATAATAAAATCATTATTCTCAAAATATCTCATATTTTTAATATTGCTCATAGTTTTTTACTAATAAACCTTGTACATTTTCAACTCTTCATCTTATGTGAGCATTTACTCATTTTTGGGTATCTTCTTTTTACAATTTGGATTTATCTCCTCCCTACACATGGATTGATGCTATTGGTCCATAAGAACCTTAATTGGACCATAATCCAAAGATTTATGAAAATCTAGACCCTTAGACTAAGGTTCTTTATACCTATTTCTAATTAATTCCAATTGCACATTGGAAAATTCTTTTTGAATTTCTGTTTCAGGGGAATTCATCTTAATTATATGAGATATTTTTCTATCCAAAAATATTCAAAATCTGAATATTCTCTCTCTAGAATAATTTTCTCTCTCTAGGTTAAAACAGTTAGAAACAAGGTCTTTATATTTCTGAAGAGGGATTGATTACAGGGGAAGATACTAGACATCAAAAGGGGTTGGGGGAGGAATCTTACATTCTACCCCACTTAAAAAACGCGAGATGTCCTCATCTCGCAACTTGGGATAATTTCGCAAGATGCACGAATATGAGACTTAGAGAAAAATTTTAATCAAGATTAACCACCAAGAAAGTCTTAAAGAGGGCAAGATAAGAACAAGATTTAAACTTTATTCATTCTCGGAACTTATACAGTAAAGATAGAAGAACTCTTTACACTTCCATAAGCCCGTCCATCATATGGTCACAAAAGCAGTCCTCACAAGCTGCACAAGTATAGGGTAACTCATCTATGGGAATGATTCTGCTGGTTATTGTCGCACCTATCTCAGTGGTATGAGGTGATCCAACAAAAGGACCTCTGAGAGGCAAGCCAAAAATGGGGTAAAGGCATATCTTCTCATGAGGAAGAAAACACGCCAGTAAGAAGACCCGCTCAGAAAACCCAAGATGCCTTGATCTCATGACGCAGTAGTATCGGGGACCCAAACCCAAGGCTTCGATAACCATGGCCAAGCGGACATTGTTACGAAAGTGCTGCTGACCCCAGGGTATTACCCTAGTTATGTTTTGATAGGTCCGCCATTTGGTCTGCGCTACAGAAGTTCCTAGGTGAGAAAAAAGTGAGCGCTCATACTGTTCTATAAAGTCTTTCTTCACAAACTCTCTTGCGTCTTGAAGGTGAGAAATCATCATGGATAAAACTAGTTCTTGTTGCCAAGCCATGAAGGAGATTAAGAAAGAAAGGAGATTGATGGGAGTAAGATTACTGTGAGCGACAAGTAAAAGTTACGACTTATATAGAGGAAGGAGCTAGCGTAACCTAGAAGCCATCGGTAACTTGCCACTGAAGTTTTACCGTCTTTCCATGATTTGAGTTTGACACATTTTTCTATAGAAGGCATTAAGAATTTTGAGATGAGGAGATAAAAGAAACTTGTAGGCTAAGTCACCTACTTTCATTGAATTTAGATATAAGGATCACAATATCTGGGGGATAACTTCTTATACTCCCCAAGAGATAAAGAACTTCTTTTGGGCCGTACTCGAATGAAAACCAAAACCTTGGTATCCAAAACACCGATTTTCACTTCTGAACTCATTGTTCTGAATCCTTAAAATAGGTGTGACTCCTGAGAAGTATTCTAGGAAAAGGGTCTTCTTTTTTTTAAACAGAAACTTTCTTTTATTTTAGAGAGGGAATAATTATAAGATCAGAAAGGGAGATTCTTACTCCTGTATACCTCGAAGGCTGGGTAGGAATCTTACATTCTACCCCACTTAAAAAGTGCGAGATGTCCTCATCTCGCAAGGTAGAGGACAGCTCTTTTTCTTAAGATCCAATTTTATTCTGGGGTTCCTTATATTCTGGTCAACCCAACAGAACACTGGGATAAATATCCCTTATATAGAACTCATCATTAAATAACAATTCATTCAGATCATATCATTCATATCTTTAACGTGATAATGGTCCATTAGACCGCAAAGTTTCCTTCGAAACATTCCTCCACGGAATTTTCAGTCAAGCAAGTTCTCAATTTGACATTCTACCGGTCAAGTATTAACAGTAGCAATCTGACAACACAACCCACTAATCTCATAGTGATTTGCTGAATTCATTATCATCATTCTAGTTATGAATATCACCACAGGGACTCGTCCCATTCCCCCTCATTGTGGTTTCATTATATTTCAACTAATTTTTTAAAAAATCATCATTTTTCAATCAGAATTTTCAATCAGAATCCAAATCAATTCATCAATTCTCAAACAGAATTAAAAATCATATCAATCACATTCGAAATCATCATCTGGATAGCATTAACGCTTATAATTTCAAGTCTTAGATTTACTCGTATATACTGTCAGTAAAGAGCTGCAGTATACTCTCGATATATACGGGTAGTCACGGCCCTTGGAATTATAAGGTAAATACTATCATGTCTAGGCCTCAAGCAAGTCAGGGATTCTATATAATTGCGGCACTTCCATCTGAAGACCCAATTACCAAATTACGAGTTTCAGTTTGAATATCAAATTATATGAATTATATCACATAATTATAACCTTTTTGTGTTTCTTGATAAATTTTTGATATATTTGACTTCTCAGTTGATCTTTATTAACCAAATGCTCTGATACCAACTGTAAGATCCCTGTTCCCACCGAGCAACAGATTCGGGATACTAGCAGCGGAAGTAGCACTTCTCGCGCGGGACAGGGGTCCCACATTTGGGGCCTCACCCATGGATATCCGGATGAGAGACTAATCCGTCGATTGTTCCAAAAATCGAACCTGGAAAAACTTCCTTTACCGGAAAGCACGGGCGATTCCACCAGGATAACTTTTTACTCTAACGTAGTCAAGATCATTTCTGATCGAACTGATCCAATTACATCTATAAGATACTTGGTCAGATCAAGGGAGAAACTTGCACTTGGATCATTGGGATCAACGCTTTTTTTCCCATTCAAGAGGCACAGCCGTTGATTCCTATCCATAGAACAGTTACTGTCCGGGATTTATTTTATCTATCGTAAAAACAAAAGTTTGCATCTCGATTTACGGATCCATCAGTCCAGCCTAACCTCATCCAGTCCCATGGGTTAGCCAACCGCCCAACCACTGTAGTGATGGGATCCAATTAAGAATTTGGTTAGGTTTTGTCCTGGGTACCAAGGAAAAGAGTTCCAAGGCCCCCTAGCCGGATGTTCATGCAAAATAAAACTAGTCACACCACTCACACACCCAATAAGAAATTGCCTTTTCACAGATTCAACCAGTTTAAAACAATCCTTTAATAAAACCATAGTATCACTGATCACCATCTTCCAATATCCAGTTGATTCTTAATTTTCCCATCATTCCTTCATCAGAGTATCTATGGCATCATTGGCAACTAGGACGCTCACCACCTGTCCACACAGGGGCCGTTTCCTAATCCCTAGCCCATAATACTTGGCAATATAATCTCTTATCAAGATGGACTCTCGTTGAAGATCAGCAAGATCAACCAACAGATCCATATAAAGAGCCATGGACTCATCCATTGAAGACCAGCAAGGTCAATCAACCAGATCCATGCCCGATTCAGAAAACAACTCCAACTCTGTTCCAATATCTTCCTCGACGCACGCGTGGGTATCCTAGGCGACCCAGAGCCCGAGCACTGTATGGTCAGCACCCTCTAGGATCCTTTGCAGGTGACCTAGCGCTTCACTCATAGGCCGCTTCCTTGGCCCCTCATCCACCGTACCGGAAGCTCACCATTTTAATCGCACCGAGGCTGGTCAAGACCTCGGCCGACCTTGCTACGCGAGACGTCCTTCATTGACTCTCCGTCAGCAGTTGCAACATTATCAGTTAGGTCTCCACGACCTTAATCACAAGATGGTCACAATGCTCCCCCAGCAATCTTGACATAAAACAGTCATTACAAACAGCATTTACAAACAGTTTACAATACAGTTTCTATTTTTACTTTCATTTTTCCACATTATCCCTCATCAATCCACATTACTTATTCCATATTCCATTTATATGTATACTCATCCCATCACATCATTTTCCATCTCAACACTTCATATTCCTTCACATCACATATCGTATATTCACATCCATACATATATCCACATCCACATCCACATTCACATCCATACATCCACATCTACATCCATATATCTATTTTCACATCCACATCTACATGCACATTCATGCATCCACATCCATACATCCACATCTACATGCACATTCACATCCATACATCCACATCTATATGTGTACATTCTCATCTACATGCATACATCCACATCTCTATGCATACATCCACATCCACATCCACATTCTCCTCATACATCTACATCTACATGCATACATCCACCTCCACATTCACATCCACATCTATACATCTACATCTACATGCATACATCCACCTCCACATCCACATCCACATCTACATCTACATGCATACATCCACCTCCACATCCACATCCACATCTATACATCTACATCTACATGCATACATCTACATCTCCATTCACATCCACATCTATACATCTACATCTACATGCATCCATCCACATCTCTATTTACATCCTCATCTATACATCTACTTCTACATGCATACATCCACATCTCCATGCATACATCCACCTCCACATTCACACTCACATCTATACATCTACATCTACATGCAAACATCCACATCTCCATGCATAATAAAATTCTTTTAATTAATCTAGGATGATAGTTCCTAGAATATGGTAGGAAGTCCTCTTTTTAGGCTTTGAATGAATTTATTTTATGCGTAATTTCTATAAAAATTTTGCCATAGCTCCGCTACTATGACTGATAAATCTCAATTTTTTTCTAAGGGATAAAGCTTATCATTAAGGAAATAATTAGAATGGTCTCTAATTGGATCATCAATCCATAATAGATTGAATCATCAATATGCATAAACTAAAAGCATAGAAAAAAGCCATTAATTTGGCCTCAAGCATAGCTTAATCTTGGATTAAGAAAAAGCTTTATGAAAAGCTTCATTTGGATTGAGAATGGGTCATGAGTATGACCATTTCTTGAGTGAGAGAGAGAAATTACATAAAAACCATTAGAATTTAAACATAAATGAAAATTAACTTCAATAGCATTTATTAAATTATGTAACTCTTCACTACTATTCACCAATTAACTTCAATAGCATTTAAAAAACCATACCAATTAAGCATCTCAAGCTTGAGAGGGGTTGAGAAGAGAGAATCATTGAGAAATTATAGAAAAGATCAAAATTCAATATACTTACCTTATGATTTGCTTGATTCTTTATTCACGGTAGAGGCCCCCAACCAATCAATTGGTTTAGTATGTTGATGGAGCCACCAATGGGGATTGAAGAAAGAGAGAAGTGTCAAAAACTAGTGAATTATTAAAGAATTCACAGTTCTTGGCTTAGGTAGAGTAACAAAGCATAAGACACTATATATTTTGGCTTAGGTGGAGTAGAGTAACAAAGCATAAGACACTATATATTTTGGCTTAGGTGGAGTAGAGTAACAAAGCATAAGACACTATATCTACATAAAGAATTCATAGTTCTTGGCTTAGGTGGAGTAGAGTAACAATGCATAAGACACTATATCTTTTGGCTTAGGTGGAGTAGAGTAACAAGGCATAAGACACTATATATTTTGACTTAGGTGGAGTAGAGTAACAAAGCATAAGACACTATATTTTTTTCAACAAGGGGAGGCTTCTATTTATAGGAAAATTTGAGCTCCTAACCAAACAAACTGATTCTAGAATTTTCCAAGTCAGTTTGGTCACTTTTTGACCATTTTTAGGTCAGTTAAGCTAACTTTTTGGAACTAGACTTGAATTAGGAGAGAGGAGAGATAAAATATCTCAATTTTTATGAGTTTAAAACTCATTCAAGCATGTGAAATATGCACCTCCTTTAAAGAACTCCCCTTCCTTACATATGTGTCATAATGGAATCATTTTAATATTGCTCATAGTTTTTTATTAATAAACCTTGTACATTTTCAACTCTTCATCTTATGTGAAATATGCACCTCCTTTAAAAAACTCCCCTTCCTTACATATGTGTCATAATGGAATCATTTTAATATTGCTCATAGTTTTTTACTAATAAACCTTGTACATTTTCAACTCTTCATCTTATGTGAGCATTTAAGGGACTCCCCTTCCTTACATATGTGTCATAATAAAATCATTATTCTCAAAATATCTCATATTTTTAATATTGCTCATAGTTTTTTACTAATAAACCTTGTACATTTTCAACTCTTCATCTTATGTGAGCATTTACTCATTTTTGGGTATCTTCTTTTTACAATTTGGATTTATCTCCTCCCTACACATGGATTGATGCTATTGGTCCATAGGAACCTTAATTGGACCATAATCCAAAGATTTATGAAAATCTAGACCCTTAGACTAAGGTTCTTTATACCTATTTCTAATTAATTCCAATTGCACATTGGAAAATTCTTTTTGAATTTCTGTTTCAGGGAAATTCATCTTAATTATATGAGATATTTTTCTATCCAAAAATATTCAAAATCTGAATATTCTCTCTCTAGAATAATTTTCTCTCTCTAGGTTAAAACAGTTAGAAACAAGGTCTTTATATTTTTGAAGAGGGATTGATTACAGGGGAAGATACTAGACATCAAAAGGGGTTGGGGGAGGAATCTTACACATGTGTTGTTTTTAATGAAATATTAAATGAGAGAGAGATAGTAGAATTTATCACACACACGTACACACACTCACCTACACACACGTACACACACTCACCTACACACACGTACACACACACCTACGCACTCACCTACACACACACACACACGTACGCGCAAAGGCTTTTTGAGGCTTTTTGAAATAGTGTGGGTGTGTGTGGTGAGAGAGAGAGAGAGAGAGAGAGAGAGAGAGAGAGAGAGAGAGTGTGTGTGTGTGTGTGTTTGTGTGTTCTTTTTCATTGAAGGTGAGAGACTTTTTAAATGTTTTAATAATATTAAATGTGCTATTTTATTTGGCATGCATTAACTATGTGTGTGTGTGTTTGTGTGTGTGTGTGTGCTTGAGAGAGAGAGAGAGAGAGAGAGAGAGAGAGAGAGAGAGAGAGTATTTATTTACATATACCCATGTGTTGTTTTTAATGAAAAATGAAATGAGAGAGAGAGTAGAATTTGTCACACACACATGCACACACTCACCTACACACACATACATACCTACGCACACACACCTACACACTCACCTACACACGCACGCACACACCTACACACCTACACACACACACACACACACACACACACACACCCCGACACACATGGTGCAAAAATGTTTTAATAATCTTAAACGTGCTATTATTTTTCATGCATTAACTCTGTGTGTGTGTGTGTGTGTGCATGTACTCACACACAAACACACAAACACACACCCAAACATGACGTGCAGATGTGTACATACACACACATATGTATATATAGATATATTTATATCTTATATATATATATATAAATAATCATATATATGTTTATGTATTTGTGTGTGTGTGTGTGTGTGTGAGTGTGTGGTTGTTGTTGTTTGTGTGTGTGTGTGTGTGTGAGTAAAACACACATGTACGCACACAAATGTTAAGCACCCAAATGTATAGGTCCAAACATCCATTTACACACACAATGTATTTGCATTAATATATTTGACACACCTCGACGTATATAGTATTCATGCTTCTACTTACTTATATAAATGTATGTATGATTGACAGATGGAAGAGGTGATTAGCATGGTTTTTGAGCACATGAGAAGCACTCTTTGCTTTGAGGAAAGGGTGAATTTGGTTGCCGAGTTTGAGCATCGTTATTTCCATGTTCCAAGTTGGTCTAGGCCATGGCCGGTTTATGCTGTTAATTGGAACGATGTTTTCCAAATTACTATACGATTAGATTCAGATAAATTAGGTGAAAATATTACGCTCATGATTATTCAAGAAAACCTGGGCTTGATTGATCGCTATGAAATAGACTATAATGTCTATGGTGATAAAGATCAAGCAAAACAAGTATTTGATGAGGTCATCAAATGTGTCCCAAGGCATAAGCTTCTTCGAAAATAAACATGGTTGTGTTATTATTTAGTAACCATCGGTGGTAGATTGTATAAATATTTTTTTATTATTTCTTATTATCTCTATGATTGTCACGTGTTAGATCATCCAATGCAGTGAAAGTGTGTGTAAAGCATATTGTGGAATATGAAAGTGGCACAATAGGTTCAAATGAACTCTTCGAACAACCAATGTTGTCTACAAGGAGGTTTTGCAAATGGCATGTCGAAGAATTTAAATGTAAATGGCAGTTTGCAAACAAATGTAAGAGACTACATTTATACCTATCTTTGTGCAATGAAGGAAGCATTTGATTGGAGAATGTTTTTGAAGAATGTGCAAGTGCAGTCTTTGTTTGCTTCTGGATTGCTTTTATATACAGTGCCCTTATATTGTGTGTGTGTGTGTGTGTGTGTGTGTGTGTAGAGAGAGAGAGAGAGAGAGAGTGTGTTATATTTGATATCAGGGATATATTGCTTAGGATGGATGTAGCAAGGAGATCATTTTCGTTCGTTTATGGTGATGGACAAGACATTGAAGGTAAATGTTTTAGACGTTTGCTATAATTTAGGTATTATTGTTTTCCAAGATTTATTTAATATTCATGGCTAAATTGTAGACCCTCCATTTTGGGAAGGCCAAGCAACAACTTCTCTAATTATCGAACTGTTAGAGAGCACTGGTGTTTTATGGTATATATACAAACTTTCTTTTTATGTAGCTTTTGTGTTTTGTTTGATTAATTTATATTTTTATTGAAACATTCATTTGTAATAGGGAATATCTTCACTTTTTAGAACCCAGATTATTGTTGGGTTTGTATGGTCGAGACAGTTACGACGAGAGCTTTGGGCTCCTAGGAATTTACAATCTACGATTGTGGAAGGTTACAGATCAGCTTCATGTACGTGTAATGTTTGTGGATTATGAAAAGCTTGATAAGTTAGATTTTCGGTGCATAGGCACTGGACAATACAAGATTTTTCGATTTGCTGTTTACAAGCCTGCTCAAATGCCGTTCGCCTCAAATATTGATCCCTATTCATTAGAGAACTCTTCAGGTTTTTATTTAACTACTCGAGTTCTTAACGTATTCCTATTAATCAATTTTATTATTAAAACTCTACTGATTCCAGCCTAGCCCCATCCGGCCCATGGGTTAGCCACCGCCCAACTACTGGAATTGGTAGAACCAGACAAGTACTCACCCACCCATAATTGAATGCCTTTCTTAACTTTTGCTTTAGAATACAGATACGGACACACTCCTCTTTAAACTTTAACTTATAAAACAATCCATTGACAAACAATTATTGGTTACAGATGTCATAGCTCAAAAATTCCATCCAATCCTTGTTTCTCACAAAAAACAATATCACTCTGGACTCTTTGTTGAGACCAGCTGGTCAGCAACGAGATCTAGTAAACAGATTACAATAAACATTGGTCCATCATATAATATATATCTTCCACGACATACGCATGGGTGTCCTAAGCACCGCGAGCCCATGCATCACCTGGTCAGAACCCTCTAGGATCCTCCTTAGGTGTCCAGGCACTTCACTCATGGACTGCTTCGTCGGCCCTTGCCCATCGTACCGGAAGCACACCATTTTTCACCATACCAAGGCTGGTCAAGACCTGGGTAGGCTTTTGCCACGTGAGCCGTCCTTTGAACACTCTGTCCGCTAGCTGTTTTTGCAACCGAACTTCAAAAAAACACATATACCAAATGCTCCCTCCAGCATTCTGGCATAAGACAGTCCTTTAAGAAAACAGGGTTTCTATGCAAGTTTTCATTTTCGATTTTCTTTTGAATATAATGAGTATATCTTAAATCCGTATCCCAATACTTCTAGATCGCAGGTCTGAATTCCAACAGAATTTCATGAATTCTATAACCTTGATCCTCAGATCCAAATCAAAAGGGTCTTAACTTGATTTCAGATTCACTGGGTGATTTGAGTGAATTTTCCTGAACCGGTCACATCGTTGGTATGCGCCTTGTTTTGCTACAGGTCAGAAAGAACGATCCAAGCTGCCCTGCTACTGTTGAAGACAACCCTCCCTCTAGCCCAGGAGAAAAGAAACGTCTTACTGCTAAGATGTTAACGTTCGATGAGTTCTCCACTAGTTTCGCAAGGCTACGACGCCTTCTGGTGCCCTCTCCATCCCTTGATTCATCATGGCCAACGGTTACATTAGCCTAACCGATGCCATCCATGTAGCAGCACACGGCCTCGACAACTTAACCGTGTCCTCATCTCCTCATTTGGTCCTTTCATATTTGCCATATCATGCCAGCCATGCTGATGCTCACGAACCTTCTCTGTAGCGAAATTTTTTTCCACCAACCCTTGGCTATGGCCCTGGTGGCCCTCATGTTGACTCGCCTCAGCACCCTTTGCCCAGCAGCAAGGTCCATTAGTGGGTCTGTGGCCCTGGCAGTAACTTGCCTCAGCACCCTTCGCCCAAGGTCCATCAGTGGGTTTGTGGCCATGGAAGCCCTCAAGATGCTGACTCGCTTGCCTCAACACCCTCCGCCCAGCAAGTTCCATCGGGATTTCTACTCCGATAAGCATGGTGCATTATCCATGGGAATGATAGCGTCAAGATTGGATTGAAATGCCCATTTTTTTGTAACCACCAAAGAGCCTAAAACAATGGCCCAAGGGGGGTAAGGCTCAAAGACTTTCTTGCTTAAATACAAAAATGGTGGACGACTAACAAGTATTTTCAAGCATGCTTTGCCTTGATTTAGAAGAACACAAGGCAAAAACAACCAAGATAAAGCTGAGAAGCTTAACTCTTTTCTGTCAATCCAAGTAATCACTTTTTTTGTGACTATCACGTGCACTGGATGTTTATTGTGATTTCCCTTGCTGATAATTGTATTTAAAGAAAGTGGATTTTATTGACTTCGTCTAAATGATCATTTGCACCCTCCCTCCCTCCCTCCCTCTCTCTCTCTCTCTCTCTCTCTCACACACACACACACACACACACACACACACACACACACACACACACACACAGATGCACAATAATATCTGTACTTGCATCGGCTCACTTATAATGGAAGCACACAGTAGCTAAATGCGGTACAAGGCTATTTTTTGTTGACATTTATGGTGGTCCATGCTCTCAAGTCATCTCTAACATTGCATTTGTGCACTGCTGTGAGTCTAAGACTTAGTCACACTACCTTGATTTGCTCACCATCTCTGTCATGGAGGGGTACCTTGATAGTCTTACCGTATATGGCTTGCCAAATGACGATGGGTAACGAGGGTATACATAAATACATATATGTATGTATGTATGTATGTATGTATACACACATATGTGTGTGTGTGTGTGTCTGGTAAACATGTATTTTTACTTGCCTTGCATGCGCCGTGTGCACACACAATATACATATATGAATGCGTGTGTATAAACATGAGAGAGAGAGAGAGAGAGAGAGGCATGCGTGTGTGTAAACGAGAGAGAGAGAGAGAGAGGCATGTGTGTGTAAACGAGAGAGAGAGAGAGAGAGATGTGTGCGTAAAGGAGAGAGAGACTCGCCGCTTCTCTCTCTCACTCTCCCCCTGTGGTTTATCTATCTCTCTTACTCTCTCTCTACATACAAAGAGAGAGAGAGAGAGAGAGAGAGAGACACACAGACAAATCAACAACACACTCCCTCTCTCTCTCTCTCTCTCTCTCTCTCTCTCTCTCTCTGCGTCAGTGAGTGTGTGTTGTTGAACTGCTGAGGTCTTTCCTCCTCCTCTCATACCTCTGAACGCTCCTTTCAAGACTCCAGGATACAACTGTGTGTCGTCTCTTATTCTATTACCCCCCATAAGCCCATCATAACAACTGCAGTGAAGGAGGCCATGCAGCAGTTCATAGGCATCGCCATTGGTGGTCCAAAGAAAAATGTGGATCCTCTCCAACTCCCCTTCGCTATGCTTCCTTGGGCGTAGTTGCTGCATCGCAGCAGCAGGCTGCATGTTGGCCAACAACATGGAGCGTGGTAGAAAGATTTTTGCACTGGCTCTGATGATGTCTGCCAACATCCGGAAGCGAAAGGTTAAAAAAGAGAAGTGGGTCGTTTTCTTTCTTTTGCGCCTAGGTCGTTTTCCTTTGTTGCTTGCTGCATGGATGTTGGCTGCATTGTCTGAAGCACAGGGCTCGCCTTGCCTGCAGCTACCACTCTCAAGCCCAAAGACTCCTGCCGAATCGATGATGCGCCTTCAGTAACCTGACGGACTCCCAGAGGTACGTTCCATTCATATAGTATTACATTAAAATTAATAAATTATACATTGTTATCATATAAAACACATATGTATATGTATATGTGTGTATATATATATATATATATATATATATATATTATAAGTATAATTAACATTTATATTATAAACATTTAGTTTAGTAAATAAATATATTATATGATAAATATGTATATATATATAATTAATTAATTTTTATGATATCATACGTATAGTTAACATTTTCATTATAAATGTTTAATATAGTAAATATATTATATATATAATTTATTTATTTATATAATAAATATAAACTTATTATACAAAAATATATATATATATATATTATAAATATATAATAAATATAAAATTATACATATATTTATTATATTTATATAATATTTATTATATAAACAAATATATATTTATTTAGTAAACATATATTTAATAATAAATATATATTGATATATTAAACATGTTCTTAGATTATAAATATATATATTCATTAAGAAAGAGCATAATGTGTTTATATTATAATAAATTTAATATGTGGAAAAGGTATTTATGTTTGTTATATAGGGATACATGTACATACATCATTGTGTGTGTGTACTTTTGAAAACATGCACTCACTCCATGTTAGTGTATACACACACAAACACATGTATGAACACATGTATGTATATATGATTGCACTCGCATACACATATGTGTGTTAGTATGTATGCATACACACACAAACACATATATGTGTGTTAGTATGTATGCATACACACACAAACACATGTATGTATATATGATTGCACTCGCATACACATATGTGTGTTAGTATGTATGCATGTATCAATAGTCCTATAGATGTATGCATATATGATTGTATGTGAATACTCGCACCATCACCACCGATTCTAACAGACACCCACATGATGGCCTACCTTGATGCATGCGCACTTGCAGAGTACACAAACCTGCTCGATTTCTTACTCTCCTTTCAGACAACACTCACAGGTGACGTGTTGGAGTGGTTCGTCCACACGGGAGGAGTGGAGGGCGAAGAAGGTGGATATCTTGAAGCAACTTTAGATACAGGTGGTGTTGGCGGTGGTGGAGGGGGGTTGCAACATCCAAGGAGTGGAGGGGGAAGAAGGGTAGCATGATGACAAGCTTGACATTGTGCCACCACATGTTCTACAATAAAATTAATAGTCTTTTTTGTTTTCAATTGCCTTCAAAAACATAAATATATGTATATGTATGCAAGCATTATGTGTGTGTATATGTAAGTATTATGTATGCAAGCATTATGTGTATGTATATGTATGCAAGCATTATGTGTATGTATATGTATGCAAGCATTATGTGTGTATGTAAGTATACATGGATAGACATCGTAGATGTATGTGTATATGTATATATGTTATATATCATGTCAGTTTTGAATTTTGACGACTTCCACCCATGAGAGAAGTAAGTTGGGTACCCTCCCATTAAGAAAAATTGGGTCCGGACTATAAGATTATATGTATGTAGGTATATGCGTGTATACTGCATACATGTATATACATACATATGTGTGTGCGTGTGCGTTGGCAGGCTAGCAATGAATATGAGAGAGAGCCATGCTGGATATATGAATGTATAGGTATATTGTTATGTGTGTGTATGTATACACACACACACACACACACACACATGAATGCGTATATATAATGTATATATATATATGTGAACATATATATTTATATGTGTGTATACTTGATTGCTTCTATGCATGGGTACATATGGATGTATAGGTATATTGTTATGTGTGTGTATGTACACACACACACACATAAAAATGTGTATATGTATGTGAACATATATATTTACAAGGGCATCGTTAGGATGTTCTTTGAGGAGGTGAGCGGAGTAAAGAAAGAGATGGAGAAGGTGAAAGAGCTGCTGGGCAGGCTGATAGATGGAGGTAATCTCTCTCTCTCTCTCTCTCTCTCTCTCTCTCTCTCTCTCTCTCTCTCTCTCTCTCTCTCTCTCAAGTTGCATACAGAGATATGTGTTGCTGGGCAGGCTGATAGATGGAGGTAATCTCTCTCTCTCTCTCTCTCTCTCTCAAGTTGCATACAGAGATATGTGTTGTGTGTGTGCATGCATGCATGCATGTTTGTGTGTGTGTGTGTGTGTGTGTGGTGTGCTTGCAAGAGCAGGAGTGATTGAGGACCTTCATGTTTAGAATGTTATCTTGGTGAATATGTTTGCCCGAGAATGGTGGTGTCAACAAGTTCTTCTCGAGGTTTCCTCTCTTGGAAGTTGGAAATTGCTACATCTTATCAGTTGGGCAAAGGGATTGCCCTCTTGGCAGAATATGCCCAATAGGACATGTCATGATGCTCTTATAGATGCAGCTCCTCAAGGCCCTCTTTTCAAATGAATTAACCTTTTCCCGAGGGATTGCCCTCTTGGCACAATATGCCCAGTAGGGCATGTCATGATGCTCTCATAGATGCAGCTCAAGGGCGATTGCTCTCTTGGTAGAATATGCCCACTAGGGCATGCCATGATGCTCTCATAGATGCAACTCAAGGGCCTCTTTTCATTGGAATTGACCTTTTCTTGCATCTTGTAGTTGAGAACAAGGGACCTTTACTTGTTGCAGCTCTGGTGAGTCAGGATGATCTGAACTATTTTAAATGGATGTAGCTTGAGGTCTGTGTTTTTATGCATGCAAGAATACTCTTGTCCGTCAAAGTGATGGGTCATGCCACTAGTACTATATATAACGGGGGAAGCTTTTCTATGTCACGTGTCAAATTTTTTTGCCCTTACATGGAGGGTCCATCAGGTTGTCAGATTTGCATGCAGTGCCCCTACGTAGCAATCCTGCAACTGCCGCCCTCATCGAATGTTGCAGACCTCCAGGCTCCATGGAATGTTGCAGTCGCCGCCCTCTACATCCAAGTAACAGTCGCGCCGCCCTCTACATATGCATCGAGATAATTACACTCCTCCGCACTTGTCGCCCTCTGTATGTAAATTGCATGCAACCTGCCAGAGCTCTCCTCCTTTGAATTTACACTCCTCACATGCACCGCTCCTCGCGTTTGCTCGGATCTCCTGCACCCACTGGCAAACTTCCCTCTATCACTCTCTCAGTCGTTGCTTTCTGTATTGTTGTTCTAATTTTTGTCTGTTTGTGCCTTCTGCTGTGGTGAGCCTCCTCACACTGCATAGAGCCACTGACGGTAAGTGCTGAGACCACCGTCGACCACCTTTCACCTCCCCCAAAACTGCCACCGGTGAGCTTTATTCACCTTGAGCTCTGCCTTCCCACATTCTTTCCATGAGCCATCCTGTCTGTGCGCGAGAGCATCCCACCGAGGGTTAGTGGACCGGTGCTGGGTCGGGTGGCCGGGGGTATGTCATGCAGTGGGCAGCGATGCACCCTTTGTAATGGTTTTTTTTGCCTCCCGTTGCCTGTGCATGCATAGGGCCACCGCTGACGTACTCACTCTATCAAGTGTGTTTTGTGTTTTATTTTAAATGAATAGCAAGTGTGTTTGTGTGTGAGAGAGAGAGAGAGAGAGAAAGTACTATGAACGGGTGTGTGTGTGTGTGTGTGTGTGTGTGTGAGAGAGAGAGAGAGAGAGAGAGAGAGAGAGAGAGAGAGAGAGAG